>NC_056739.1:1275918136-1276218136 GCF_019279795.1 Protopterus annectens
GCATCAGTAATCGCTCATTGCAGGCTACAGGGAATCCAAATTTATCCATACCTGGACGACTGCCTGATACAAGCGGACAACAAAAGCAAGCTGACAAAAGACTTACAAAGAGTCATTTGCTTACTACAAGCCCTGGGATACACAGTCAATTTAAAAAAGTCAAGACTAATACCATCCCAAACAAGAACATTCTTGGGTGCAGAATTGGACACAGTACAACAGATGGCATTCCTAACTGCAGAAAAACAAGAACAACTCCCTCTTTACTTCTTGGCATTAACAAAGCAAAACAAACTAACAGCAAGGAAAGTACTGCAGGCCTTGGGCTTCATGGCATCATGCATAATCCTGGTCCCCCATGCCAGGCTGCATATGAGAAAACTACAGTGGTACCTAAAGAATTTATGGTCTCAACACAGGCACAGCTTAGAAACCGAAATACCACTAATCCCATGCCTGAAAAAAAGAGTTCCTATGGTGGGCTCAAGCATGCCAGTCAAACCCAGGCTTGCCCTTCCACAACTTTCAAGCAAGCCAAACCATCACAACGGACGCCTCAGACCTAGGCTGGGGGGCCCACATGCTAGACAAATGCATACAAGGATTATGGACCCCAGATCAACTGCACCTGCACATAAATCAAAAATAAATGCTGGCAGTAAAACTAGCAATCCAGAATTTCAGACCATTCCTCAAAGAAGGCCATTTGATGATAAGGACAGACAACACCACAGTCAAGTGGTACATCAACAAACAGGGAGGCACTCATTCTTACCCCCTATGCCGAATGACTCTGGACCTATGGAATATGGCTCTGAGCTACAACATTCAGTTACAGGCAATATTTGTACCAGGAAAAGAAAACATCCTAGCAGACATGTTAAGCAGAACAACCTCGGATGCTCACGAATGGATGCTACACCCCGACATCTTCAAGGCCATCACACAGAAATGGGGAATGCCACAAATAGACCTATTCGCATCCCCACTCAATCACCAGCTCAAGAAATTCTGCACAAGGACATACCACCCACTTGCATGGAAGGTGGACTCTCTATCCTTCAGTTGGAAAGGCCTGACAGCATATGCATTTCCACCTCTTCCTTTGATGCACAAGGTACTACTGAAAGTCAAAGAGGAGCGTCCAAGGATAATTCTGATAGCTCCAAATTGGCCAAGACAACACTGGTATCCATTGCTGAGGAGCATGTCTCGGGGGAGAACGTGGACACTACCCCTGATGCCTTTGATGTTAACTCAGAACTACTACAACATCATGCATCCAAATCTAAAAACTCTGCAACTGACTGCCTGGAACATTACATAACAGCAACTAACCCAGATTTATCCCAAAGGGTTAAAGACATTATCCTGAGGCCCGCAGACCTTCTACAAGAAGGAACTATGCAGGGAAATGGAAAAGGTTTGTCATTTGGAGCACTGAAAGAGGAAAAGATGTGTCAAAGATAGATATTGCCAACATCCTGGAGTATTTGGCAGAGCTTCTCCATACAGGCCTGTCCTATTCCTCCATCAAGATACATGCATCAGCTATTTCTGCAGAATACAGCTTGATCCCCTGTCTTCTCACATCCTCTACTCAGGCAGTTCCTCAGAGGAATCAAGAATGTAAAACCTCCTAGGAAACCACCATTACCAGCATGGGACTTGAACTTTGTGCTAGAAAAATTGACACTCCCTCCATTCGAACCAGCAGCAACAGCAGATCTTCAACACCTATCCTGGAAAACTGCTTTCCTACTGGCAATTACTTCAGCAAGAAGGGTTTTGGAACTACAGGCCTTAATGGCAGTACAACCCTTCCTAATCTTCCATCAAGATAGAGTGTCCATGAGAACTAATCCTACATTTATGCCTAAGGTGGTATCCAGAGTGTCTCTAAACCAGGCAATCCACCTACCTACCTTCTTTCCCAATCCACAGAACAGGGGGGAAAGACTGCTGCATACCTTGGATGTACATAGACAGTTGCGCTACTACCTGGACAGAACCAAGGGCAATAGAAAACTGACCAGCTTCTAGTAGCCTATGCAACAGGAAGGGAAGGAAAAGCAATTTCCAAACAGACAATCTCCAAGTGGATAGGAAATTGCATAAGATTCTGTTACTCCTACCATGGAAAGCCTATTCCACAGAACATAAGACCTCACTCTACAAGGGCTACAGCCACTACCACAGCTTTCTTACGAGGAGTGGCTACCAAGGACATTATTGAGGCGGCTACTTGGACCTCCGTGCATACATTTGCCAAGCATTATAACTTACCTCTATACTCTAGATCCTGAGCAGGGTTTGCCACTGCTGTATTGCAAGGGATCCTAACTACACCATAATTCTATTTCCTCCTCCCCTAGTTTGGCTATGGTATTTTACCCATTTGTTAGGACTGCAGATGCATCCTTGAAAGGACATAGTACAGTTTTGTACCTACCATAAATGTAGATGTCCGAACAGGATAGCATCTGCAGTCAGGATTACCCACCCTCCTTCCCCTCTGTGGTATTCCTAGGGTATTTACCCTCCTAATAGCTAGCTGGGGGGGGATCTCTTATGGTGTATTTGTTTGTATATATGTACATACATGCTTATTTTTTGTGTTTGCCTACCTTTTTTTTGGAAACATTGGCATTTACCCAAAATTTTAGTTTTCCAAGAGGGCAACTGGCATCTGGGGCAAGAAACACTGAGGAAAATGGCGTCGGCTGATGCCTTTATACCCGAAGACCAGCAGAGATGACGTCGGGTGAAGTGCGACACCAGCCGAGGCCAGACCCAGACTTTGGAATCCGGCCGACCGAAGGGCTGCCTGACGACAGGACAACCCATTTGTTAGGACTGCAGATGCTATCCTGTTCGGACATCTACATTTATGGTAGGTACAAAACTGTACTTTCTCCCCTGCCGGCAGGCAGTCCTCGGTCAGCCAGAATCCCAAAGTCTGGGTCCGGCGTTGGCTGTTCAGCCATGCTCCCTGACGTCAGAGCGCCAGGAGTACAAAGCTGACAGCCGACGCCATATTCTCCAGTCTTTCTTGCCGTGCGGTGATAGCAGTTCGCATTTGCCGGTCGGCTGACTCCTGACAATTTTTGCTAAACATACTTCATTCCGAAGACTTTCTTCTACTCAAAGCTAAGTACCCCGTTGGGGAAACTTTTTTCTTGCTCCAGTCCGATGTCAGAAAAAGTTAATAATTGTATTTCTTGTGGGAAGCAAATACCTCATAAGGATTTTCATTCTTACTGTATTCCTTGCTTAGGCCCTGACCACGACGTAGCTAGTTGTCGGTTTTGTGCTAGATTCAATCAACGTACGATTAAAAACGAAGGTACGATTTTGCATTTCATTACTTCGGTAGGCGCTTTTAATTACAAAATGTCGTCAGATTCGGTTCCAGCTACCGGAGTTCACAAACGACGCAAGGATAAAGACAGGCCTCCGAGGTCCAAATCGGACGATATTGTACAAGCAGAGCCAGCTTCAGGTTCGGCCGTCGTCAGTGAGGCGCTTTTGCAGCCCCTGTTGTCGGCCATTTCGGAACCAATGGCCGAAACGGACTCCCACGAGGAGCCAACTAGGCCTTTGGATATTTCTGTCGCAGGACCTTCAGACAATGCTCCTTCGGATGGGTCCGGAGCCGCTGTGCAGGTACTGGCTTCCGAAGGGGTTTTCAGGCCTACTCAGCTTCTAATAAAGGCAAAGCCAAAGACAAAGGCAAAGACTCCTTCCAAATCAAAGACTACAGCTCAGGCCTCTTCTGATCCGGCACCCAAGTCTCAGAAACAGTTACTTAAGATGGCGGAGGACTTACTATGATTAGGGGTTCACATCCCCCTCCAGATAAAAGGCCAAGGCAGGAAGTGTATTATGACTCCTCTGATCAGGCTTCTGTTTCTTCAGTTTCTTCTTCTGACCAGGAATATTCTTTCCCTCCTTATGAGGATTCTGATGCTGAGGAATCCATTCCTTCAGCTTCTCCCCCTGAGGATTTCTCTTTTGAGGAAACTTTACATGAAATGAGGGAACATTTTCACTGGGAAGGACAGGAGTACTCAGAATCTAAGAAAAGACTTAGGAATTTTCTTCTTCTCCCCCAACATAGACCCCTGGCTATCCCCCCTATTTTGGATATTGTGGATGATGCTTTTTCAGAGGCTAACTTAACTCCGGACTCTTTTCCTCCAGCTCCTGCTAAGCCAGACAGATATTATAGGGTTCCTGATTCCCACCAGTTTTTGTACAAGAATCCTACTGCTGATCCTGAAACCATTTCTCAGGGTCCTAAGGGGGTTAAGGCCGCTACTGCTAAAAACTCCATTCCCACTGAGAAGGATTCCAGATCTTTAGAAAGATGGGGCAAAAAAGTGTACACTTCTGCTACTTTATCTATTAGGGCTTTAAACTGTCAATTTCATATGCTGAAATACCAGCAATTTCTTCTGTCTGTTTTGAAACAAAAGCTAGCTTCCATTTCTGCCTGTGCAGATGATAAGGAATTACATGACTTAATGCATGCCACTGAACAAGTTGGGAAGCATGGTTTACACTGTGGATTTGATGCCTTGGAGGCTTCTTGTAGGGCTGCTGCCTCTGGTACAGTCATTAGAAGGCATGCTTGGTTAAAGGAACAAAACTTGCCAGATCAAGTAAAAGCTGTTATTGGATGCTCCTGTCGAGCATAATGTTTTGTTTGGACCTAAGGCTGAAGAGGTGATAAAGAAGATGGAGGACAAGGCAAAACCCATGCAAACGGTTAAAGATTTCTTACAAGTGCAGCCACCCAGATTTAGTAGGAATTGGCCTACAAAAAATTTGTCCTTTCCCAATTCAGACAGGCCTCAGAGGGGTAGATACAGACGCTCCCGAGGAAGGCCTCAAACGCAAGCCTCTTATAGACCAAGACAGTGGACTGCTTCCACCCCTAGGGGAGGAGAAGACAGGTCGCAAGCTCATAGAAAACAGGCTCAATGGCTCCCTCTGTTGGGCTGCAGGTACTTCTTGCCTGGAAGTCCCACTCGGAGGAAAACTTTCTCTTTTTCACCTAAATTGGACTCGTATAACCCAAGACAAGTGGGTTCTGGATGTGGTTTCAAGAGGTTACAAATTCCATTTTCATACCCTACCAAGACCAAGCGGATGGCCGGATCTTCCAAAACATCAAAACATCAATGGTTAGAGGCCTTAAACCAGGTGGAGGCTCTCTTGGCTATAAAAGCCATAGAACTGGTTCCACTTTCAGAGATGGGACAAGGTTTTTACTCAAGGCTCTTTCTAGTCCCCAGAAAGCAAAATTCATGGAGACCCATTCTGGATCTGTCAGTCTTGAACACTTTTCTCGAGATACCAAAATTCAAGATGCTTACTCTACAGCAGCTACTTCCAATGCTGACCAAAAATGCATGGATGGTAACTTTGGATTTAAAGGAGGCATATTTACACATTCCCATCAGGCAGGAATGCAGAAAATACCTCGGGTTCAGGGCCGGATGGAGACACTATCAATTCTCTGCGCTGCCCTTTGGATTGTCTACTGTGCCCAGGGTCTTCACCAAATGCCTGGCTCCAGTAGTAGCTTATTGTAGACTCAAGGGAATTCAAATTTACCCTTATCTGGACGATTGTCTAATTCAGGAAGACAGGAAGGATGTCTTACTCCAGCATCTAGAATTTGTTCAGAACCTTCTCAAGTTCCTGGGATTCTCTGTAAACATAAAAAAGTCAAATTTGACACTCTCACAACAGATAACTTTTCTGGGTGCTCTTCTAAACACCACAACCCAGATGCCTTTTCTGACATCCAAAAAACAATTACAGCTGGCTTCAACTTTCAAAACCTTGGCAACTTTAACTCAGCTTTCTGCAAGGAAATTCTTGCAGGCTTTGGGTTACATGGCCTCCTGCATCCTTCTCGTACCATATGCAAGACTACATATGAGGAAAATTCAGTGGTACCTAAAAAGTGTATGGTCTCAGCATTGCCACAGTTTAGACATACAAATCACCGTCCTGCCTTGTCTCCAAAAGGAATTCCTTTGGTGGTCCAAGGCATGTACTCGAAACATAGGAAAACCCTTCAGTCTGCCTCCAGCCACTCAGATACTAACCACGGACGCTTCAGATTATGCATGGGGAGCCCATTTTCAGGGCAACTGTCTGCAGGGCCTTTGGACAAAGGATCAGAAGCTCCTGCATATCAATTTAAAGGAAATGTTAGCCGTACAGAACGCTCTATTGGCTTTCAGGAATCTTCTACAACCAGGACAGCTACTAATACGGACAGACAACACCACAGTTATGTGGTACATAAACAAGCAAGGGGGATCTCATTCCTATCCCCTTTGCAGACTAGCCATGAAGCTATGGAACACAGCTCTAGCTTGCAAACTGACCTTCAATCTCAGTTTCTACCAGGAAAGCAAAGCTTCCTGGCAGACAGTCTGAGCAGAAACCTGTCGGATCCACACGAATGGATGCTGGACACCGAAATATTCAGGATGATTACAGCAGTCTTGGGATGTCCTCAAATAGACCTCTTTGCATCCCATCTCAATCATCAACTACAGATTTTTTGCACCAGGACTTTCCACAAACTAGCTTGGAAAGTGGATGCACTATCATTCAGTTGGAGAAACCTCTCGGGGTATGCCTTCCCACCTCTACCTCTCCTTCCACGGGTGTTATTAAAGATCAAACAGGACAAGCCCAAGATGATAATTTTGCTGGCCCCAAATTGGCCTCGACAATTTTGGTACCCAACTCTGAAAAACCTTTGTCTGGAGCCCCCTTGGGTATTACCACAGACTCTGAACCTTCTGTCCCAGCACCAGGGTCAGGTTCTGCACTCCCATGTCAAAACTCTCAGCCTGGCGGCCTGGTTAATCCAGGGTCCTTGATTCATTCTCTCTTACCCAAGCAGGTTATGGATGTCATTTTAGAAGCCAGACATCCTAGCACTAGAAAATCTTATGCAGGAAAATGGAACAGATTTTGCTCCTGGATGCAGGTTCAGGATTCAGATCCTCTTATTCCTAATATTCCTCTGATTTTACTTTACCTGACAGACCTCTTACATAAGGGTCTCTCTTTCTCTTCCATAAAGATCCATGCTTCTGCTATTTCTGCTCATTATAATACAGACCCTCCTATCTTTTCCCATCAGCTCATGAGACAGTTTCTCAGAGGAGCTAAGAACTTAAGGCCCCCTAGATCTCCTCCTATTCCTGCTTGGGATCTCAACTATATTTTGGAAAAACTCACTTTACCTCCTTTGAGCCTGCTGCCACGTCTGACATCAGGTTTTTATCTTGGAAGACAGCCATTCTGTTAGCTCTGACCTCTGCCAGGAGAGTTTCGGAGTTGCAAGCTCTCATGGCTGTGGAACCTTATATTATTTTTCATCAAGACAGGGTGTCTTTAAGGGCTAATCCTACTTTCATGCCTAAGGTGGTTTCCAAAGTGGCTTTAAATCAAACTATTCACTTGCCAACTTTTTTCCCCAGTCCTCAAAATAAGGGGGAAAGGATCTTGCATTCCTTGGATGTTCACAGACAACTACGTTTTTACCTGGACAGAACCAAGGACATCAGGAAATCAGAGCAATTGTTTGTTTCTTATGCTTCAAGTTCCCAAGGTAAAGCTATTTCAAGACAGACCATTTCTAAATGGATTGCTCATGGAATCAGATTTTGTTATTCACATCATGGAAAGCAAATCCCAGGGAGTATAAGGACTCACTGTACCAGAGCTGCTGCCACTTCAGCTGCCTTCCTCAGGGGAGTTCCTACCAAAGATATTTTGGAAGCTGCAACTTGGAGTTCAGTGCATACTTTTTCCAAGCACTACAATCTACCTCTTTACTCCAAGTCTAGGGCAGGCTTTGCTTCTGCTGTCTTGCAGGGCCTTTTTGCCGCCCCCTCTTCTTTATGACCACCTCCCTTTTATTCTGCTTTGGGATTCAACCCTACAGTCATGACTGCAACAGTGAAACACGATGAACATAGTACAGTTGTGTACACTTACCATAAATGTAGATGTTCGAGTGTCTTCATTGTTGCAGTCTGGGTTTCCCTCCCTCCTGTCCCCTCTTATTTTTTCTTTTGTGTGGTTCCCTTCTTCACCCTTCTTTTGAGGTGTATTTGCAAAGGGTATGGGATCTTACTCATTTTGGAGCACCTGACATCTGGGGCAAGAAAAACTGGAGAACATGGCGTCGGCTGTCAGCTTTGTACTCCTGGCGCTCTGACGTCAGGGAGCATGGCTGAACAGCCGACGCCGGACCCAGACTTTGGGATTCTGGCCGACCGAGGACTGCCTGCTGGCAGGGGAGAACCCTACAGTCATGACTGCAACAGTGAAGACACTCGAACATCTACATTTATGGTAAGTGTACACAACTGTACTTTCTCTGCACTTCCCTTTGGCTTATATACTGCTCCCAAAGTTTTCACAAAATGCCTGGCTCTAGCCATTGCATACTGTAGGCAGAGAAATATCCAAATTTTCCTGTACTTGGATGACTGCCTGATTCAGGTGGATAGTCAGGAATTGCTGTTGCTGCACCTGACATTTGTGAAGCACCTTCTCACTTCCTTGAGGTACACCATCAATTAAAAGAAATCAAAACTGGTACCCAATCAAAAGATTGTATTCCTGAGAGCAAGCTTGGACACAACATCGCAAATGGCAATCCCCACTTCAGAAAAACAAGTCTGACAGCCTGCTTCAAACAAATGGCCACCAGAACCCAGCTATCTGCAAAAAAAATACTGTAGGCCCTAGGGTTCATGGCCTCATGTATACTGCTAATTCCATATGCAAGACTGCATATGAGGAAACTTCAGTGGTACTTAAAAAGTCTTTGGTGCCAGCATTCTCAGGACCTGGAAACAGTCATTCCTATCATACCCTGTCTAAGGACAGAGTTCCTTTGGTGGGCAGAAACATGCTACCATAACAAGGAACTGCCCTTTTCTCAACCTCATGCCACCCAGACCCTAACCACAGACGCATCAGACTATGCCTGGGGAGCACACATGGACGGCAAATGCTTTCAGGGCCACTGGAGCCCAAGTCAAATTCATCTGCACATTAACCAAAAAGCGATGCTAGCTGTGCAGAATGCCCTGACAGCTTTCAGATCCCTACTTTTTCCAGGACAACTGTTAATAAAAACAAACAACATCACAGTTATGTGATACATCAACAAGCAGGGGGGAACCCACTCCTACCCAATCTGCAGGTTAGCCATGGCCCTGTGGCACACGGCCTTAGACATGCAAGTCCATCTGCAAGCTCAATTCCTGCCAGGCAAACAAAATTCACTGGCAGACGATTTAAGCAGAAATCTCCTAGACCCACACAATTGACAATTGGAGTCCAAGCACCTTCAACCTTCTGATTTAGAAATCGGGGACCCCAGAGGTGGATCTCTTTGCCTCCCCCTACAACCAGCAGCTCAGCAAATTCTGCACCAGGAATCCTCACAGCAGGACCTGGAAAGTGGATGCCCTATCTTTCAGTGGGTAAATCTCTCAATCTATGCCTTTCCCCCTCTGCCCCTTCTCTCAAGAGTATTACTCAAGATAAGACAGGACAGACCAAGGACAATTCTGATTGCCCCGGACTGGCCACTCCTGCACAGCCTGTGACTGGTGCCACACTGGCATCTACACCAGAACCCAACCCTGCTCTCTCAGCAGGAGGGACAGATTTTGCATCCACAATTGCAAACCCTAAATCTTGCATCCTGGCTTATTCCTTGAATTCTCCCCCAGCAACCCTAAGCAAGCAGGTGCTGGACGTCATTCTTGAAGTCAGAAGACGCAGTACAAGAAAATCCTATGCTGATAGGTGGAAAAGGTTCTGCTCCTGGATTCTGTCTAAAGGAGAGGACACAACTCTGCCCTCCCTGCCTCTAATCCTGGATTACTTAGCAGATCTACTCCACAAAGGCCTCTCCTTCTCCTCCATTAAGATACATGCCTCAGCCATTTCGGTTCATTACAACACTGAGCCACCTCTCTTCTTGCACCCTCTTATCAAACAGTTCCTGAGAGGGGAAAACAACTTAAGGCCACCAAGGAGAGCACCCACCCGTGCTTGGGACCTTAACTTTGTACTAGAAAAGCTCACGCTTACCCCCTTTGAATCTGCTGCATCTTCAGACTTAAAATTCCTCTCTTGGAAAACAGCCTTGCTTCAGCTAGAGGAGTGTCTGAGCTACAAGCATTTATGGCTGTGGAACCCTTCATTATTTTAAATGCTGACAGGGTTTCCGTCAGGACTAACCCTTCCTTCATGCCTAAGGTGGTGTCCAGTGTGGCTCTCAACCAATCCATACATTTGCCAACTTTCTTCCCTAATTCTCAAAATAAAGGGGAAAGGATCCTGCACCCCTTGGACATGCACAGACAACTCAGATTCTATCTTGATTGGACTAAGTCCTTCAGAAAGTCTGACCAGTTACTAGTCAGCTTTGCAACAGGGGCAGAGGTCAAGGCCATTTCAAAACAATTACTTTCCAAATGGATAGCACACTGCATCCATTTCTGCTACAAGCACCATGGGAAACCAACCCCTCAGGGGGTCAGAACACATTCCACTAGGGCAACATCTACCTCTACAACATTTCTCAAGGGGAGTCCCTATTAGGGACATCCTGGAAGCTGCTACCTGGAGTTCATTACACACCTTCACCAAGCATTGCCACCTGCTTATCTTTTCCAAATCCAGGGCAGGTTTTGCAACAGCAGTCCTGCAAGGCATACTAGCCAGCCATATCTCTTTTTGACTGCCTCCACCCTTCTTCAGCTTTGGGAATCCACCCGTGTGTGATGACTGCAACAGTGAAACATGAAGAACATAGTACAGTTGTGTACACTTACCATAAATGTAGATGTTCGAGTGTATTCACTGTTGCAGTCCTGGTTTCCCTCCCTCCAGCCCCCTGGTTTTTCTCTCTCTCTCTCTCTGTCTCCTCTCTATGGCTATTACTCACCCCTTTCAGGGGTATTGGTATTTACTTTTTACTGGTGGTGTTTTCCCCACCATAATCTAGCTCCCTATTTGGGGACTCCTGACATTTGGGGCAAGAAAAACTGATGTAATGGCATCGGCTGCCTGTTTTTATACCCCTGACGACCTGACGTAATTCCAGGAGCAACAGCATCCGACACAGAAATACTAAGTCTCTGGTATTCGGGCTGACTGAGGGCTACCTGCAGGCAGATAACCCAAGTGTGATGACTGCAACAGTGAATACACTCGAACATCTACATTTATGGTAAGTGTACACAACTGTACTTTCTCTCTATACCACTTTATGTACCTTCAGTAGCCATGTCTCCCTAACTTATCCAACATTTTGGTCATATTGACATGACTTCATCTGATTCTGCTGTTTTCCCTGACTTAATTTTCCCTAGTGCTGTTAATACTATTTCTGTGTTGGGTTCTTCCTCCCTCATTGTAGGCTGCATATGTAGCAGTACAGCTTTTGTCAGTTTTCTTTATTCAACATCCTTTTGATGTCCTGTTAACTGATCAGCAGATAATAATACTGGCATCCATTATGAATAATGCCTGATGACTATGTTTATCTTTCGGTCTTTGCCTTACTTTAATAGAGTTTCTGCACTCTACTGAGCCATTTTCCAGAAGCTGGTATTGTGCCTCTTATACCTTGTTCTTTGCTGTTACAATTGTTTTCTTAGTTTTTTGTTAGCCAGTCAGTATTCCTTCTTAACTTGATTAATCTTTTCTTTCTCCCACTTTTTTCTGCACGTCTTGATTTCTTTTGATAACTTCCCGGACTTCCAAATTCACCACCACCTTTTCTTTTGTAACATTTCCATTAGCTGTATATCAGTTCTGTTGTTTTTACACATGCTGTTTTTGGACACTGTCATTCTTCTTGGACTCTACCTATGTTCTCTTCTTCCTGAGATGGTCTGCTTGGGTCATTGAGCTCTTGTGGTCTACTCTAGTCAACTTCTAGGTCTTCAGTGTTGTCTGTGCTGGACTTAGAGCCTTTGGTGACCACTACATGCAGCTGATTGTGGCTACCAGCTGTGCATGCTGTGAGACAGCTTCACTTGGGATCACTTTTCAGTCGTTGATTCTGCAAGTGCTAACACTGGTAATACAATAAGCACTTGGTACAATAAATCAAGAGAGCTCCAGTAATAGAGTCTCTTAAGTGCTGGTGCAACAGTATTTTGTGCTGACTTCCGAGCTGCTGCATGTTTTGTTGGTACTTGCGGTATTTAACTAGAACTACAGGTACCTCAGTTGTTTTCACTGACCTAGGAGCTGTTTTTTTTTTAAATAGTGTAGTTGTTAGCTGTGTAGAAAGGCAGAAATTAAAGCAGACAAAAACAAGGAAACAGCCAGTTGAAATTAGTAGTGCTAACAAACAGAAAAAGACACTGCAATTCCCCTTCTGCTACAAAAACAAACTGCAGAAGACAAAGTCTACCCAAGAAAATCTAGTAAATCAGCAGCAGTTGTGCATTATGGTGCATCTCAGCAGAGACAAGTGCAGAGCTGCTCAGTGCAACAGAAATCAATCCTTCTTCTCTTACCCCTCCCTCACTACTCTTACTCCCCCCTATCCTCTCAGCTACACCCTCTCTTGTTTAAACTCCTCCTCTCCCATTTGCTAAATTATAACACCCCTTCTTCCTCTTCACCTCCTCTCCTCTTCTACCCTTCACTTCCTTTCCACTCTTACCCTTCTTTAACCCATCCTTCGTAAACATGCCCTCCCAAATTCTCACCATTACCCGACTCCCCTGCTCCCTTCTCATCTTACTAATTCCTCTTTATCATGCTACTTCCTTCTCTTCCAAATCTCCCCCATCCCGCCCTTCTGCTTACACCATCCCATACACTCACCTTCACCCTCCACTACTCAATCATTTCCACTACATATCCTCCTTCCTCATTCCACCTAAACTTCTATACCTTTTCCAGCCCAACGTCTTTTCCACCTGCACAGACATTTTTAAACCTAAACCACAGCCAATCCCAAACAACGCCCTATTGTACCAACCCAAAAGGCCAAAAGCTGGTGGCAGTAATGCCATAGCCTTATCTGGAGATATCCACCCTAACTCAGGCCCCTGCCTCCATACAAACAACCCCTTCCCTCCTCTTCTACTAACACCCCTTTCCCTCTTTCCTCTACCTCCTCTACTTTCTCTCTTAATACACTTAAGTTCTTACCATCAACGCTCAGAGCCTCAACAATAAAACCCACCAATTACAAGCTTGGATAAACTACAATCAACCAGACATCTTAGCCATCTCTGAAACCTGGCTAAAACCTTATATTACTGACCCTGAAATCTTACCTCTAGGCTTCCACATCCTTAGAAATGATCGTTTAAATAAAAAAGGTGGAGGCTCTGCTCTAATCTACTCTAACCATCTCTCTCTAATCCCTCTGCAAATCCCAACCCCACATTTCAAAAATACTGAACTAACTGCAGGTCTCCTCAGATTGAATAAACGTAAGAATATCTGCTTTATCTCCTTATATATCTCCCCAGGTGACAACATCTCTACCCTTGAAAATATTCTTCACTGGGCCTCAACTGAAATAAAATATGAAACTTACATTCTTGGCGACGTTAATATAGACTGGAATAAAATCAACTCACCTTCCCCTTGTCTATCCATTAACCTATACAACTTCACCCAAGTAATCCATTCAACAACTCGTCCTAACAAAATCCACCCTCCTGGATCCATCTTGGACTGGATTCTAGTTTCTCATCCCAACAAAATAATTCTGACCATCTCCCTGCCTTCACTCATCGGTCAGCTAATTCCACCCAATTTCATCACCAGTACATTCAAACTCGAAATCTTAGCAACTTTAACTCTACAATTTTCACAAACACCTTTAAACTAATCAACTGGCAAATCCTTAATACTCTCCCCCTAGACAGTGCTGTAGAACATTTTGACTCTATTTTCCTAGACACTCTGAATTGCCTAGCCCCTCTAAGAAAAAAACGAATCAAAACTAACTCTGCTCCTTGGCTGACAAAAGATACTAAACATATCATGCATCACAGAGACAAAGCCTGGAAGCATTATCAAAAAAACAAATTGCCTTCTTCCTTCCTCCAATACACCCAACTTCGCAACCAAGTAAAAAAACTAATCACTTTAGACAAAAAAAACTACTATAGTAAACTGCAGTCTAACAAAAATAAGAACCCAAAACAATTTTGGAAATCAGTTAACTCCCTTCTACACCCAGGGTCCAAAAATAATCCCTGCCCAGACCCTAGTTTAACTGACAAGGAATTGAGTTCTCACTTCAACACCTTCTTCACAGAATCCATAGCTAATCTAACCAAAACATTCCCAAACAATAATCCACCTAACATCCTCTCCTCAACACCCAATAACCTTAATAAATGCCTCTTGAATTTCCAGTTCAAACCAGTTTCAACCAGCTTCATAAAAAGGCTCCTATCTAATCTTAAACCATGCTCCAATGCCCCTGACAACATACCCTCCTCCTTCCTCAAATGCGCAGCTGAAGGTATTGCTCTCCCTATTAGTATCCTGATAAACAGATCCTTAAATGTGTCATACGTACCCAAACTCTGGTGTTCAGCCTACATCCTACCTCTCCACAAAGGAGGTAAAAACACCACTATCTCTAATTTCCGCCCCATCGTCCTACTCTCCAATATCTAAAGTTCTAGAAAATGTGTCCACCACCAGCTTTTACCTTTCCTAACACAGAATCACCTACTTACTTCCACCCAACATGGCTTCCGCCCCGGCCCTAGCACCATTACTGCCTTACTATCCTTCCTTGAAACAGTCAACCGAGCCCGAGACTCTGGACTCCTTGTATCCACAGTACTACTAGATCTTTCCAAAGCCTTTGACACCATCTCCCATACACACCTACTCTTTCATCTCGCCAACCTTAATCTCTCCCCACATACTCTTTCCTGGTTCTCCAGTTACCTATCTGAAAGATCTCAAGCTGTCAGATGGATGAACTCTACCTCTTCCTTCTTGCCCAGACCTACCGGTGTTCCCCAGGGGTCCATCCTCGGACCCATGCTCTTCAACATCTTTATAAATAATCTATACTCTGTCATACCTGACACCACAGTCATCCAATACGCTGATGACTCCACCTTAGTTTGTGCTGCCTCTAACTTTTCTGAACTCCAGACTAAAACACAAATAGCCTTTTCCACCACAGAGAACTGGATACACCAAAACCACCTCTCCCTCAACTCTAATAAATCCAAAATTCTAATTTTTACCCCTTCCAGAGCTTCCTCATCCTTTGACAAAGATTCCTTCAAAGTCCTCAGCCAAACCAACACTGCTATAGAAGTAGTGCTTTCCGCTAAACTACTTGGCATTACCATAGACGAACACCTAAAATTCGATCTCCACATTCAACAAAACATAAAGAAAACCCACCAAAAGTTAGGAGTGCTCTACAGAAACAACCAATTTCTTTCCAACTCCTCTAGGCACACCCTGGCAATTACATACCTTCTACCCTCTCTTCTTTATGGAGCCCCTCTTTTAACCAATCTGTCTATTTCCACCATCTCAAAACTTGAAACTTGCTATAATAAGATCTCTAAATTCGCAACCAAATCCAAAACCTCAACTCACCACTGCCTTACCCTTAAATCTCTAAATTGGCTTGAACTTCCCAACCACTTGGACTATCTCCAACTAACCACCACTCACAAACTAATACTCTACCCAGACTCATGCCCTGCCTTAATAAACATCCTTCCACCATATACTCCAAACAGATCTCTGAGATCTGAACACCAAAACCTTATCTCCATCCACAAACCTAAACGTGCTGCCGGCCAACTTCTACTCTCCTTCTCTCTAGGTAAAAAATGGAACTATCTCCCTCCTTCTCTTAGGACTATACCTAACTCCGAATCCTTCAAGTCCCTACTTCTCAAATACCTGTCATCCAAATGGAAATGTTCCTGCTCTCACCAGATATAATTTCCAGGGATCTCTTTCCCTGAGCTCTCCATTTCCTGGCCCTCTCTACCTCCAAGATTTTCCTGACTTTTCTAACTTTCTTCTGACTCCAACTTTTTTTTCAGTCTGTAAAAAAAAAAAAAAAAAATTTTGCACATCTATGTATTTTTGTTATTTTACTCTGCACTGTATTGCTTCATTATGCTTGCTCATTATGCACATTTTATGTAAATGTATTTCCTGACTGCTTGAATCTTACTCTTGTATTATACCATTGACTTTATGTAACCATGTTTCATTGTATTGCTTGTGGAGCTTTTCTCCCCGGGCCTCCACTGAAAATGGGCACTTCTTGGCCCAGTGGACTTCCCCGGTAATCAAACTGAAATAAATAAAATAAATAAATAAATAACATAGGCAAACGCAACTAGATATCCTTTTGCAGCTCAGTGTTGGCAGTGTAATAGCAAATAAAAGGGGAGAATAATGCAAGTTCCCCTTCTCTCACAAGAACAAACTACAAAAACTGTAGTACCACATGAAAAAAAAACCACTATCAGGCTGCATAAGTCTCAGTATTGGCTTAGAATGCTTAAAAAGTCACTTCTTGAGGCTGGATGGATCATAGAGGTAGTCAGTAGCTGAGGTGTGCAATGTGTTGCAGCGCAGCATAAACAAGTACAAAAGCCATACAGTGCAGCAGAAATTAAAAGCAGACTGAAAGTGCAGTTGTGTACACTTACCATAAATGTAGGTGTTTGAGTGTATTCACTGTTGCAGTCATCACACTTGGTTATCTGCCTGCAGGTAGCCCTTAGTTGGCCTGCATACCAGAGTCTTGGGATTTCTGCGTTGGATGCTGTCGCCTCTTCCATGACGTCAGGTTGTCAGGGGTATAAAACATGCAGCCGACACCATTACATCAGATGTTTTTCGTGTTTCACTGTTGCATTCATTACATTTGGATAATCTGCTGGCAGGTTGCCCTCAGTAGGTCTGAATATCAAAGTCTTGGGTCCTATGTTGGGTGCTGTCTCCTCTTCCCTGATGTCAGGGGTATAAAACAGGCAGCCAACGCCATTTTCTTTAGTCTTTCTTGCCGCGCAGTGCCCGAAGCAGAAGCAGTTTGCAAGTGCCGGTCGGCCGACTCCTGAAATTTTTGAATTCAAGTTTTAGAACCGAAGTCTTCAGTTAAAGCTAAGTACCCCATTGGGGAAACTTTTTCTTGTGCCATACCGATGTCATTAAAAGTTAATAATTGCATTACTTGTGGGAAGCAAATACCTCATAAGGATTTTAATTTGTGCTGTATTCCTTGCCTAGGCCCAGATCATAACGTGCCTTGCTGTCGGTTTTGTGCTAGATTTAACCAACGCACTATTAAGCGTCAGTATATCTTTGCTTCAAAATATTTTGGAAACAGATTTAACTACCCTGAAATGTCATCGGATAGCATTCTGACCACCGGAGTTCACAAAAAACGCAAAGAAAAGTACAGAGCCAGTCGCAGGACTTATCACAGACAAGCATGGAAAGTGGATGCCCTAGCCTACGCCTTTCCTTGTCTGCCTCTTCTTCCCAAGGTCCAACTAAAGGTCAGACAGGAAAAAACAAAAATGATTCTAATTGCCCCTGACTGGCCTTGCCAGCACTGGTACTCAATCCTAAGGAATATGTCTCAACTCCCTCCTTGGTACTTGCCTCAAATACCTCATCTACTGTCTCAGCAGTGCAATCAAATCCTCCACAATCAGCTCCAAACTCTGAACCTGGCAGCATGGCTGATCATGTAGTTATTCAAACAGCACCTCTCAGTAAATCTGTGATGGATGCCATTTTGGAAGTCAGAAGGCCTAGTACTAGAAAATCTTATGCTGATAAATGGAAGAGATTCTGTGCTTGGAACCAAGCACAAGGAACTGACACAGCAAAGCCAAATATTCCTCAGATTTTACAATACTTGACTGAGATGCTTGACAAGGGCCTATCTTTTTCATCTATAAAAATCCATACCTCTGCCATCTCGCCTCATTAAAACACAGAGCCACCAATCTTTTCTCATCCTTTTCTAAAACAGTATCTTAGAGGGGCCAAAAATTGAAGGCTTCCCAGAAGATCACCAATTCCTGCTTGGGACCTCAATTTTGTGTTTAAAAAGCCCACCCTGCCTCCATTTGAACCAGTTGCTACTGCATATATAAAGTTTTTATCATGGAAAACAGCTTTACTTCTGGCAATCACTTCAGCAAGAAGGGTTTCAGAACTACTGGCCCTCATGGCTGTGAAGCCTTTTATTATATTTTACCCAGACAGGGTGTCCCTCAGGACCAATCCTTCCTTTATGCCTAAGGTGGTATCCAGTGTGGCTCTTAACCAAACTATTCACCTGCCAACTTTTTACCCAAATCCGCAGAACAAGGGGGAGTGGATTCTGCATTCCTTGGATGTACACAGACAACTAAGATTCTACTTAAACAGGACCAAATCTCTAAGAAAGTCTGAGCAGCTACTGGTGTCATTTGCTGCAGGATCAGAGGGGAAGGCTATTTCAAAGGAGGCTATTTAAAAGTGGATAAGCCACTGCATTTGTTTCTGCTATTTGCATCATGGTAAACCGGTGCCCAAGGGCATTAGGTCACATTCCACCAGGGCTGCATCTACATCAGCAGTTTTCTCAGAGGGGTGCCAACCAAAAACATTCTAGAAGCTGCTACTTGCAGTTTGGTTCATACTTTTACAAAGCATTATCATTTGCCTCTCTTCTCTAAGTCCAGGGCAGGCTTTGCCACTGTAGTTCTGGAGGTCCTTATAGCCGCTCCTAATGCTATTTATTTCCAGCCTCCCATCCATAACTTTGGGATTCTACCCAAATGTAATGACTGCAGCAGTGAAACACGAAGAACATAGTACAGTTGTGTACACTTAACATATATGTAGATGTTCGAGTGTATTCACTGTTGCAGTCCGGGTTACCCACCCGCCATCCCCCTTTATTGTACAGCTTTTCTTTCCATCACTATATTCTACAGCCTTTGTGGTGTATTTGCTTTTAGATGAAGGTAAAGTTTATGTTGTGACAATTGCATGTATTTATAGTTTTATATATATATATATTATATATATATATATATATATATATTTGCGTCTTTTCGGCTTTTCCCGGTTAGGGGTCGCCACAGCGGAACTCCGGTCCGCTAATGATTGGTAGTTGATTTTTACGTGCCGAGTTACCAGCCCTGATGCACAACCTTCAACAAAGGTACGCCCATTCACGCATATCTCCACGCAGAAGACGCTCTAGCTGAGAATCGAAACGGAAAGCGTCATTACTGTGTGGCGACAATGCTACCGCAGCACCACCACCGCAATTTTATATATATATATATATATATATATATATATATATATATATTTATTTATTTATTTTAGCTCCCCCATTTGGGGGGCACCTGACATCTGGGGCAAGAAAAACTAAAGAAAATGGAGTCGGCTGCCTGATGTTCTTCGTGTTTCACTGTTGCAGTCATTACACTTGGGTTATCCTGCTGGAAGGCTACCTGCAGTCGGCCTGAATTCCAAAGTCTAGGTCTGGCGTCAGTTGCTGTCGCCACCTCCCTGACGTCAGTGCACCAGGGGTATAAAAGATGCAGCTGATGCCATTTTCCTCAGTCTTTCTTGCCTCACAGTGCCCGAAGCATAAGCAGTTCGCAAGTGCCGGTCGGCCGACTCCTGAGATTTTCGTGTTCGAATTTCAGATCCGAAGTCTTCATTAAAAGCTAAGTACCCCGTTGCGGAAACTTTTTTCTTGCTCCAGACCAATGTCAGAAAAAGTTAATAATTGTATTTCTTGTGGGAAGCCAATTCCTCATAAGGACTTTCATTCTTACTGTATTCCTTGCCTAGGCCCTGACCACGATGTTGCTAGTTGTCGGTTTTGTGCTAGATTTAACCAATGCACTATTAAGCGTTGGTATGATTTTGCATTACATTATTTTGGCAGAAGGTTTAATTGTACGATGTCGGATAGCCATCTGACTATTGGAATTCACAAGAAATGCAAAGGAAAAGAAAAGAACAGTCATCCGAGGTCCAAAACCGACGACGAGGCTTCTTCTAAGCCAGTCGCCGGTTCTCAGTGAGGCGCCTTCGCAGCCCCTGATGCCCGCTACATTAGACCCGCAGGCCGCTATCGACTCCCACGTGGAGTCGCCTAGGCCGCTGGAGACTCAAGGTATTGGACCTTCGGAGACTATTCCCACAGATGGGTCCAGAGCCACTGAGCAGGTATCGGCTTCTGAGGGTGTTTTCAGACAAACTCAATTATACCTTAAAACGACTTCAGCTTCAAAGGCAAAGACTAAAGCACCCTTAAAGACAAAGAAACAAGTACAACAACCTCATGGACAGGCCTCCATGCCCAAAAAACAGATGCTCAAAATGGCCGAAGACTTGATTACTTTGATCAGGGGTTCCCATCCCCCACCTATTAAAAGGCCTAGGCAAGAGACAGAATATGAATCTTCTGATCAGGTTTCCATTTCATCTGATTCCTCTTCTGATCAGGAATACTCTCTTCCTCCCTATGAGGATTCTGATGCTGAAGAATCTATCCCTTCAGCCTCTCCTCCTGAGGATTACTCTTTTGGGGAAACCTTGCATACCATGAGGGAGCATTTCCACTGGGAGAGCCAAGATTTTTCAGAATCAAAGAAAAGGCTCAGAGACTTCCTTTTACTACCACAACACAGGCTCCTAGCTATTCACCTGTGTTAGACATTGTTGATGATGTATTTTCAAAGTCCAGTCTGACCCCTGACTCCTTACCACCAGCTCCTGTTAAGCCAGATAGGTACTACAGGGTTCTTGACTCCCATAAATTCCTTTTCAAAAACCCTGCTGCTGACCCAGAAACTATCTCTCAGGGTCCCAAAGGGGTCAAGGCTTCTGCTGCAGAAAACCCTACCTCCTCTGACAGGGATTCTAGTGCATTGGACAGATGGGGAAAAAAGATTTACACTTCCGCTACCTTGGCTGTAAGGGCTTTAAATTGTCAGTTTCATATGCTCAAATATCAACAATATATTATGCCACTGCCTAAACAGAAAATGTTGTCAAATTTTGAATGTGCAGATAACAAAGAAGTGCAGGATTTATTGCATGCAGCTGAACAAGTTGGAAAGCATACTTTGCAATGTGGTTTTGATTCTTTGGAGGCCTCCTGCAGAGCCGCTGTTATGGGTTCTGTCATCAGGAGGCATGCTTGGTTAAAGGGACAAAGTCTGCCTGATCATGTCAAAGCAAAATTATTAGATGCCCCATTACAGCATGATACTTTGTTTGGTGTTAAAGCAGAAGAGGTGTTAAAGAAAATGGAGGACAAAGCTAAATCTATGCAAACGGTTAAGGATTTCTTACAGGTTCACCCTCCAAGATTTAGCAGACACTGGTCTGCAAAGAATTGGTCCTTTCCAGTGTCAGACAGACCACAAAGGGGCAGATACAGACGCCCAAGAGGCAGATCCCAGCCCCAAGGCTCATACAGGTCTAAACAATGGGGTGCTTCTACCTCCAAAAGTGGAGAAGACAAATCACAGCCATGCAGGAAACAGTCCCAATGACTTCCCCCTGCCTGCACCAAGCACTTATCTTCTGGCAGCTCCTTTAGGGGGAAAACTAGCACTTTTTTCGCAAAACTGGCACATAACCCATGAAAAATGGGTCCTAGACATAGTGTCACAGGGCTACAAGTTTCACTTCCATACCCTGCCAAGGACAAACGGTTGGCCAGACCTGCCAAAACGTAAATGGGCAGAGGCACAAAAGCAAATCTCATCCCTCATGGACATGAGGGCCATTCAACAAGTACCAGAGCAAGAGCAGGGACAAGGATTTTATTCAAGACTATTCTTGGTGCCAAGAAAGGACAAGAACTGGAGACCAATACTGGACCTATCTATTCTAAATAAATTTCTGGATATACCAAAATTCAAAATATTGACTCTACAGCAACTTCTGCCCATGCTGGGCAAGAAGGCCTGGCTTGTGACTTTAGATCTAAAAGCGGCATACCTGCATGTCCCAATCAGACAAACATGCAGAAGATACCTCAGATTCAAATCTGGCTCAATGCATTACCAATTCTCTGCACTGCCCTTTGGCTTATCTACTGCGCCCAGGGCCTTCACAAAGTGCCTGGCACCAGTAATTGCATTCTGCAGGCAAAGAGTAATACAAATATACCCTTACTTGGACGACTGCCTCATTCAAGCAGAGAACAAGGACATTCTACTACAGCATCTGGCGTTTGTAAAGAGATTTCTAACAGGCCTAGGGTACACAGTCATTGAAAAGAAATCAAAACTAGTACCCTCTCAAGAGGTAATATTCCTGGGTGCAAGCTTAAATACAACTGCCCAGATGGCTTATCTCACGCCAGACAAACCGAGGCAACTGACTACCTATTTCAACCTGTTGGCAACAAAGGCCCAATTATCTGCAAGAAAAATTCTGCAGGCTTTGGGCTTCATGGCATCCTGCATTCTACTAATTCCATATGTGAGACTGCATACAAGGAAACTTCAATGGTACCCAAAAAGTGTTTGGACTCAACATTGCCACAGCCTGGAAACAATAATTACCCTCATTCCCTGCCTGCAACAGGAGTTTCGTTGGTGGAAGAAGGCTTGTCACCAGAGCAAGAGACAGCCATTCACTTTACCGCCAGCCAGGCAGACATTAACAACGGATGCATCAGATTATGCCTGGGGGGCCCACATGGCAGGAAGATGTGTTCAAGGCACATGGTCCACAAACCAAATGCATCTACATATCAACCAAAAAGAGATGCTAGCTGTTCAGAATGCCCTGACAGCCTTCAAGGACCTACTTCACCCGAGACAACTACTGATAAAGACAGACAACATCACAGTCATGTGGTATATAAACAAGCAGGAGGGCACTCATTCTTACCCCCTTTGCAGACTAGCCATGACTTTGTGGGACACAGCTTTGACTTACCAAGTACATCTGCAAGCACAATTCCTGCCAGGAAAGATAAATACTCTGGCAGACGAACTAAGCGAAACCTCATGGATCCCCATGAGTGGAAATTGGATCCACAAGTCTTCAGCAAGATAACAAGGAAATGGGGATGCCCGGATATAGATCTGTTTGCCTCTCCTCACAACTACCAACTAAAATGATTCTGCACAAGGACTTATCACAGACAAGCATGGAAAGTGGACGCCCTATCTTTCAGCTGAAAAAGCTTAGTAGTATATGCCTTTCCTCCACTGCTTCTCCTCCCCAAGGTACTCCTAAAGGTCAGACAAGAGAAGCCAAAGATGATACTGATTGCCCCAGACTGGCCCCACCAGCACTGGTATCCAATCCTAAGGAACTTGTCTCAATGCCTGGCTTGGATCTTGCCTCAAATACCTCATCTACTATCCCAACAAAACAATCTGATCCTGCACAGCCAACTAAAGACCTTAAATCTGGCAGCATGGCGGATAATGTAGTGATACAAAACGCACCTCTCACTAAAGCTGTAATGGATGTCATTTTGGAGGCCAGAAAATCATATGCTGGAAAATGGAAGAGATTCTGTGCTTGGAACCAGGCACAAGGAATTGACACAGCTGTACCAAATATTCCTCAGATTTTGCAATACTTAACTGAGATGCTGGACAAAGGCCTATCCTTTTCATCAATTAAAATTCATGCCTCTGCCATTTCGGCTCATTACAATACAGAGCCACCAATCTTTTCTCTTCCCTTGTGCAGTACCTCAGAGGAGCCAAAAACTTAAGGCCACCAAGGAGATCACCAATACCAGCATGGGACCTCAATTATGTTTTGGAAAAACTCACCCTGCCTCCTTTCGAGCCAGCTGCTACAGCTGATATAAAATTTTTATCTTGGAAAACAGCTCTGCTGCTAGCAATAACCTCTGCAAGACGAGTCTCAGAGCTACAGGCATTCATGGCTGTGGAACCTTTTATCATTTTTTATCCAGACAGGGTTTCTCTGAGGACAAACCCGACTTGTATGCCTAAGGTAGTGTCCAGTGTGGCCCTTAACCAAACTATTCATCTGCCTACTTTTTATCCAAACCCACAGAATAAGGGGGAGAGAATTCTGCATTCTTTGGACATACACAGACAGCTACGCTTCTACTTGGACAGAACCAAACTTTCAGAAAGACAGAGCAACTACTAGTGGCATGTGCTGCAGGATCACAAGGAAAGGCTATCTCAAAGCAGACTATTTCAAAGTGGATAGGCCACTGCATTCATTTCTGCTATTCACAACATGGCAAGCCAGTGCCTAAGGGCATTAGGCCATATTCTACCAGAGCAGCAGCCACTTCAGCAGCCTTCCTCAGGGAGTACCAACCAAAGACATTTTAGAGGCTGCTACCTGGAGTTCAGTGCACATCTTTACAAAGCACTATCATTTACCACTCTACTCTAAATCCAGGGCAGGCTTTGCCACTGCAGTTCTGCAGGGCCTCATAGTCGCCCCTAATGCTATTTAGCTCCAGCCTCCCAACCATAGCTTTGGGATTCAACTGAAGTGTAATGACTGCAACAGTGAAACACGAAGAACATAGTACAGTTGTGTACACTTACAATAAATGTAGATGTTCGAGTGCATTCACTGTTGCAGTCCAGGTTACCCACCCACCATCCCCCATATCTTTGCTGCTACTTATCTGCAGTTCTCTAATCTATACAACCTATGTGGTGTATTTGCTTGTAGATGAAGGTATTGTATGATGTTAAGTTGTTTCTCTCGCCTTCATTCTTGCTGGTTGGGTTCAGAGCTGATCTTCGGCTCCGAATCAGCCATTTTCTAAAGCTCGAGAGCTGTTTACTGGCTCGAGGTCTCCCTATATCCCACAATGCCTGGTGCTAGATCCCCAGATCTCGTTTGCTGCTTCAGCTATGAGGTTGCGCTTTACTGGCTCAGGTCGTATTCATCTTTTTGTCATAATTAGTTGTTAAATTTTAGTATATATTTCAAGCTTTTTTTGTTCTTAGTAGTGTAGTACTGTTAGATTAATTGTAGTACCTGTGTTTTCTGCCTTTTAGGAAACTCGTTTTAATTAGAGAGTTTCTCCCCTCCCCCCCCATCTCCCTAAAGTAGGCGTTTAAATTAGAGGCTATCCCCTTTCCTTTTATAAACCTTTTTCCAGTAGGAAGTAGTGTTTAGCCTTTGTAGTTATAGATAATTTTCTTTTTATTTTTGCTAGTATTGTTACTCTCTTTGAATTTTTGTGTGAAGGTGTGGGACTAGTGTGTGTGTGTGAGTGTGTGTGTTTATTTACACTAGTCTAATATTCATCAGTTAGTATCCCTTTTTCTTTAGCATGTCAAAGGATACCAAGGTATCAGGTTTCAAGAAGTGTGACTCGTGCTGTCAGAAAATGTCTCTGACAGACGGTCACACTTCTTGTGTTTATTGTTTGGGCGCCCTACACCTGCAGGACTCTTGCTCCGTATGTCATGCCTTTAGTCCAAGAGTCCTGCAGGAGCGTAGGAACAAGTTGATTCTCAGGTGGTTACTTAAACCCAAGGGGTCTCCGGCGAAGTCTCAGCCAGCGAAAACCCCTAAGCTCACCAAGCTGTCAGCTCCCAGTACGGAGCCGTCACCAGGTGGAGCGTCTGCTTCTATTTCGGTTCCATTCGGAACCGAAGTATTTAAATCTCACTCGGCTCCGACCTTGGTGTCGGAACCGTCAGGGAGCCGTAAGCGATTTTAGGTCGCCATCCCTAGAGTCGATTCACTCGGCTCCGGGGTCGCCTTTACTACAATTTGAACGGAGCCATCGGTCCCACTATTCTCGGTCCTCAAGGCTATCCGATCATGACTTGGAGAGAGTGGTTAGTAGATTCCTCAAATCACAGGCCCTGGCTAAAATGTTAACTAGCCCTCCTCATCAGGCTGTGGCTGTTCCTGAAGTAGTTCCTCCTCCGACTCCTCCTGCCAGTTTGGAGCTGGAGTTTGTTGGGGCTCGGATCTTGGAAACGTCGGCGCCGATGCTTCCCCTTTCGGCTCCGTCGTCTGCTCTGATTTCTTCAATGGTTCCGTCCTTGGAGGGATCTGGGTGCCAAGACTCCCTCGGCGGCTCCGAGGGGGTGAGTGGCATTGGACCTGACCCCGTTCTCCCTCTCGGAGCCTCGGCGCAGGTAAGCTCGGCTCCTACATCGGCCTCGGAGCCGTCCCTTTCGGTGCCGGGGAGGATTCCTGTCTCTTCGGAGTGGGGCCCCTCTTCTCTGCCGGACAGGGGCTCCTTCGAGGTCATGAGGAGCGTGTTGACTTCCGAGTCTGCACCTCGATCAGCCCCTACAGCTCCTCCCCCCAGGGTGCCTGCTTCGGTCTCTGCCCCTCCTCCAGACCCCAAGCGAGGGGATCAAATGCTCCAGGTCACCCCACTGGGTGTATCTTCCTCTTCCGAGGCCTCCCCTGAGATTTCAGAGGAGCCCCCTCGTAAGAGGAAATTTAAGAGGAAACATGTTGACTCCCCCGAGTCTGTCACGTCAGATACCGACTTGGAGGATTCGGAAGGGTCCCCAAGATCCCCCTCTGAAGATGTCTCTTTCTCAGACATCCTTGAGATCCTTAGGCAGAGGGGGAACTGGACTGCCCTTAACCCTTCTGAGGACGAGTCGGTATTCCTGGACGTGTTTGGTTCTCACCCCTCCACCTCCTGGGTGTCTCCGCCTTTTGATCCATTGATGGAAGTAATGGCTCGAAAGGCATGGTCAGCCCCGGACACACTGGAACCAACCCCCCGCAGGCCCACTAAGTTTATTACGGCCCCTCAAGATAAGCAGTTTTTGACAAAGGGTGTCCCCATTGATGCCATTGTGGTAGCAGCGGCCACGAAAAAGGAGTTGGCTGACACTTCTGTATCTGTCCATCCCCCGAATAAAGAGTCTAGGGTGATGGAGAGATACGGGAAGCAGATGTTTTCTTCAGCGACCTTCTCCATGCGGTCGCTGAATTACTTGTGCCACTTCACCCGCCTCCAGAGGGATCTCCTCAAGGAGCTAAGTGATACCCTTCAAGATCCATCAGCTGCAGAGGCTCAAGACAAGTTTAACTCCCAGGTGGCGACTCTTAATTCTATCGTCAACTCCTCCATGCAGCTCATTTCGTATGTGGCTGATGGGGCGAGTAGGGCCACAGGCACAGGTGTGGCTTTGAGAAGACATGCCTGGATGCGGTTATGTAACTTTGCTGATCCCTTCAAGGCATCTTTCACCAATACCCCTTTTGATGGTTCGGCTCTGTTTGGACCTCAGGTGAAAGATACCCTTACCAGGTGTGAGCAGGAAGGCAAGACTCTCTCTGCCGTGGGAGTCCGTTTTTCCACTCCCTCTAGACCATACCCTAAAGGTCAGAAGAGTGGAAAGATGTGGTTCCGGAAACCCCAGGGAGCCGTGCCTGACACACGTGGCGAGTTTCCCTCCAGAGGCAGAGGAAGGAACAACAATAGACGCTGCCCGCGGGGCAGAGGGAGTCCGCAGAATCAGGGCAGCAGAGAATCTTTCTCTGACCAGCCCTTCCAGCACCCCTGAGGGGCTGTCCGTCTTTGGAGGCAGTCAGGGGAAGGTTGTCTCTGTACCCAGAAGCCTGGTGTCTCATCACACGAGACAGATGGGTACAGTCTATCATATCCGGAGGTTACAAAATCTCTTTTGTCCACACCCCCTTAAAATCAAACAATCCCATCCCAGATGTTCCACCCGGTCTAAGGGAACATGCAGTACAAGAAATTTCAAAACTGCTAAAAAAACGGGCCATCCAACAAGTCCCAGCAGAC
This sequence comes from Protopterus annectens, assembly GCF_019279795.1. Taxonomy (NCBI): domain Eukaryota; kingdom Metazoa; phylum Chordata; order Ceratodontiformes; family Protopteridae; genus Protopterus; species Protopterus annectens. Next base: position 1,275,945,987 of record NC_056739.1, read on the forward strand.
CAGCAAGGATCCGGAATTTACTCAAAGTTCTTTTTGGTACCAAAAAGGACAGGGGACTGGAGACCCATTTTGGATCTCAGCAGGCTAAACAAGTCTGTTCAAAGAACGAAGTTCCGGATGGTCACGCTTCAGTCCATTCTACCCTTTTTGGGTCAGGACAATTGGATGTGCTCCATAGATCTTCAGGATGCGTACTACCATATCAAAATGGACAGGCGTTCCAGAAGGTTTCTCCGCTTCCGGCTGGGAGCCAGTCATTACCAGTTCAGAGCCCTGCCCTTTGGTCTCACCACAGCCCCCATGGTGTTCACCAAATGCATGGCAGTGGTTACCGCTCACCTGAGACGGCAAGGATTCCAGGTGTTTCCATATCTAGACGACTGGCTCCTCACTGCTACCATCAGACATCAATTGCTGAGAGCCAGGGAGTATACCATCCAAACATGCTCCAATCTAGGTATCTCAATAAATTATGAAAAGTCTGCATTGTCGCCTTGTCAGTCTTTAATCTTTATAGGCGCAAGATTAAATACGAAAGATCTGTCTGCAAGACTTCCAATAGACAAGAGGGGCAGACATTCGCCAATACGTACAGGTATTATTAGGATGCAGAAATATTCAGGCCAGATTCGTCCTAAAAACCTTGGGTCTCATGGCAGCAGCGGTCATATTAGTTCCCCTGGCTCGTTTTCACATGAGGATTCTCCAGTGGATGCTTTTCACCCAATGGTCCTTTCAACAACTTCCTATGTCTCACAAGATAATAATCGCGCAGTCATGCAAAGACCACTTGGCTTGGTGGATGGTCTCCTCATCAGTGCCCCAGAGTAGACCATTTGTCCTTCCTCCTCCAGTTGCCATGGTGACCACGGATGCCTCCCTGATCGGGTGGGGGGGGGCATTTTCAGGGCAAGACTGTCCAGGGCACCTGGCAACCCCACGAGTACCACTTGCACATAAATGTCTTGGAGATGAGGGTGGTGCTTTTAGCGTTGCAAGCACTTCAGAACTCTCTACCCGCTGGGACCATTGCAATTCACACAGACAATATGTCTGTAGTGTGGTACATCAACAAGCAGGGCAGAACCAAGTCCTATCCCTTATGTCGAGAAGCACTCAGACTATGGCAGTGGGCGATCTCCTCTCAACGGTTTCTGACAGCAACGCACATCCCTGGGAAGTCCAGCGTCATAGCGGACAAGCTAAGCAGAGCTATTCTCATGCCTCACGAGTGATCTCTCAATCGGACAGTAGCGGACAAGATCTTCCGCAAATGGGGTCAACCTTGCTGCGACCTTTTCGCAACTCCTCTCAACAGCAAGTGCAACAGTTTCTTCACTCTTTTCCCTCTTCCCGGACACTCCCCCAGAGACACTCTAATTCACGATTGGCCCCAGGGACTTCTGTATGCATTCTCACCCTTTCCTCTAATTCCCAAACTAATTCAGAAAGCTACCGTGCTGGGTTGCAAGATGATCCTCATTGCCCCCTACTGGCCTCGACAAATCTGGTTCCCGTTCCTGCATAGTCACCTTCTAGAGCAGCCTTGGAATCTGGACCCATTTCCGGACCTCTTGGTCCATCAGTCAGGCAGGCTGCATCAATCTCTTCAGTCTCTCAACCTCACTGCATGGTTGCTCCACTTCCAACCTTAGCCAGGCTTCCCAGTATTTCCCATTCTGTGCGTGGGATTATCCTTTCTTCGCACAAACCTACAACCAGGAAGACTTATGCTAGTAAGTGGGAACGTTTCTCTTTCTGGGCAGAGGCTAGAAATATAGATCCTTTTACGGCCCCTGTCCATAACGTTCTAGACTTTTTAGCAGAACTTTTTCAAGCGGGCTCATCTTCTGCCACCATTAGAGTTCAATTAGCAGCAATCTCAAATTTCCATACGGGCCTGTCAGAAACCAGCATCATGTCCCATAAGCTTTGCAAAGCTTTTCTTAAAGGAACAATTTTGCTCAGGCCTCCAGTGAGAGATCCCCCGCCTCCGTGGGACTTGAATTTGATCCTAGCTTCCTTGATACTGCCTCCTTTTCAACCGGCAGCTTCCTGTTCCTTGAAATTGCTTTCTTGGAAAACCCTCTTTTTGGTGGCCATTACTTCAGCGAGGAAAGTTTCTGAACTTCAAGCCCTATGTGTTCGTCCTCCTTACCTAATTTTCCATATGGATAGGGTTTCACTCAGGACTAATCCTTCGTTCCTTCCTAAGGTCCCCTCCGAAAATAATTTGAATCAATCCATTGATCTACCAGTTTTTTTTTCAAATTATTCCAACAAAGCTGAACACAAATTACACCAGTTGGATGTTCATAGGCAATTACGTTTCTATTTGCATAGGACTGAGCAAATAAGGAAATCAGACCAACTCTTCCTGTCCTATGCGAAGGGTAAGCAGGGTTGACCAGTATCTAAAGTAACCTTATCCAGGTGGTTGTCCCTATTATTACCCTTATTTATCAGTTGAGGAATAAAGAACTCCCTGCTAAACCTAAAGGCCACTCTACTAGGGCTTTAGCTACATTGGTAGCCTTTCAAGCAAGACTACCAATGGAAGCCATTTGTGCGGCGGCCACATGGGCCACCCCTCATACCTTCATTTCACATTATAAATTGGATGTGGCCTCTAGGAGTAGAGCTGATTTTGGTTCCACTGTGCTCAAGAGTCTGTTCCAATGAGCCACCCAGGACTAAGGTGCTAGGGACGCTGTCCCAACCAGCAAGAATGAAGGTGAGAGAAACAACTTATCATTAAGAAGTTATGTACCTACCATAACGTTCCATGTTAGTTGTCTTCTTCTCGCCTTCTTTCTTGCGTCCCACCCTCCATCCCCCTAGCCTAGATAGACCGAGAAGAGTCCTCATACGAGTCTTGTCTCTGGCTGAGTCTTACCCTATTTATGTCCTCTATCTTTTCTTTAGCCCTGTAGCTGAAGTCTTACTATCGGGACAGTTGTCCTCTTGTATTGTTATGGTGTTAGGTCTTTCAAACGAGATCTGGGGATCTAGCTCCAGGCATTGTGGGATATAGGGAGGCCTCGAGCCAGTAAATAGCTCTCGAGCTTTAGAAAATGGCCAAGTCGGAGCCGAAGATCGGCTCCGAACCCAACCAGCAAGAAAGAAGGCGAGAAGAAGACAACTAACATGGAGCGTTATGGTAGGTACATAACTTCTTATTTTGTTGCATGCATGTTCTATTGGCATATTTTAGCCTACCCTTTTGGGGGCACCTGACATCTGGGGCAAAAGAAACTGAGGAAAATGGCGTGGGCTGCATCTTTTATACCCTTGGCACACTGACGTCAGGGAGGAGGCGACAGCAACTGATGCCAGACCTAGACTTTGGAATTCAGGCCGACTGCGGGTAGCCTGCCAGCAGGATAACCCAAGTGTAATGACTGCAACAGTGATTACACTCAAACATCTACATTTATGGTAAGTGTACACAACTATACTTTTTATACCCCTGACAACCTGACGTCATGGAAGAGGAGACAGCAACCGATGCGTGACCCAAGACTTTGATATTCAGGCCGACTGAGGGCAACCTGCCAGCAGATTACCCAAATGTAATGACTGCAACAGTGAATACACTGGAGCATCTACATATATGGTAAGTGTACACAACTGTACTTTTTTCTTACCCCAGATGTCAGGAGCCCCCAAAATAGGAAGCAATTACATGGTGTGTAACACCTCCAGTAAAAAGTAAACACCAATGCCATAAGATATGGTCAAAAAAGAGGATAGGTAGAAAGTATAGATAAGTTAGGGGGTGGAGGGAGGGTAACCAGGACTCCAACAGTGAATACACTCGAACATCTACATGTAATGTAAGTGTACACAACTGTACTATATACTTCGTGTTTCACTGTTGCAGTCATCACACTTGGGTTTATTCCCAAAGCTGAGGAAGGGTGGTGGCAGTCAAGAAGTATTAGGGCTGGCTAGCAGGCGTTGTAAGACTGCTGTAGCAAATCCAGCTCTGGTTTAGAAATGATAGGTAAGTGGTAATGCTTGGTGAAGGTGTATACAGAACTCCATGTTGCAGCTTCCAGTATGTCCTTGGTAGGGACTTCCCTGAGAAATGCTGTAGAGGTTGAGGTAGCCCTAGTGGAATGGGTTCTGATCCCCTGTGAGGTAGGTTTTCTATGGAGTTTGTAGCAGAAATGATTGCAGTCTTCTATTCATTTGGTTTGTTTTGAAATGGCCTTGCCCTCTGCCCCTGTAGCAAAGCTGACCAGCAACTGGTCAGATTTTCTGAAAGGTTTAGTCCTGTCAAGGTAGAACCTAAGCTGTCTGTGCACGTCCAAGGAGTGTAGGATCCTTTCCCCTTTATTCTGAGGATTAGGGAAAAAGGTGGGTAAATGGATGGATTGGTTTAAAGCCACACTGGATACCACCTTGGGCATAAATGATGGGTTAGTCCTGAGGGAAACCCGGTCCGCATGGAAGATAATGAAGGGTTCCACAGCCATAAGGGCCTGCAACTCAGACACTCTTCTTGCTGAAGTGATGGCTAGAAGTAAGGCTGTTTTCCAAGAGAGGAATCTTAACTCTGTTGTAGCAGCAGGCTCAAATGGGGGAAGCGTGAGCTTCTCTAGTACAAAGTTAAGGTCCCAGGCAAGAGTGGGAGCTCTCCTCGGGGGTCTTAAATTGTTAGCTCCTCTCAGGAACTGTTTGACCAGAGGGTGAGAAAAGAGGGGTGGCTCAATATTGTAATGAGCTGAGATGGCTGAGGCATGAGTCTTAACTGAGGAGAAAGATAGGCCTTTGTGGAGCAGCTCTGCTAGGTAATCTAGGATTTGAGGTAAAGCAGACATGGTTGTGTCCTTACCCTGAGACTGGCACCAAGAGCAGTATCTTTTCCACTTTTCTGAATAGGATTTCATAGTACTAGGCCTCCTGGCCTCAAGGATGACGTCCAGCACCTGTTTGCTGAGGGTTGGTGGTGATGCATTCAGGGAATCAGCCAAGTTGCTAGGTTCAGGATTTGCAGCTGAGGATGCAAAATCTGGCCCTCCTGCTGGGACAGCAGAGAGGGGGACTGATGCAGGTGCCAAGGTGGCACTGCTGTCAGACTGCGTAAAAGTGGGTACCAGTGTTGGTGTGGCCAGTCTGGTGCAATCAGGATTGTCCTTGGCATGTCCTCTTTGATCTTGATTAGCACTTTCGGGAGGAGGGGCAGAGGGGGGGAGGCATAGATTGAGAGGTTTCCTATGTAAATGAAAGGGCATCCACTTTCCATGCTTAGCTGTTGGGAATTCTGGTGCAAAATTTGCTCAATTGGTGGTTTTGTGGGGAAGCAAAGAGGTTCACCTCTGGTGTTCCCCACTTGTGGATTAGAAGTTGGTTCCAGTTTCCACTCGTGGGGGTCAATTAGATTTCTGCTTAAATTGTCTGCCAGTGAATTTTTTTTTGCCTGGCAGGAATTGAGCTTGCAGGTGCACTTGATTGCTCAAGGCTGTGTTCCACAGAGCCATGGCTAACCTGCAGAGTAGGTAGGAATGAGTTCCCCCCTGCTTGTTGATGTACCACATAACTGTGGTGTTGTCTGTCTTTATCAAGAGTTCTCCTGGAAGGATAAGGTATTGGAAGGCTGTCAGTGCATTCCATAAGCTAACATTTCTTTTTGTTTGATATGCAGGTGCATTTGTCTTGGGCTCCATTTGCCTGCCATGTGAGCCCCCCATGCATAGTCTGATGCGTCTGTTGTCAGGGGTTGGGTGAAAGGGAGTCCCATATTGTGGTAGCAGACCTCTACCCACCAAAGGAACTCTGTCCTTAGGCAAGGAATGGTAGGAGTCATTGTTTCCAGGTCCTGAGAATGTTGACACCAGAGACTTTTTAAGTACCATTGAAGTTTCCTCATATGCAGTCTTGCATATGGAATTAATAGAATGCAAGAGGCCATGAACCCTAGGGCTTGCAGTATTTTTCTTGCAGATAGCTGGGTTTGGGTGGCCAGTAGATTGAAGTAGTTTGTCAAATAAACTTGTTTTTCTGGAGTGAGGAATGCCATCTGGGAAGCTGTGTTCAAGCTTGCTCCCAGGAATACAGTTTTTTGGATGGGCACTAGATGTGATTTCTTTTTCATTGATGGTATACCCCAAAGAAGTTAGAAGTCTCTTTACAAATGTTAGGTGCTGAAGTACTAATTCCTGACTGTCTGCCTGAATCAGCAATTGTCCAAGTATGGGTATATTTGAATTTTTTTCTGCCTGCAGTATGCAATGGCTAGAGCCAGGCATTTTGTGAATACCCTGGGCGCAGTAGATAAGCCAAAGAGAAGTGCAGAGAACTGATAGTGTATAGAGCCTGCCCTAAAAGGTAGATATTTCCTGCAAGATTCCCTTGTGAGGATGTGCAGATAAGCATCTTTTAAGTCTAGGTTGACCAGCCGGGAGTCCTTGGCTAGCATAGGAAGCAGCTGTTGTAAAGTAAGCATTTTGAATTTTGGAACCAACAGGAAGGTGTTGAGGATTAACATATCCAGGATTGGGCGCCAAGAGATTTCTTTGGGCACCAGAAACAGTCTGGAGCAGAAACCCTGTCCCCTTTGCACTGTTGGAACAGGTTGAATAGCCTTGATACTGAGAAGAAAAAGTACTTGCTTTTGGGCCTCTGCCCACTGGTTTGGGGGAGGTCCTGCAATCCGCTTGGGGTTGGCAATGAGTGGAAGTAGTATCTGTATCCCTGTGATACAATGTTTAAGACCCATCTGTCCTGGATAATGTACTCCCAGTTTTTGGTATGCAGGGTGAGTTTTCCTCCTAGGGGTGCAAGTCTGCATCTGTCTAAAGCCCTAGAATCCCTGTCTGAAGGGATAGGGTTTTTTTTGCTGTAGTAGCCTTAATGCCTTTAGGTCCCTGGGAAATGGTCTCTGGATCTGCAGTAGGATTCTTAATTAGAAATTTGAGAGAGTCAGGTACTCTGTAGTACCTGTCAGGTTTTCTAGGAGCTGGTGGCAAAGTATCAGGGGTAAGACTGGATTCCATGAAGACATCATCTGTAGTTTCCAGAACAGTAGGGATAGCTAGTGGTCTGTGCTGAGGCAAATTAAAAAATTCCGAGTCTCTTTTTAGACTGTGGGTAGTCCTGGCACTACCAGCGGAAATGCTCTTTGAGGGGATGCAGGGTTTCACCGAAAGAAAAATCCTCTGGAGGGGAGGCAGAGGGAATGGAGTCCTCTGCATCAGAATACTCATAGGTAGATAAGGGTAAGTCCTGATCAGATGGGTCAGAGTCATCAGACTCATGATCTGAAGAATCAGAAGGAAAATCAATTCTTTGTCTTTTAGAGGGGGAAGGCTGGCTTCCCCTAATTAAAGTAATAAGGTCTTCAGCCATTCTTAGCATTTGTTTCCGTGGCATGGGAGCTTGAAAATGCACTTTGGTCGTCGGTTTCCTAGGCGTAGTGCGAACTCTGGGCCTGAGAAATTCGGTACTTTTAGTCTGAAACAAAGTAGTCAGTTTAATACGAACATCGGAAGATCTGAATACACCCTCAGAAGCCGGTGCCTGCACAGCAGCTCCAGACCCATCCAAGGTAGAGGCATCCGCAGGTTCCATAGTCGAAGAAGCATTTTGTGGCATACTGGACTGCAAATGGGTCTCAGTAGAGGCCTGCGAATCTGTAGAAGCGGGTATCAGGGGCTGGGAAAGCACCTCACTGAGTACCGGCGGACTGGCAACTAGCTTAACTGAAGAGTCATCGGCAGTTTTGGACCTATGCGGTCTGTCTCAGTTTTTATCCTTACATGTTTTTGGAAGAAGTCGGATGGCTTATCGAAACCATTTCAGAATACGGTGAACGAGAGTGCAGGAATTTAGCGACAAAGATAGCCCGACGACAAATAGTTCGAACGTTGAACAGGGCACAAAACCAACAGCGAGGAACTTTGTGGTCTGGGTTAAACAGGTGACGCAGTAAGAATGAATTACTCTGTGAGTTATTTGCTTTCTACAGGCAAGACAATTGTTAATTTTTTCTGACATCGGTTAGAGCCAGAAAAAAAAAATCCCCAATGGGGTACTTAGCTTTAGAAGACTTCAGGTCTGAAACTCGAATAACGAAAATTTCAGGTAACAGGCGACTGACACTTGTGAACTGCTTCTGCTTCAGGCTCCGCACGGCAAGAAAAGCTAATGTAATAGCGTCAGCTGCATGTTTTATACCCCTGACGACCTGACGTCATGGAAGAGGCGACAGCATCCGACGCAGAAATCCCAAGACTCTGGTATTCGGGCCGACTGAGGGCTACCTGCAGGCAGATAACCCAAGTGTGATGTCTGCAACAGTGAAACACGAAAAACATCAAAGCGGACATCCAGTAGAACAGGCATTGCTAACAGCAAGTAAACATTCACTACACTACAAGTTCCTCTTTTCATGTAAAATATGATTTGCAAAAACTGTCCCAAGGTGAAAAAATGTTACTAGGATGCAACACAAGTTTCAAGATAAGTTTAAGGAAGTCACCTACTTTGTGTTTGATGGATTGCGTAGGTGTTCAAATCCAGTAAATCAGTAGTGCATGCATGCAGCATGGTACACTGCAGCACAAACATGTATGGTAGAAACATGAGTACTGTCTTCATTTCATCTATGAACTGTGGCGCAACAGTGCTTTTAGCTCCCTTTTCACACTGCCTTTGCCCCTCAAGCAAGCCACTTCCAATAGGCTCTATTAGGATACACGTAACCAGCTCTCTGTCTTGTTAGTTATAGAATTAAACACTACGACTGGATGATACTGCATGTTAGACTGATCAGTGAATAAAATGTTGACCATAGTAATTGCCTCAGTTTAGTTAAAAACAGAGTGCACACTTCTCAGAACAACAACAGCTGAACTTAATATAGCACCTTTAAGTGACCAGAAGAAAGAAGTATTACTTGTAGTAATGCAGTAATCTTATTTAAATTGATAATAGATACAGGCAGAAGCTCTCCCCCCACAAATAACCAGAATCAGGTGGCACAGCAGAAATATTTGACCAAATGAAAGAAATACTGACTATAGTAATGCTTTAGATTTGTTTCAAACTAAACAGTGAGCAGTTTCTACACAGTAACTACAGTTAGTATGGGTATAGGAGATGTGTTCGATTGATTTATGAAAGAAATGCTTCCACACTAATGTATTTGAAGTAATTTCAAACTGTAACACAGTCATACGGCAACACAATCCCCCAAGTAACCACACTACAGCGAGTCTGATCGATCAAATGAATGAGAACACAGTCCATAATAATATATTTCAGCTTGAATCAGACAGTAACGCGTACAACAATCCCAACCCCCCCCCCCCAAAAAAAAAAAAAACTGCATGCACATTTGAACTGGGTACTGTAATGTTTAACTAGTCACATGAAAGAAATACAGTCCATAGTAATGTATTTTAATTTTAGTTTATTTTAGTCAGTAACACACACACACACACACACACACACACACACACACACCAGCATGTTAATTGAACCAAGTCTTCTGAACATGAAGCCAGGTTTTTTCATGAACAATGTGCAGCAGTTTGTACACAGAAAATAACAATATAACTAGTCACGCCATATGTATCTTTTAGGATGTTCTCCCGTACTTTCCTAATTCTTTTTTATCTTTTCTTTCTAATATGAACAGCTGCTACAAATCCCCCAGTCCATGATGAATATAAATTTTTTCTTTCATAACTGATGGCAGTATGCGGTCTGTCTCTCATGTTCAAGGTGATGTTCTTCGTGTTTCACTGTTGCAGTCATTACATTTGGGTAATCCTGCTGGCAGGTTGCCCTCAGCCGGCCTGAATTCCAAAATCTTGGGTCCTGTGTCGGCTGCTGTCACCCCCTCCCTGACGTCAGGTCGTCATGGGTATAAAAGAAGTAGCCAACGCCATTTTCTTCAGTCTTTCTTGCCGCACGGTGCCCGAAGCAGAAGCAGTTCGCAAGTGCCGGTCGGCCGACTCCTGAGATTTTCATGTTTGAGTTTCAGATCCGAAGTCTTCAATAAAGCTAAGTACCCCGTTGGGGAAACTTTTTTCTTGCTCCAGACCGATGTCAGAAAAAGTTAATAATTGTATTTCTTGTGGTAAGCAAATACCTCGTAAGGATTTTCATTCTTACTGTATTCCTTGCCTAGGCCCAGATCACACCGTTACTGGTTGTCAGTTTTGTGCTAGATTTAACCAATGCACTATTAAGCGTCAGTATGATTTTGCTTTAAACTTTTTTGGAAGCCAGTTTAATTATCCTGAAATGTCATCGGATAGCTATACAACTACCAGAGTTTACAAAAAACGCAAAGAAAAGGATAGAGAAAAACAACCGAGGCCCAAAACCGACGAAGCTTCTCCTAAGCCAGTCGCCGGTTCTCAGTGAGGCACTTTCGCAGCCCCTGATGCCCGCTACTTTAGAGTCGCAGACCGCTACCGACTCCCACGTGGAGTCAGCCATGCCACTGGATACTCATGGTATTGGAGCCTCGGATGCTAACCCCTCAGTTGGGTCCGGAGCCACTGAGCAGGTACCGGCTTCTGAGGGTGTATTCAGACCTACACATCTTTACATTAAAGCAACTTTAGCTTCAAAGATAAAGGCTAAAGCACCTTCTAAAGCAAAGAAACAAACTCCAGAGCCACGTGGACAGGCCTCTATGCCCAAAAAACAGATGCTCAAGATGGCCGAAGACTTGATTACCTTGATCAGGCGTTACCATCCCCCTCCTGATAAGAGGCCTAGGCAAGACACTGATTATGAATCTTCAGATCAGATTTCTATTTCTTCTGATCAGGAATATTCTCTTCCCCCCCTATGAGGATTCTGATGCTGAAGAATTTATTCCTTCAGCATCTCCTCCTGAGGACTGTTCCTTTGGGGAAACCTTGCATACCATGAGGGAGCATTTCCACTGGGAGAGCCAAGATTTTTCAGAATCTAAAAAGAGGCTCAGGGGATTTTCTTTTATTACCTCAGCACAGGCCTCTAGCCATTCCACCTGTGTTAGACATTGTAGATGATGTGTTTTTGGAGTCTAGTCTGACACCTGACTCCTTACCCCCAGCCCCTGTTAAGCCTGACAGATATTACAGGGTTCCTGACTCACACAAATTTCTTTTTAATAACCCTGCTGCTGACCCAGAAACTATTTCACAGGGTCCTAAGGGAGTTAAGGCTTCCATGGCAAAAAACCCAACCCCTTCTGACAGAGATTCAAGGGCACTGGATAGATGGGGAAAAAAGGTTTACACATCTGCAACTTTGGCTGTAAGGGCCTTAAACTGTCATTTTCATTTGCTTAAGTATCAGCAACATGTCATGGGATTGCTTAAACAGAAAATGTTAAGTACTGAATGTGCAGAAAACAAGGAAATGCAGGATTTATTGTATACAGCAGAACAAGTTGGAAAGCATACTTTGCAATATGGTTTTGATTCTTTGGAGGCCTCCTGCAGGGCTGCAGCTACGGGTTCTGTAATTAGGAGGCATGCTTGGTTAAAGGAACAAAATCTGCCTGATCACGTTAAAGTTAAATTACTAGATGCACCTTTACAGCATGATACTTTGTTTGGTGTTAAGGCAGCAGAGGTGTTAAAGAAAATGGAGGACAAAGCTAAATCGATGCAAACTGTCAAAGATTTTTTACAAGTACAGCCACCTAGGTTTAGTAGATACTGGCCTACAAAAAAATGGTCCTTTCCTGTGTCAGACAGACCTCAAAGGGGCAGACCCAGACGCCCTAGGGGCAGATCCCAGGCGCAAGGTTCTTACAGACCCAAGCAATGGGGTGCTTCTACCTCCAAAGCTGGAGACGATAGATCACATACATACAGAAAACAGCCCCAATGACTTCCCCCTGCCTGCATCAAGCACTTATCTTCTTGCAGCACCCTTAGGGGGAAAATTAGCACTTTTTGCTCAAAATTGGCACATCATAACCCAGGATAAGTGGGTTCTAAACATAGTGTCATAAGGCTACAAGTTCCATTTCCTTACTCTGCCAAAGGCAAACGGCTGGCCAGATCTGCCAAAAAATCAGTGGGCAGAGGCACAAAAACAAGTCTCATCCCTCATGGACATGGGGGCCATTCAACAAGTACCAGAGCTAGAGCAGGGACAAGGTTTTTACTCAAGACTGATGTTCATCGTGTTACCCTGCTGCAGTCATCACACTTGGGTTATCCTGCCGTCAGGCAGTCCTGCAGTCGGCCCGAATTCCAAAGTCTTGGTTCAGCGTCGGTTGCTGTTGCTTCTTCCCTGACGTCAGTGCGCCAGGGGTATTTAAGAGGCATCCAATGCCATTTTCTTCAGTCTTTCTTGCCGCGCGGTGCCCGAAGCAGAAGCAGTTCGCAAGTGCCGGTCAGCCGACACCTGAGATTTTCGATTTGAATTTCAGTCCGAAGTCTTCATTAAAGCTAAGTACCCCGTTGGGGAACATTTTCTTGCCTCAGTCCGATGTCAGAAAAAGTTAACAATTGCATTTCTTGTGGGAAGCAAATACCTCATAAGGACTTCCATTCCTATTGTATTCCTTGCCTAGGCCCAGACCACGACGTCACAGGTTGACGGTTTTGCGCTAGGTTTAATAAACGAACTATCAAACGCCATTTTGACTTTGCACGGCATTACTTTGGTAGGAAATTTAATTATATCATGCCGTCGGAGCAGCCGATGACCGCCACTCATAAAAAACGCAAGGATAAGTACAGGCAGCCTAGGAATAAGCCAGACACCGAGGCCTCAGTTGGGCCTGTCACCAGTTCTCCAGTTTTCAGTGAGGCGCCTACGCAGCCCCTGACGACAGCAGAACTGGAAACCCAGACAGCTGCGGACTCCCAAGCGGAATCCACTAGGCCGAAGCAGCCTTCTACCGACACCGGAGCAGAACTAGACTCCGGTGCAACGGAAGCACCTTCGGTTGCAGAAGGTGTCTTCAGACCGACTACACTCACCATTAAATCTTATGCTAAACTTAAAACTCCTTTAAAACCAAAGAAAACTGTACATCAGGCTACAGTTCAAGGCCCCATGCCTAAGAAACAGATGCTTAAGATGGCTGAAGATTTAATTACCCTTATCAGGGGTTCCCATCCCCCTCCTGATAAAAGACCAAGACAAGAGGAGGATTATGCATCCCTTGACCAGGTTTCTCTCTCCTCAGATTCTTCTGAGGAACAGGATTACACTTTTCCACCTTATGAGGATTCTGAGGCTGAAGATTCCATTCCCTCAGCTTCTCACCCTGAAAACTACTCCTTTGGGGAAACTTTGCATACCATGAGGGGACATTTCCACTGAGAAGGCCAGGATTACTCAGATTCTAAGAAAAGGCTCAGAGAGTTCCTTTTACTACCCCAGCACAGACCTCTTGCTATCCCTCCTGTTTTAGATATTGTGGATGATGTTTACTTGGGAGTCTAGTTTAACTCCAAACTCTCTACCTCCTGCTCCAGCCAAACCAGACAGATACTACAGAGTACCTGACTCACACAAATTCCTTTATAAAAGCCCTGTAGCTGACCCAGAAACAATTTCCCAGGATCCTAAGGGAGCAAAAGCTTCTATGGCTAAAAATCCTGTGCCCTCTGAAAGGGATTCCAGAGCCCTAGATAGATGGGGAAAGAAAATTTACACCTCAGGAACTCTGGCTATGAGAGCATTAAATTGCCAGTTTCACATGCTGAAATGTCAACAATTGCTAATGTCTCAGTTAAAACAAAAAATGAGCACAGATTCAGAACAGCTTGAAGCACCCTTAGGGGGAAAATTAGCACTTTTTGCTCAAATTTGGCACATCATAACCCAGGACAAGTGGGTTCTAAACATAGTGTCACAAGGCTACAAGTTCCATTTCCATACTCTGCCGAAGGCAAACGGCTGGCCAGATCTGCCAAAAAATCAATGGGCAGAGGCACAAAAACAAGTCTCATCCCTCATGGACATGGGGGCCATTCAACAAGTACCAGAGCTAGAGCAGGGACAAGGTTTTTACTCAAGACTGTTCTTGGTACCCAGAAAGGACAAGGCCTGGAGGCCGATACTGGACCTTATCTATTCTGAACACTTTCCTGGATATTCCAAAATTCAAAATGTTGACCTTGCAACAGCGTCTGCCCATGCTGGGCAAGAATGCTTGGCTTGTGACTTTGGACCTAAAAGGGGCATACCTGCATATTCCAATCAGAAAACCATGCAGAAGATACCTCAGATTCAAGGCAGGTTCGATGCATTACCAATTCCCTGCACTACCCTTTGTCTTATTTACTGCGCCCTGGGTCTTAGTGCCTGGCAGCAATAATTGCATTCTGCAACAAAGAACAAGGACATTCTTCTTCAACATCTGGCATTCGTGAAAAGACTTCTAACATGCCTAGGGTACGCAGTCAACAAAAGAAATCAAAACTAGTACCCTCACAAGAGATTACATTCCTGGGTGCAAGCTTGAATACAACTGCCCAGATGGCTTATCTCACGCCAGACAAACAAAGGCAACTGACTACCTCTTTCAAAATGTTGGCAACAAAGACCCAGTTATCTGCAAGAAAAATTCTGCAGGCTTTGGGCTTCATGGCATCCTGCATCTTATTAATTCCATATGCAAGACTGCATATGAGGAAACTTCAGTGGTACCTAAAAAGTGTTTGGACACAACATTCACACAGCCAGTCATTACTCTTATCCCCTGCCTGTAACAGGAGTTTCGATGGTGGGCAAAGGCTTGTCACCAGAACAAGGGGCAACCATCCACATTACCTTCAGCCAGGCAGACACTAACAACGGATGCATCAGACTATGCCTGGGGAGCCCACATGGCAGGAAGAGGCATTTAGGGCACATGGTCCTCAAACCAAATGCATCTATATATCAATCAAAAAGAGATGTTAGCTGTGCAAAATGCCCTGACAGCCTTCAAGGACCAACTTCATCCGGAACAACTACTGATAAAGACAGACAACACCACAGTCATGTGGTATATAAACAAGCAGGGGGGCACACATTCTTACCCCCTTTGCAGACTAGCCATGACCTTGTGGGACACAGCTTTGACTTACCAAGTACATCTGCAGGCACAATTCCTGCCAGGAAAGGAAAATACTCAGACGAACTAAGCAGAAACCTTATGGATCCCCACGAGTGGAAACTGAATCCACAAGTCTGTAGCATGATAACAAGGAAATGAGGATGCCCGGATATAGATCTATTTGCTTCCCCTCTCAGTTACCAGCTAAAAAGATTCTGCACAAGGACTTATCACAGACAAGCATGGAAAGTGGACACCTTATCTTTCAGCTGGAAAAACCTATCCGTATATGCCTGTCCTCCACTGCCTCTACTCCCCAAGGTGCTCCTAAAGGTCAGACAGGAGAAGCCAAAGATGATACTGATTGCCCCAGACTGGCCACGCCAGTACTGGTATCCAGTACTAAGGAACTTACCTCTATACCCAGCTTGGCCCTTACCTCAAATACCTCGACTACTGTCCCAGCAAAACAATCAGATCATGCACAGCCAACTCAGGACATTAAACTTGGCAGCATGGCGGATAATGTAGTCATACAAAAAACACCTCTCAGTAAAGCTGTGATGGGTGTCATTCTGGAAGCCAGAAGGCCTAGCACTAGAAAGTCTTATGCTGGAAAATGGAAGATATTCTGTGCCTGTAACCAGGCACAAGGAACCGATACAGCGGTGCCAAATATTCCTCAGATTTTGCAATAGTTAACTGAGATGCTGGACAAAGGCCTATCTTTTTCATCAATTAAAATTCATGCCTCTGCCATTTCCGCACATTACAATACAGAGCCACCATTTTTTTCTCATCCTTTATTAAGGCAGTACCTCAGAGGAGCCAAAAATTTAAGGCCCCCAAGGAGACTACCAGTACTTGCATGGGACCTCAACTATGTCTTGGAAAAACTCACCCTACCTCCTTTTGAGCCAGCGGCTACTGCTGACATGAAGTTTTTATTTTGGAAAACAGCGCTGCTCTTAGCAATTAGTTCTGCAAGACGAGTTTCAGAGCTACAGGCGCTCATGGCTGTGGAACCTTTCATCATTTTTCATCCAGACAGGGTCCCCTGAGGACAAACCCAACTTTTATGCCTAAATTAGTGTCCAGTGTGGTGCTTAACCAAGCCATCCATCTGCCTACCTTTTACCCAAATCCACAGAACAAGGGGGAGAGAATTCTGCATTCTTTGGACATACACAGACAGCTTAGATTCTACTTGGACAGAACCAAAGCTTTCAGGAAGACAGAGCAATTACTAGTGACATATGCTGCAGGATCACAAGGAAAGCCTATCTCAAAGCAGACGATTTCTAAGTGGTTAGGACACTGCATTCGTTTCTGCTACTTACATCATGGCAAGCCAGTGCCTAAGGGAATTAAGCCTCATTCCACCAGAGCTGCAGCCACCTCAGCAGCCTTTCTCAGGGGAGTACCAACCAGAGACATTTTAGAGGCGGCTACTTGAAGTTCAGTGCACACTTTTACAAAGCACTATCATCTGCCACTCTACTCTAAATCCAGGGCAGGCTTTGCCACTGCAGTTTTGCAGGGTCTCTTAGCCGCTCCTACTGCTGTCTAGTACCAGCCCCCCAACCATAGCTATGGGACTGTACCCAAATGTAATGACTGCAACATTGAAACATGAAGAACATAGTACAGTTGTGTACACTTACCATAAATGTAGATGTTCGAGTGTATTCACTGTTGCAGTCCAGGTTACCCACCCACGTTCCCCCTTTTTTCTTTTGAATCTTACCTTTCCTTCTCTGATTTATACTACCTATGTGGTGTATTTGCTTATAGATGAAGGTAAAATTTATATTGGTGTATTTATATAAAGTTTGGCTGCCCTTTTTGGGGGCACCTGACATCTGGGGCAAGAAAAACTGAAGAAAATGGCATCGGCTACTTCTTTTATACCCCTGACAACCTAACGTCAGGGAGGGGGTGACAGCAGCTGACACAGGACCCAGTGAATACACTCGAACATCTACATTTATGGTAAGTGTACACAACTGTACTTGCTAGCCTGGAAGCTTTCTCATCTTCCATATGAGTGCCTTCTTCCTCTGCTGAACTGTGTTCTGACTTGGATTACATGATAAGCTCTGCCTGACAATGTTTGTAAACAGCCGAAAATAATTAAGCTTTCCTGTCTTACTCATACAGAAGTACAAGCAGCATAATGTGTAAAATAATTGTGACTAAGAAAGTCATCTAACGTGGCCCCCAGACATTTGTACACCAAGTGATGTTCTTCGTGTTTCACTGTTGCAGTCATTACATTTGGGTAATCAGCTGGCAGGTTGCCCTCAGTCGGCCTGATTAACAAAGTCCTGGGTCCTGCGTCGGTTGCTGTCCTTTCTTTCATGACATCAGGTCGTCAGGGGTATAAAACATGCAGCTGATGCCATTACATTAGTCTTTCTTGCCGTGCGGTGCCCGAAGCAGAAGCAGTTCGCAAGTGCTGGTCGGCCGACTCCTGAAATTTTCATTTTCGAGTTTCAGATCCGAAGTCTTCAACTAAAAAGCTAAGTACCCCATTGGGGAAACTTTTTCTTGCTCCTTACTGATGTCAGTAAAAGTTAATAATTGTATTACTTGTGGGAAGCAAATTCCTTATAAGGATTTTCATCTGTACTGTATTCCTTGCCTAGGCCCTGACCACGATGTACCTTGCTGTCGGTTCTGTGCTTTATTTTCTCAACGCACTATCCGTCGTCGGTACATTTTTGCTTCTAAATATTTTGGTTCACGCTTTAATTATCCAGAAATGACGTCGGTTAGCAATCCGACTACTGGAATACCTAAAAACGCAAAGAAAAAGACAGAGTCAGGCCGTTGAGGTCCAAAACCGCCGACGCTTCTCCTAAGCCAGTCGCCAGTTCTCAGTGAGGCGCTTTCGCAGCCCTTGATACCCGCTACTTCTGATTCGCAGGCCTCTACTGAGACCCATTCAGAGTCTTGTATGCTACGAGATGCTTCCAGTTATGGAACCCGCAGATGTCTCTACCTTGGATGGGTCCGTAGCCGCTGTGCAGGCACCGGCTCCTGAGGGTGTATTCAGGCCTACAGATTTGTATATTAAACCGACGCCAACTTCAATTTTAAGGCCAAAATCTTGAACTATGTCTAAAAAAACGATGCCTAGGCCACATGTGCAGGCCTCTATGCCTAAAAAACAAATGATCAAAATGGCTGAAGATTTAATTACTCTAATCAGGGGTAGCCAACCCCCCCCCCCCCTTCTAAGAGGCCTAGGCAAGAAATTTACTATGAATCTTCTGAACAGGATTCTATTTCTCCTGACTCTTCTAATGAGCAGGAATTGTCTATACCTACTTATGAGGACTCTGATGCAGAGGATTCCATTCCTTCTGCTTCTCCCCCTGAGGATTTTTCTTTTGGTGAAACTTTACATACCTTAAGGGAACATTTCCACTGGGAAAGTCAGGATTTTTCTGAATCTAAAAAGAGGATTAGGGATTTTCTTCTTCTTCCTTAGCATAGGCCTTTGGCTATACCTCCTGTTCTAGACATTGTTGATGATGTTTTTTCAGAATCTAGTATGGCTTCTGATTCTCTGCCTCTGGCTCTTTGTAAGCCGGACAGATACTACAGGGTTTCTGACTCCCACAAATTCCTTTTCAAAAATCCTGCTGCGGATCCAGAAACCTTTTCTCAGGGCCCCAAGGGCATTAAGGCTTCTACTGCTAAAACTCCTACCCCTTCTGATAGAGATTCCAGGGCACTGGATAGATGGGGGTAAGAAGGTCTACACTTCTGCAACCTTGGCAATCAGGGCTTTAAACTGTCAATTCCATATGCTAAAATATCAGCGACATATCATGGGACTGCTTAAATAGAAAATTATGTTGATTTCTGACTGTGTGGAAAATAAAGATTTACAGGATCTATTGCATTCAGCTGAACAAGTTGGAAAACATACTTTGCAATGTGGTTTTGATTCTTTGGAGGCCTCTTGCAGGGCTGCTGTAACTGGGTCTGTGCTAAGGAGGCATGCTTGGCTCAAAGAGCAGTCTCTGCTTGAACATGTTAAAGCAAAGTCTCTGCTTGAACATGTTAAAGCAAAACTGTTGGATGCTCCTTTACAACAGGACTGTCTCTTTGGCAGTAAGGCTGAAGAAGTTCTAAAAAAGATGGAAGATAAAGCTAAATGTATGCAAACTGTGAAAGATTTCTTACAAGTACAACCTCCAAGATTTAGTAGGCACTGGCCTACTAAGAACTGGTCCTTTCCAGTTCCTTCAAGAGCCACACAAGTCAAACCCAGACATTCCAAAGGCACCAGGTTTCAGTCCCAAGGGACTTTCAGAACAAAGCAGTGGGGTGCCTCCTCTTCCAAATCTGGAAACAACAAGATACCTCCCTATGGTAAGCAGTCTCAATGACTTCCCTCTACACTTACCAAGCAATTACCTTTTAGCCACCCCTTTGGGGGGAAAACTGGCTCTTGATGTAAAAAAACTGGCAACTTATAACCCAGGACAAATGGGTTTTAAATATAGTATCCCAGGGATACAGATTTCATTTCCACACATTGCCAACTCCAAATGGATGGCCAGACCTGCCCCCAAATCAGTGGGCAGAGGCCCAGAAACAAGTACTTTCCCTTATGAGCATTGGGGCTATTCAACTAGTACCAGAAGAGGAAAAGAGACAAGGTTTCTATTCCAGACTTTTCCTGGTACCCAGAAAAGACAAATCATGGCGTCCATTTCTGGACTTATCTACTCTAAACATCTTTCTGGACATTCCAAAATTCAAGATTCTGACTCTTCACCAGTTACTTCCTATGCTAGGCAAAGATGCCTGATTGGCAACTCTACATTTAAAAGAGGCTTACCTGCATATCCCAGTCAAGGAATCTTGTAGGAGATACCTCCGCTTCAAAGCAGGCTACTTGCATTACCAGTTCTCTGCACTGCCCTTTGGCTTATCTACTGCGCCCAGGGTCTTTACAAAGTGCCTGGCTCCAGTAATTGCATTTTGCAGGCAAATAAATATTCAAATATATCCATACCTGGACGATTGTCTAATTCAGGCAGAAAACAAGGACATTCTTCTAAAACATCTGGTGTTTGTAAAAAGGGTTCTAACTTGTCTAGGGTACACCATAAACGAAAAGAAATCACAACTGGTACCCTCTCAGAAAATTACATTCCTGGGGGCAAGCTTGAATACAACTGCCCAGATGGCTTTCCTTACGCCAGAAAAGCAAATTCATTTGGTGACTTACTTCAAACAGGTGGCCACAAAAACCCTGCTTTCTGCAAGGCAAATACTACAAGCCTTGGGGTTCATGGCCTCCTGCATTCTTCTAATTCCATGTGCAAGACTGCATATGAGGAAACTTCAGTGGTAGTTAAAAATCTATGGAGTCAGCATTGTCACAGCCTGGAAACAATGATTCCTATTTACCTTGCCTGCGCCTAGAGTTCCTATGGTGGGCAGAAGCCTGCCACCAGAACAAGGGACTGCCATTCACACCACCCCCTGCCGCCCAAACCCTAACTACAGACGCATCAGAATATGCATGGGGTGCTCATCTGGCAGGGAAGTGCATTCAGGGAAAATGGAACCCAAATCAAATGCACCTTCATATAAATCGAAAAGAAATGCTAGCTGTACAGAATGCTCTGATAGCCTTTAAGGACTACCTTCATCCAGGGCAATTACTGATAAAGACGGACAACACCACAGTTATGTGGTACATAAACAAGCAGGGGGGTACACACTCCTACCCCCTCTGCAGACTAGCCATGGCATTGTGGAACACAACCTTGAGCTATCAAGTACAACTACAAGCTCAATTCCTGCCAGGAAAGCTGAATACTCTGGCAGATGAACTAAGCAGAAATCTCATGGACCCGCATGAATGGAAATTGGAACCACAGATTTTCAACATGTTGACATGCAAATGGAGGATCCCAGACAAAGATCTTTTTGCCTCCCCCCAGAACTATCAGTTGGACAAATTTTGCACAAGAACTCATCACAAAAAAGCCTGGAAAGTGGATGCTCTGTCCGTCAGCTGGAAAAACGTATCAGTCTATGCCTTTCCCCGTCTGCCTCTGCTTTCCAAAGTTCTATTAAAAGTCAAACAGGACAAACCAAAAAATTATTTTGATTGCTCCAGACTGGCCTCGCCAACACTGGTACCCACTCCTGCGTGGTGTGTCTCACATTTTACCATGGCACCTGCCTCAGACACCTTCCTTACTGTCTCAGCAGAACAACCAAACACTGCACCCTCAGCTCCAAACTTTGAATCTTGCAGCGTGGCTAATCACCTCAATTCACCCTTAGCAAACCTGTGATGGATGTCATTTTGGAAGCGAGAAGACCTTGTACTAGAAAATCTTATGCTGACAAATGGAAAAGATTCTGTGCCTGGAATCAGTCTCAAGGAATAAGCACAGCAGTGCCCAACATTCCTCAGATTTTGCAATACTTAACTGAGATGCTTCACAAGGTCCTGTCCTTTTCTTCCATAAAAATCCATGCCTCAGCCATTTCAGCTCATTACAACACAGAACCACCCCTCTTCTCTCATCCTCTGCTAAAACAGTATCTCAGAGGGGCCAAAAACTAAGACCACACAGGAGAGCTCCAACCCCTGCCTGGGACCTTAATTTTGTATTGGAGAAACTCACTCTTCCTCCTTTCAAGCCAGCTGCTACTGCAGACTTAAAATTTCTCTCCTGGAAAACAGCTTTCCTTTTAGCAGTCACTTCAGCTAGAAGGATTTTCGAATTACAGACTCTTATGGCAGTGGAGCCTTTCATAATTTTTCATGCGGACAGGGTATCTCTCAGGAACAACCCATCCTTCATGCCCAAGGTGGTATCCAGTGTGGCTCTTAATCAGACTATTCATTTGCCAGCTTTCTTCCCCTATCCACAGAACAAGGGGGAGCGGATTCTGCATTCATTGGATGTACACAGACAACTTAGATTTTACTTAAACAGGACTAAATCTCAAAGAAAATCTGAACAACTGCTGGTAGCATTTGCTGCAGGGGCAGAGGGAAAGGCTATTTCAAAGCAAACCATTTCCAAATGGGTAAGCCATTGTATTTGTTTCTGCTATAAGCACCATGGAAAAACTATCCCCCAGGGGATCAGATCCCATTCCACCAGGGCTGCATCTACTTTAACAGCCTTCCTCAGAGGTGTTCCTACCAGGAATATTCTAGAAGCTGCTACCTGGAGCTCAGTTCATACTTTCACCAAACATTACCATTTACCACTTTTCTCTAAATCCAGACCTGGCTTTGCCACTGCTGTCTTGCAGGGCTCAATAGCTGGTCTTAATGCTGTATAATTTCCTCCTCCCAACCATAGCTTTGGGAATCTACCCAAATGTAATGACTGCAACAGTGAAACACAAAGAACATAGTACAGATGTTCTTCGTGTTTCACTGTTGCAGTCATTACATTTGGGTTATCCTGCTGGCAGGTTGCCCTCAGTCATCCTGAATTCCAAAGTCTTGTGTCCTGCGTCGGTTGCTGTCGCCTCTTCCCTGACATCAGGTCGTCAGGGGTATAAAAGATGCAGCCAAAGCCATTTTCTTCAGTCTTTCTTGCCGCGTGGTGCCCGAAGCAGAAGCAGTTCGCAAGTGCCAGTCGGCCAACTCCTGAGATTTTCGTGTTCAAGTTTCAGATCGAAGTCTTCATTAAAAGCTAAGTACCCCGTTGGGGAAACTTTTTCCTTGCTCCAGTCCGATGTCAGAAAAAGTTAATAACTGTATTTCTTGTGGGAAGCAAATACCTCATACGGACTTTCATTCTTACTGCATTCCTTGTCTAGGCCCTGACCACGACGTTTCTAGTTGTCGGTTTTGTGCTAGATTTAACCAACGCACTATTAAGCGTCGGTACGATTTTGCATTAAGCTATTTTGGGCGAAGATTTAATTATACAATGTCGTCGGATAGCCATCCGACTACCTAGTTCACAAAAAACTAAAAGAAAAAGACAGGCAACCGAGGTCCAAAACCGACGACAAAGCTTCTAAGCAAGTCGCCGGTTCTCAGTGAGGTGCTTTCGCAGCCCCTGACACCCGCTGCTTTAGAGTCGCAGGCTGCTACCTACTCCCACATGGAGTCGGCCAGGCCACTGGAAACCCAAGGTATTGGAACCTCGGAAATTATTCCCTCAAATGGGTCCGGAGCCGCTGAGCAGGCATCGGCTTCTGAGGGTGTATTCAGACCTGAACAATTATATATTAAACCGACTTCAAAGCCAAAGACTAAAACTCCTTTAAAGGCAAAGAAACAAGTTCACCAGCCACATGGACAGGGCAGATGCTCAAAATGGCTGAAGACTTTATTACCTTGATCAGGGGTTCCCATCCCTCTCCTGATAAGAGGCCTAGGCAAGAGACAGACTATGAATCTTCAGATCAGGTTTCCATTTCTTCTGATCAGGAATATTCTCTTCCCCCTATGAGGACTCTGATGCTGAAGAATCAGTTCCTTCAGCTTCTCCTCCTGAGGACTACTCTTTTGGGGAAACCTTGCATACCATGAAGGAGCACTTCCACTGGGAGAGCCAAGATTTTTCAGAATCTAAGAAGAGGCTCAGAGACTTCCTTTTACTACCACAACACAGGCCTCTAGCTATTCCACCTGTGTTAAACATTGTAGATGATGTGTTCTCAGAGTCTAGTCTGACCCCTGACTCCTTACCTCCAGCCCCTGTTAAGCCGGACAGATACTACAGGGTCCCTGACTCTCATAAATTCCTTTTCAAAGACCCTACTACAGACCCAGAAACTATTTCTCAGGGTCCCAAAGGGGTCAAGGCTTCCACTGCAAAAAACCCGACCCCCTCTGACAGGGATTCTAGGGCACTGGATAGATGGGGAAAAAAGGTTTACACATCTGCTACCTTAGCTATAAGGGCCTTAAATTGCCAGTTTCATATGCTGAAATATCAGCAATATATCATGTCACTGCTTAAACAGAAAATGATGGTAAATTCTGAATGTACAGAAAACAAAGAAATGCAGGATTTATTGCATGCAGCTGATCAAGTTGGAAGGCATACTTTGCAATGTGGTTTTGATTCTCTGGAGGCGTCCTGCAGGGCCGCTGTTACGGTTTCTGTCATTAGGAGGCATGCTTGGTTAAAGGAACAAAATCTGCCTGATTATGTTAAAGCAAAATTATTAGATGCTCCATTACAACATGATACCTTGTTTGGTGTTAAGGCAGAAGAGGTGTTAAAGAAAATGGAGGACAAAGCTAAATCTATGCAAACTGTCAAGGATTTCTTACAGGTACAGCCACCTAGATTTAGCAGACACTGGCCTACAAAGAATTGGTCCTTTCCAGTCTCAGACAGACCTCAAAGGGGCAGATCCAGATGCCCTAGAGGCAGATCACAGCCGCAAGGTTCCTACAGGTCTATGCAGTGGGGTGCTTCTACCGCCAAAGGTGGAGAAGACAAATCACAACCATTAAGGAAACAGTCCCAATGACCTCCCCCTGCCTGCACCAAGCACTTATCTTCTGGCAGCATCCTTAGGGGGAAAACTAGCACTTTTTTCTCAAAATTGGCACATTATAACCCAGGACAAATGGGTTCTAGACATAGTGTCACATGGCTACAAGTTTCACTTCCATACCCTGCCAAGGGCAAACGGTTGGCCAGACCTGCAAAAAAAATCAATGGGCAGAGGCTCAAAAACAAGTCGCAGCTCTCATGGACATGAGGGCTATTCAACAAGTGCCACAGCAAGAGCAGGAACAAGGATTTTACTCAAGACTGTTCTTGGTACCCAGAAAGGACAAAGCATGGAGACCAATACTGGACCTATCTGTTCTAAACACTTTCCTGGATATAAATCCAAAAACAGGTTCGAAAAACCAGCAACACAGTCCGAGAAGAGTCAAATAACACTATTTATTCCACTGTTTAAAGCGCTTTTCGTCAGCCTGATAGCAAACTTCTTCAGAAGTTGGTTCCTGAAGAAGTTTGCTATCATGCTGATGAAAAGCGCTTTAAACAGTCGAATAAATAGTGTTATTTGACTCTTCTCGACTGTGCTGGTTTTCAACCTATTTTGGATTTATTTAGTTTCTTGTCTTTTTGTGTTCCCACTTTCCTGGATATACCAAAATTCAAGATGTTGACCTTGCAGCAGCTTTTGCCCATGCTGGGCAGCAAGGCTTGGCTCGTGACTTTAGACCTAAGAGACATACCTGCATGTCCCAATCAGACAATCATGCAGAAGATACCTCAGATTCAAGGCTGACTCAAAGCATTACCAATTCTCTGCACTGTCCTTTGGCTTATCTACTGCGCCCAGGGTCTTCACAAAGTGCCTGGCACCAGTAATTGCTTACTGCAGACAAAGAGGAATACAAATATATCCTTACTTGGACGACTGCCTCATACAGGCAGAGAACAAGTACATTCTACTACAGCATCTGACGTTTGTGAAAAGACTTTTAACATGCCTAGGGTACACAGTCAACAAAAAGAAATCAAAACTAGTACCCTCTCAAGAGATAATATTCCTGGGTGCAAGCTTAAATACAACTGCCCAGATGGCTTATCTCACTCCAGACAAACAAAGGCAACTGACTACCTATTTCAAGGAAATGGCAACAAAGGCCCAGTTATCTGCAAAAAAAATTCTGCAGGCTTTGGGCTTCATGGCGTCCTGCATCTTACTAATACCATATGCAAGACTGCATATGAGGAAAATTCAATCGTACCTAAAAAGTGTCTGGACACAACATTGCCACAGCCAGGAAACAATGATTACTCTCATTCCCTGCCTGCAACAGGAGTTTCGATGGTGGGCAAAGGCTTGTCACCAAAACAAGGGACAGCCATTCTCACTACCCCCAGCCAGGCAGAGCCTAACGACGGATGCATCAGATTATGCCTGGGGGGCACACATGGCAGGAAGAGGCATTCAGGGCACCTGGTCCACAAACCAAAAGCATCTACATATCAATCAAAAAGAGATGCTAGCTGTTCAAAATGCCCTGACAGCCTTCAAGGACCTACTTCATCCGGGACAACTACTGATAAAGACAGACAACACCACAGTCATGTCGTACATAAACAAGCAGGGGGGCACTCATTCTTACCCCCTTTACAGACTATGGGACACAGCATTGACTTACCAAGTTCATCTGCAGGCACAATTCCTGCCAGGAAAGGAAAATACTCTGGCAGACGAACTAAGCAGAAACTTCATGGATCCCCACGAGTGGCACCTGGATCCACAAGTCTTCAGCATGATAACAAAGAAATGGGGACGCCCGGACATAGATCTATTTGCCTCCCCTCACAACACTCAACTAAAACGATTCTGCACAAGGACCTATCACAGACAAGCTTGGAAAGTGGACGCCTTATCTTTCAACTGGACAAACCTGTCAGTATATGCCTTTCCTCCACTGTGTCTCCTCCCCAAGGTACTCCTAAAGGTCAGACAGAAGAAACCAAAAATGATTCTGATTGCCCCAGACTGGCCACGCCAGTACTGGTATCCGAGCTTACGGAACTTGTCCCAATGCCCAGCCTGGACCTTACCTCAAATACCTCATCTACTGTCCCAGCAAAACAATCAGATTCTGCACAGTCAATTCAGGACTCTAAACCTGGCAGCATGGCGGATAATGTAGCCATACAAACCACACCTCTCAGTAAAGCTGTGATGAATGTCATTTTAGAAGCTAGAAGGCTTAGTACTAGAAAATCCTATGCTGGAAAATGGAAGAGATTTTGTGCTTGGAACCAAGCTCAAGGAACTGATACAACTGTCCCAAATATTCCTCAGATTTTGCAATACTTAACTGAGATGCTGTACAAAGGCCTATCTTTTTCATCATTTAAAATCCATGTCTCTGCCATTTTGGCTCATTACAATACAGAGCCACCACTCTTTTCTCATCCTTTATTAATGCAGTACCTCAGAGGAGCCAAAAACTTAAGGCTTCCAAGGATAATGCCAATACCTGCATGGGACCTCAATTATGTCTTGGAAAAACTCACCTTACCTCCTTTTGAGCCAGCTGCTACTGCGGATATAAAATTCTTATCTTGGAAAACAGCTCTGCTCCTAGCAGTAACTTCTGCAAGACGAGTTTCAGAGCTACAGGCTCTCATGGCTGTGGAACCCTTTATCATTTTTTATCCAGACAGGGTCTCTCTGAGAACAAACCGTACATTTATGCCTAAGGTGGTATCCAGTGTAGCCCTTAACCAAACTATTCATTTGCCATCTTTTTATCCAAATCCACAGAACAAGGGGGAGAAAATTCTGCATTCTTTGGACGTACACAGACGACTTAGATTCTACTTGGACAAAACTAAATTTTTCAGAAAGACAGAACAATTACTAGTGGCATATGCCGCAGCATCACAAGGAAAGGCTATCTCCAAGCAGACTATTTCAAAGTGGATAGGTCACTGTATTCGTTTCTGCTACTCACAGCATGGCAAACCAGTGCCTAAGGGCATTAGGCCACATTCAACCAGAGCTGCAGCCACTTCTGCAGCCTTTCTCAGGGGAGTACCTACCAAAGACATTTTAGAGGCTGCTACTTGGAGTTCAGTGCATACCTTTACAAAACATTACAAGCTACCTCTTTACTCTAAATCCAGGACAGGCTTTGCCACTGCAGTTCTGCAGGGCCTCATAGCCGCTCCTAATGCTGTATAGCTCCTGCCCCCCAACCACAGCTTTGGGACTCAACCCAAATGTAATGACTGCAACAGTGAAACACGAAGAACATAGTACAGTTGTGTACACTTACCATAAATGTAGATGTTCGAGTGTATTCACTGTTGCAGTCCAGGATGTCCTTCAAGGATGCATCTGCAGTCTTTACAAATGGGTTGTCCTGTCGTCAGGCAGCCCTTCGGTCGGCCGGATTCCAAAGTCTGGGTCTGGCTTCGGCTGGTGTCGCACTTCACCCGACGTCATTGCGGCAGTTATTCGGGTATAAAGGCATCAGCCGACGCCATTTTCCTCAGTCTTTCTTGCGCGTGGCCGAAGCAGAAGCTGTTCGCAAGTGCCGGTCGGTCAGATCCAGAGATTACTACTACCGAATACTACTTCGAAGACTTCTATAAAGCTAAGTACCCCGTTGGGGACTCTTTCTTGCCTCAGCCGGTGTCAGAGAAAGTTAATAACTGTTTATCTTGTGGGAAACAAATACCTCATAAAGATTTCCACTCCTATTGCATACATTGTTTAGGCCCAGACCACGACGTAGCAGCTTGTCTAGCCTGTGCTTCTTTTAACCGACGGACGCTTAGACGTCGGTCGGACTTTGCTGAACAGATTTTCGGCTCCGATTTTGCCTACATTATGCCGTCGGATCCTCCGACTACGCAAATAACCAAAAAACGCAAAGAAAAGGACCGACACTCGCGGTCCGCGATTTCGGCCGAAACCGCGGTTAAGCAAACCACGAGTGTCTCGGTTTCGGCCGAAACCGAGCAAGCGGTTCTTTCTTCAGCCGATAACATGCCTTCTACCGAGGCCTCTTCTAACCTGGTAGAAACGGCTTCTGAAATCCAACCTTCTGTTGCGGTTTCACAGGATTTATCAGACACCATTCCCCTAGATATTTCAAGCCCTGCATGTGGAGCTGCTAGGCCTCCTCCAGCTATGTCTATTAAGGCCTTTGCCAGGGCTAAAGCAGCCAAAGCATCAAAACCTGTGCCTGCCAAGCCCCCCTCTCACAGGCCCAGCACCAGCTCCCATATGCTTTCTTTGGCTGAGGATCTCATCTCTTTAATTCGTGGAGCCCAGCCTCATCCAGACAGGGCCTCTCTCCCTTCTCCAGAAAAGAGGCCTAGAGCAGAGCCCCCTGAGCCAGTATCCACAGATGATTCCTCTGATGACTCAGAACATACAGACCCTCCTGAGGCTTCTTAGTCTCCTTACGAAGACTCTGATGCTGAGGAGTCCATCCCTTCAGCCTCTCCTCCTGAGGAATTTTCCTTTGGGGAAACCTTGCATGCTATGAGGGAACAATTTCAGTGGCAGGGCCAAGATTTCTCAGACTCTAGAAAAAGGCTTAGGACCTTTCTACATTTGCCACAGCATAGGCCTTTAGCTATACCTCCAGTTCTTTCTGTTGTTGATGATGCATTTAATGATGCTTGCACTGCTCCTGATTCTTTACCTCCGGCTCCTGCTAAGCCCGATAGGTACTACAGGGTCCCGGACACTCATCACCACTTATATAAGGCTCCTTTTGCAGATCCAGAGACTATCTCCCAGGGTCCTAAAGCTGTAGCAGCTACTTCTTCTAAAACCCCTCCCTCTGAAAGGGAATCCAGGTCCTTAGAGATGGGGTAAAAAGTTTACACCTCTGCTACTTTGTCAGCTAGAGCTTTGAACTGCCAATTTCATATGATTCAATATCAAGAGTTTATGCTTGACCAGTTGACTAAAAAGCTGTCCTCTGAAGAATCTTTAGATAAAAAGTATGTTCAAGAAATGGGACATAACATACAGCAGGTTAGTAACCATTCTTTAAAATGTGGCTATGATGCACTGGAGGCTTCCTTTAGATCAGCCATGACTGGCACAGTTATCAGGAGGCATGCATGGTTGAAAGAACAGGCATTACCAGACCATGTCAAATCTAAGCTTTTGGATGCACCTATGGACAAGGTCAATTTATTTGGTTCCCCTGCACAGCAGGTACTAAAAAAGATGGAAGAGAAAGCAAAATCTGTGCAAACAGTGAAAGATTTCTTACAAGTTCAACCTCCAAGGTTTAGCAGGAACTGGCCCTCCAAGAATTGGTCCTTTCCGGACTCCTCTAAGGCACAAAGAGGCAGGAATAGGCGCTCTAGAGGCAGAAACCAATCCAGGGTGCCTACAGGGGTCGCCAGTGGCAGGGTAACAACCAACGAGGCATGGATACAGCCACCACCACTACAACAATTCAATCACAGTGACTTGGCGGTGGCACCGCCTACCAGGGAACAACTAGAAGCACGCTTAGGCGGAAAGCTAACCTTATTTTCAAGAAACTGGCACTGCATTACAAGAGAAAAATGGATTTTGCAAACTATAGACCAAGGTTACAGGTTCCATTTCCATACTCTACCAGGAAAGAGAGGAATGCCAAACCTACCACCTACTCAAAGGACAGAAGCTCTAAAACAAATATCTCAATTATTAAGAATGAGAGTTGTGGAAAAGGTACCATCTATGGAGCAAGGAAAGGGATTTTACTCCAGACTCTTCCTGGTACCAAGAAAAGAAAACAAATGGAGGCCTATTCTAGACCTGTCCGCTTTAAACACATTCCTCATTGTTCCAAAATTCAAAATCCTGACCCTACAGCAGCTTCTTCCCATGCTGGGCAAGGAGTCCTGGCTGGTAACTCTAGATCTCAAGGAGGCATACCTGCACGTCCCCATAAGACCAATTTGCAGAAGATACCTCAGATTTCTTGCAGGATCAGAGCATTATCAATTCTCAGCATTGCCCTTTGGCTTATCTACTGCGCCCAGAGTGTTCACGAAATGCCTGGCATCAGTAATCGCTCATTGCAGACTTCAGGGGATTCAAATCTATCCCTACCTGGACGACTGCCTGATACAAGCGGACAACAAAAACAAACTAACAGAAGACTTACAAAGAGTCATCTACCTGCTGCAAGCCCTGGGATATACAGTCAATACAAAAAAGTCAAGGCTGATTCCATCCCAAAGAATAACCTTTCTGGGTGCAGAACTGGACACATCAAAACAAATGGCATTTCTAACTGCCTCAGACCTCGGTTGGGGGGCACACATGCTGGGCAAGTGCATTCAAGGCCTATGGACTCAAGACCAGCTGCATCTGCACATAAATCTAAAAGAAATGATGGCAGTAAAATTGGCAATCCAGGCATTCAGACCTTTTCTCCAAGAAGGCCAGTTGATGATAAGGACAGACAACATCACAGTTATGTGGTACATCAACAAACAGGGAGGCACACACTCATACCCTCTATGCCGGCTGGCACTGGACCTATGGGATATGGCTCTGAGCTACAACATTCAGTTACAGGCAATTTATGTACCAGGGAAGGAAAACATTCTAGCAGACATATTAAGCAGAACTACAACAGATGCCCACGAATGGATGCTGCATCCGGACATCTTTTTTATTTTATTTTTATTTTTAAACCATCACAAGAGAATGGGGATTACCACAAATAGACTTGTTTGCATCCCCATTCAATCACCAGTTGAAGAAATTCTGCACAAGGACTTGCCACCCACTTGCTTGGAAGGTGGACTCCCTATCTTTCAGTTGGAAAAGCCTGACAGCATACGCGTTCCCACCACTTCCTTTGATGCACAAGGTGCTTCTGAAGATCAAAGAGGAACGTCCGAGGATCATTCTGATAGCCCCAGACTGGCCAAGACAACATTGGTATCCACTGCTGAGGAGCATGTCCCGGGAACAAATATGGACACTGCCCCTGATCCCATTACTGCTAACACAGAACAACTACAACATCCTGCATCCAAACCTAAAAACTCTGCAGCTAACGGCCTGGAACATTACATAACAGCAATTTACCCAAATTTATCCCAAAGGGTTAAAGACATAATCCTGGAGGCTCGTAGACCTTCAACAAGAAATAATTATGCAGCAAAATGGAAAAGATATCTCATCTGGAGTACTGCAAAGGGGCAAGATGTGACACTGGTGAACATAGCCAACATCCTGGAGTACTTGGCGGAGCTCTTCCATACAGGCCTGTCCTATTCTTCCATCAAGATACATGCATCAGCTATTTCAGCAGAATACAGCTTGGATCCTCCTGTCTTCTCGCATCCTCTGCTCAGACAGTTTCTGAGAGGAATTAAAAATGTAAAACCTCCCAGGAAACCTCCATTGCCAGCATGGGACTTGAACTTTGTGCTAGAAAAACTGACTCTTCCTCCTTTCGAACCAGCAGCAACAGCAGAATTACAATACTTATCCTGGAAGACTGCTTTCCTGCTGGCAATAACTTCAGCAAGAAGGGTCTCTGAACTACAGGCATTAATGGCAGTGCAACCCTTCCTGATCTTCCATCAAGATAGTGTCTCCATGAGAACAAATCCTACATTTATGCCTAAGGTGGTATCCAGAGTCTCTTTAAATCAGGCTATCCACCTTCCTACATTCTTCCCCAACCCACAGAACAGGGGAGAAAGGCTCTTACATACCTTGGATGTACACAGACAATTACGCTACTACCTGGACAGGACAAAAAACAATAGAAAAACTGACCAGCTTCTGGTAGCATATGCAACAGGAAAGGAAGGAAAACCAATTTCTAAACAGACAATCTCCAAATGGATAGGAAATTGCATTAGATTTTGTTACTCCTACCATGGCAAGAAAACCCCAGAGAACATCAGGCCTCACTCCACAAGGGCTACAGCCACTACCACAGCTTTCTTACGAGGAGTGGCTACCAAGGACATTATAGAGGCTGCTACTTGGACCTCCGTGCATACATTTGCCAAGCATTATAACTTACCTCTATACTCTAGATCCCGTGCTGGTTTTGCCACTGCTGTTTTGCAAGGGATCCTAACTACACCATAATCTCTTCTCATTTCCTCCTCCCCTAGTTTAGCTATGGTATTCTACCCATTTGTAAAGACTGCAGATGCATCCTTGAAGGACATAGTACAGTTTGTACCTACCATAAATGTAGATGTCCGAGAGGAATGCATCTGCAGTCAGGATTACCCACCCTCCTTCCCCTCTGAGGTACTCCTAGGGTATTTGCCAATCTTCAGCTAGCTTGGGGGGGATCTATTATGGTGTATTTGTTTGTATATATGTACATACATGCTTATTTTGTGTGTTTGCTCTCTACTATTTGGAAACTTTGGCATTTATCCAAATTTAGCCATCCAAGAGGGCACCTGGCATCTGGGGCAAGAAACACTGAGGAAAATGGCGTCGGCTGATGCCTTTATACCCGAATAACTGCCGCAATGACGTCGGGTGAAGTGCGACACCAGCCGAAGCCAGACCCAGACTTTGGAATCCGACCGACCGAAGGGCTGCCTGACGACAGGACAACCCATTTGTAAAGACTGCAGATGCATTCCTCTCGGACATCTACATTTATGGTAGGTACAAAACTGTACTTTACCCACCCGCCACCCCCCTTACTTTTGCTGGAACTTATCTTTACTTCTCTAATCTATACAACCTAGGTGGTGTATTTGCTTATAGATGAAGGTAAAGCTTATTTTGGTGCATGTATGTTTTATTTACATATTTTTAGCCTACCCTTTTGGGGGCACCTGACATCTGGGGCAAGAAAAACTAAAGAAAATAGCATCGGCTGCATCTTTTATACCCCTGACAACATGACGTCAGGGAAGAGGCAATTGCAACCGATGCAGGACCCAAGACTGTGGAATTCAGGCCGAGTGAGGGCAACCTGCCAGCAGGATAACCCAAATGTAATGACCGGAACAGTGAATACACTCAAACATCTACATTTTTGGTAAGTGTACACAACTGTACTTTGTGTACACTTACCGTAAATGTAGATGTTCGAGTGTATCCACTGGTTACCCTCCCTCCAGCCCCCTATTTTTCTCTGGCTATACCTCTACTTTCTTTTACTATGCTTAAAAGCCCTTTTGGTTGGAGGTATATTTTTGTGTTCTTAATTTTATTTGCTCCCCATTTGGGGGGCACCTGATATCTGGGGTAAGAAAAACTAATGTAATGGGGTCGGCTGCATGTTTTATACCCCTGATGACCTGACATCATGGAAGAAGGGACAGCAACTGAAGCAGGACCCAAGACTTTGTTAATCAGGCCGACTGAGGGCAACCTGCCAGCAGATTACCCAAATGTAATGACTGCAACAGTGAATACACGTGAACAACTACATTTATGGTAAGTGTACACAACTGTACTTTTTTGTTTGTGACTAATTGAGTGAGAGGAATAAAACCCATAGTACTATATCAGCTCCACCCCTCAAGTAAACACAGTTTTCATTTCTAGATGCTTTTTTGTGCCCATGCTTGCTGACCATCAGACCTCCACTAATGGCATGCAACCTGTCTCCCATACAAATAATTATCCCAGAGGTGAGAACTGTTAAAAGGGGCTGTTATACATGCAGCCATAAGGTTTACTTGTGTCCTCACTGGCATCCTAGCAGTGAGTGCATTTGTATACCCTAACCTCACTCTCTTTGAGGAGGAGTGAGGTACACCCCTTAATGCAGAAACCTGCAACACCTCCTTCCTGTGCATTACGCCTTGGACACTGTAATGAAGGAAACCACCAGAAGATGGCTTGATGGGCCAAATGCCTTTCCTCAAGGACATTCAGCTCAGTGCCACCCCTCCTCCAACCCGTTATGGCTGTGTCCTGCACATGCCTTCCAGGATGGAGGTCATCCTCTCCTGCCAACTCTGTCAAGCATCCAAGCCTGTAATTAAACTCAAGTTTCTTGGGATGTAGTCTGGGTTTTATCCCTATATGCCATTAGGGCTGGCACAAGTAATCACAATTCATATGGATACACAGTAAAATCTTTGCTCATCTGAAAATAATATTGCTTGTAGTAATGTGTTTCAAACCACAATGCACAGACTGCACATCCTTGTCACATCCACAGTAACTGCAGTTGGGCTGGATATAGTGGACTTGTTAGACTTAACAGTTTAAATAAATTCTGCCTAGAGTGATGTATTTCACCTTGTTTTTGACAGTAGCATTCTGTGGTTTCTGTTGAGAAATATTGAGTGCTGTGGATTAAAATCCTTAGAATACAGAATAAAAGCCCTGTAGTATTCATAAAAAGTTCTTAAACTATGGGTAAGACATTGTTTGCAGCCTTACCCGATTGTGTAAGCCCTGTACATTATGCACAGATTACAAATGGAAGTGCCCTTGAATTGCATCTGATTCTTAAAAAGAGTAGCATATATGTATGAGCTAGACCCAGTGGGATAACCTATGGGAACAACAGTTGTATTCCTGGAAATGGTGTTACTGTTGTGAGTAAAGAGATCCCTCTCCAGTGGTAGTATGTTGCTCTATAACATATTGAATAGGTATTATTGGTGTTAAAAAAGTAAATAATGTTGTTGCATGGCAGCAGCAGAATTCCCTGTGGTGCAGGCAGCTTGATACCACCCATAAACTTATTCTGCTGGTATAGTGATGCTGGTTGAGCTCTCCCAATGGGTGCTCAAGAGTTTCACATCCCTTCATTATGAAAATTACACTCGCCATCCACTGTCGTGCCTGTAGAATAAAACATTTGTAATAATTGCTCGTAAACATGGTGGTAGACCAGAAGACAACAGTAAGAAGCAAATTGGTAAGGTATACTAGACCTTACTAAGCTATTTACTAAGGTTGAGTATGACTTACTAAGCTAGCTGTCACTTCTTTTCTTTGTAGTGCTGCCCATCATCCTCAGCTCGGGAGTGCCTAATACGCAGTGGTTAGTGAGATACTTCAGTGTGCAGTTAGGAAAATGGGATGCATGTTGCGTGTAGATGTGGACAAGTACAAGTCATGTCTATGAATTCTGATACTTGTTAGCAATGCCCTAGTCATAGTACGTAAGATGCTTGTCCACACCAAAGCACTATGTCTGTGAATCCAAAGGAAAGTCAGCACTCTGTCCGCAGTAAGCATAATTTAGGTAGCTACACTGGACTTGTCTGACTTGTTGGGTAAAAAATACACAATTATGTATGTCTTTTAATTTCAAAAAGTAACTCAGTTGCAACACCACCTCTCTCTCTCACACACACACACACACACACACACACACACACACACACACACCACAGTTTGGGCACACAAGACATGTCTGACATAGTGAAAGAAATGCTTCCATAGTAATGTATCCCAGCTTGTTTCACCTATTAACACGCACATACACAAGCAGCAGCCACCCCCAAAATAATCTTATTTCTGCTGGGTACAGCTGACATTTAAGTAACTATTTGCAATAAACAATACCCATGATGATGTGTTTCACTTTGTTTTAAGCAATAACACACAAGCATTAACCTCATCTATTCAAATCTATACATTAATGGGATGCATCAGGGATATTTTTAAGTAGTAAAGTGTATTACAGATAAAAGCCAACAGTAGTCCAGACATATGCAATAGAGTAGTATGTCGGCATTTAGTTAAACTCAGTCTAAGGTAACTTGAATACATAATGCATAGTAACACAGTGCTAATAGCCAGTTCAGCTTGCAAATTCACCTGTCGTTCAGTAACCAGAAGGTTTGAGAGCCATTTGTTACATAAACTTGCATAACTATCTTGGCCAACCTTTGATCTCATACAGTTCTCTAAGTCCTTTAATCAACTCTGTTAGTGGTGATACAGCCATATGCTATTGATATGCTGTGGCCTTCATTGATAACAGTACCCTTTGGGGCCGCCTCATCCCATTTCATGACAGTTCCATTAAATTCATTCAGTCCTGAGCAGCAGGAGTCTTAACTCCACTGCTTCCTAAAGTCTTAAGTCAGGAAACCACTTGCACTCCGCTGTTCTATTGGTATCAAAAGTGTGTCTGGTGTCACTGAATTTATATTGGAAATTTATTTAAAAAAGGTTAATATTATGGTCAAACCAAGAGATGTTCTGTAGTCCTATCTCACCTTCATTCTTTACATATGAGATCCTCGGCTCTGACTCGGCCTATTTACATGCTGGAAGACTTCTGGTTGGCTCGTGGCTAGGTAGGTATCCCATGGTGCACCAGTACAATCCCCAGATCTCATATGCTGCGTCGACGAGTTTGGTTGTGCTTCTCTTTGGCTCTGGCTAAGTGATTGCATTTATTTCCACTTTTACTAAATTTTCTTGGCTGTTTAGTTTAGAATAGTTTAATATAGTTAAAACTGTTACTGTTTATAGTAATCAGTTAACGTAGTTGTTATTAGAGTTGTTAGCTTTTACTTGCGCCATTTGGTGCAATTTTTGGCCTTTGGACTTTTCTTACTTCATTGGTATCCTGTGTACTGGTTTGTCTAGATTGGATTAGTGTAGTTGCCTTTTGTGCACTATTATTCTGTGTGTGTTGATAGAGTTTTTGGCGGTTTTCCACTTGTTATTTAGCCTAATTAATTAGCTTGTTGTTAGCATTGTTGGATTGCTAATATTGTTAACAGAACTATGTTCTGCTTGTGCTTGACATAAGCCTGAATTTGTGAATTCTCGCTCGTTACTGTTCCTGATAAGTGTGTGATATTTTCTTACTTTCTGTAACTTTAGAAGACCCTATCTCTTCCTTGCCTGGGCTAGGCCCGTTTAACTTAGAGAATCTAGTCCTCGTGGTGCCTTTTCCTTCCTGCATGGCTAGGCCCGTTTAAATTAGAGGATCTAGTCCCCCTTCTTTCCTTTCTCTGTGTGCGTGTGTCCTATACCATAGAATGTCTAAAGAGAGTAAGGATCATAAGGCATCCGGCTTTAAGAAATGTATTAAGTGCTCTCAAAAAATGTCTATCATGGATGGTCACGGTAACTGCGTTTACTGCTTAGTTTCCATCCATTTACAGGAGACCTGTTTATTTTGTCATGCATTTAGTCCTAGGGTGTTGCAGGAAAGGAAGAACAAGCTCATCCTAAAAGGTCTTAAGCCTTCCTTCGAGGAAGATTTGTCTAGTTCCTCATCATCCTCTTAATCTACAAAAGGAAAGTCAAAATCTTCTAAGAGGCCCTCCTCGGCACCGGCTAGTGTCTCGGAGCCACCTCTTAAAGTTTCAAAAACTGTCTCATCAGCTCCACAGACCTTGGAGCCAACTGAGAGCAGTATTGTTGTTGCAGGGTCTGTTCCAAGTATTTCGGAGCTGACTGCTAAGACTATTGAGACTGCTTCCCGGAGCAGGTCTGCGGACCCTCTACCGGCCTCCTTGTTATTGAAGTCTCCTGTACCTCCGAGATCTTGATCGCCTACTATGTCATCCATGTCTTCCATGAGTTTATGGGAAGAAGATGTGGCGAGGGTAGTGCTGAGACTTTTGAAGTCATCTGCTTTGCCTGAATTGTTGCTGGCTCCGACCCAGTCGGCTCCGGAGCCACTCGAGCCCGTTCAACCCTCTGTGTTCATTCTTCCTCCGAGCCATGTTGGTCTTTTGGAGCCGGAGTGCTTGGTACCACTGATGGAACTTTTGGCTCCAGCTCCCCTTTTGGCTGTTTCGGAGCAGAGTTCTGCTCTGACACTTTCGGTGCCGTCCGTAGTGTCCATGGGGCTGAAGCTCTCCAGTTGGCCCCGACAGGGATGCCTGGAACTGAACTTCTTTGGTTCTGAGTCTTCCTCTCGGCATGTCGGCTAGGGTGAGTTTGGACCATGCGTCTATTTTGGAGCCGATGGCTCTGGCACCGACGGCCTTCTCAATCTCCTCGGAGCTGGGGAGGCCCTCGGAGCCAGAGAGGTCAGCATTCGAGATGATGAGGAGTGTGCTGTCCCAATCGTCAGTTCCTACCAGAGGTACCTGCACTCTTCCCCCTATAGCACCTACTTCTGTCTCAGCTCCTACTCCCTCCAGCGGCAGCAGAGACCCCCAGCCTCCGGAACCACCAGCTGGTGGCCCCCACTCTTCCGAGACCTCCCCAGAATGTCCTTCTGAGGAGCCCCCACGGAAGAGGACTTGTAAGTGGAAGCATGTCGACTCCCAGGATGAGTCCTTGACATCTGACACTTAACTCAAGGAGTCGGAAGGGTCCCCCAAGTTGTCCTCTGATGATGTCTCCTTCGTAGACATTCTGGAGATACTTAAACAGAGGTGCGGCTGGCCCACTGTTACTCCTTCTGATGAGGAGTCAGTGTACCTGAAGGCTTTCGGGTCTCAACCTTCTGCCTCTTAGGTGTCTCCACCCTTCAATGAACTGATGGATTTAGTTAGTCAAAAGGTGTGGGATACTCCTGATGCCATTGAGCCAGTCCCCAGGAGACCAAACAAGTTCCTTTCTCCCCCTCCAGGAAAAGACTTTTTATCTAAAGGTGTAAAAGTTTGCCTGTAGATGCCATGGTGGTGACAGCGGCCACTAAGAAGGAGCTAGCTGAGACTACTTCTATTCATCCGCTGAATAAGGAGTCTCGAACGATGGACAGATACGGGAAGCGTTTCTTTTCTTCAGCGGCATTTATACTTAGATCGCTGAATTACCTTACTCACTTTACGAGGCTTCAGAGAGATCTCCTTAAAGAGTTAGGAGACTCTCTACAAGGTACATGTACTGAGGGAGTCCCTGACAAGGTTTTTGCCCAGTTGTCCACCTTGAGCTCTATCGTTAACTCTTCCATGTGGCTTATTTCGTATGCGGCCGATGGAGCGAGTAGAACAGCAGGTTCAGGAATTTCCCTGAGGCGTCATTCCTGGATGCATTTGTGTACCTTTGCAGAACCATTTAAGTCTACCTTTATCAATGCCCCCCTTTGATGGTTCCTCATTGTTTTTATCCAAGGTAAAGAACACTCCCACCCAGTGCGAGCAAGAAGGAAAAACACACTCTGCCATGGGAGTACGTTTACTGTTCCCTCTAAACGATACCCTAAGGGTCAGAGGGGTGGTAAACTGTGGTTCAAGAAGTCCCAGAGGTTTTTCCAGGAGGCACAGGGTGACTCCTCCTTCACAGGCAGAGGAGGAGGAGGAAATGGTAGACGTCGCCCTAGAGGCAGGGGCGGTCCGCAAAACCAGGGAGGTCTTCCTTTCGGTGCTGGGCCTTACCAGCGCTCCTGATGTGGGGCCCAACTGTGCTTCTCTGGGGCCAGTCGGGGGTCGCATTTCTTTGTATCCAGAAGCCTGGCTAAGTATCACTCTAGACAAGTGGGTACAAAGAATTATTACCAGAGGTTATATCATACCTTTTTCTCTTCCACCCTTTGTTCCCAAAAGAATCCCAGATGTTCCACCCAGTCATAGGGATCAGGCAACTGTGGAGGTCAACAAGTTGCTGTCAAAAAGAGTTATCCAAACCATCCCAGCAGACCAAATAGGATCCGGAACTTACTCCAGATTCTTTTTAGTGCCAAAATGTACAAGGGACTGGAGGCCCATTCTGGACCCCAGCAGATTGAACGAATCAGTAAAGAAGGACAAGTTCCGGATGGTAACACTGCAGTCTATACTCCCGTTGTTAGGGAAAGACAGTTGGATGTGCTCAATCTCCAAGATGCCTACTACCACATAAAAATGGACAGGGCATCAAGGAGTCATCTATGCTTCTGGCTGGGAGCCAGTCACTACCAGTTCCGTGCTCTGCCCTTTGGTCTTACCACAGCCCCCAGGGTGTTCACCAAATGTATGGCAGTAGTGACAGCTCACCTGAGATGTCGAGGATTCCAGGTGTTTCCGTATTTGGACGACTGGCTCCTGACTGCCACCACCAGGCATCTACTCCTTCAGAGCAGGGACGCTACTATTCAGCTTTGTGCCCAGCTGGAAATCTCTATAAACTGGGAAAAATCTTCCTTATTGCCCTCTCAGTCTGTGATATTTATAGGCACAGAGATTGACACAGTAAACATGGTGGCTCGTCTTCCTGCCGAAAGGGCACAAAACCTAGTTCTTCATATTCAGCGTCTTCTCCCCTTACGAAGGGTCAAAGCCAAGATTGTTCTGCAGCTCCTTGGGACCATGGCTTCCACCACACTATTAGTGCCACTAGCCAGGTTACACATGAGAATTCTTCAGTGGCTTCTGTCGTCCCAATGGTCCTTTTAGCACCTTCCATTATCCCATCACATTCTGCTGACAGAATCTTGCAAGAAGGACCTCCTTTGGTGGACATTACCCAATCAACTGACCACGGGCTTCATTTGTTCCTTGCCAACCTGTTACCACTCTGACCACAGATGCCTCACAGATAGGGCGAGGGGGCATTATCTAGGCAGGACTGTCCAAGGCACATGGCAAGATCACGAGGCTCACCTGCATATAAACGTTCTAGAGATGAGGGCGGTGCTCCTGGCGTTGCAAGCACGTCACAACCTTCTTCCTCTGGGCACTATTGCAGTACAGTCAGACAACATGTCGGTAGTATGGTATATCAACAAACAGGGCAGAACCAGATCTTACCCACTCTGTCGGGAGGCCATGCAAGTTTGGAAATGGGCGATATCTTCCCAGCATTTTCTGGTGACAATGCACATTCCAGGGACGACCAACGTGATAGCCGACAAGCTCAGCTGGGCGATCCTGATGCCTCACGAGTGGTCTCTGAAACAGGGAATAGCGTTACAGATTTTTTGCAGGTGGGGACAGCCTTGCTGCGATCTCTTTGCCAGCCCAATCAATGCCAAATGCAGCAGCTGTTTTTCCCTCATCCCCCCTCCGGAGGAGTCACCCAGAGACGCACTTGTTCACGATTGGTCCCTGGGTCTCCTGTATGCTTTTCCTCTCATTCCTAAGGTGATTCAGAAAGCGAAACGGCTAGGAAGCAAACTGATCCTCATAGTTCCTTACGGGCCTTGTCAGGTTTGGTTTCCCTTCCTTGGACCTCTTCTCCTGGACGATCCTTGGATTCTAGACCCAGTTCCAGACCTGTTGACTCGCATGTCAGGTTCACTTCACCCCTCCTTATACACCTTCAAGTTGACAGCGTGGCTGCTCCAGTTCCGTCCCTAG
Organism: Protopterus annectens; assembly: GCF_019279795.1. Taxonomy (NCBI): domain Eukaryota; kingdom Metazoa; phylum Chordata; order Ceratodontiformes; family Protopteridae; genus Protopterus; species Protopterus annectens. The sequence goes on from NC_056739.1 coordinate 1,275,987,651, forward strand.
TCAGGCTTCACGACTTCTCGCCTTCCGTGACTCATATCCTTACGTCTTCTCATAAACCTTCCACTAGGAGGCTATATTCCAGTAAATGGAAAAGATTCTGTCTTTGAGCGGAGAAAATGGATGTTGACCCCTACACTGCCTCCATTCCAGTAGTTTTGGAATTTCTTTTTGAACTTTTTCACCAAGGATCTGCGGCTGCCACTATCAGTAGAAAAAAAGAGCTTAGCCAAACCACCACAGCTGAATAAAGTATTATGCATGACTACTTAATGATGCATAAGAAACACACTTTATTAGAGAGCTCCACAAAGTAAGCGCTTTCACGATCTGAATAATCGCTTCATCAGACTCCATTCAAACAAAAATGCACTCACTTATAAATATATTTCAATAAACAATCAATCAATCATACAATTAGACAATAATTAAACAAGAATAGAAACACTCTGTCAGAACTTTATAAGGACTATAAAAAACTTATAAAAACTACTAAAAAACTTAAAAGTGTATGTTAATGTTTCAAGCTCCTTGCTTTAAGGAAAGGCTTAAGCAAATCCGCTTCATTAATACCAAGTAATCTGTGTGCATTCAACCTAAGAAGCCACCTTTGTTCTGCAATTTCTGTGCGATTCTTAGTATCACCCCCTCTCATGCCTTCATGCAAGATCTCCAGGACAATAATTTAAAGGAATGTGAGCTACCTTTATCCTCTATGTATTTAAACAAAGCACTTACTACCTTTTGGTTAACAATATCTCTGCAATGCTCTTGTATGCGTTCTTTGAGCATACGATTTGTTTTCCCCACGTAATAAGCATTGCAGGATATGCAGGACGCAAAATATACTATATGTCTAGTTCTGCAATCAGCATAATGTGCCACTTCTATCTCAAACTGTGGATCTGAATGGGTGTATTTAATACAGGAATGTACATGTCTGCAGGCCGTACATTTCCTACACATATATGTACCCTTCCTCTGTGAAGTATTGCCTTGTACATTTTGTCTTTCCCTATAGCATAGCTGGTGTTTAAGGCTCTTTTTATTCTTAAAGGCAAAATTAGAGGTATTATCCAACAACCCATCAAGATCTTCTATAGTTTTCAAAATATTCCAATTACATCTAAAAACCTCACAAAACGTACCAATGTCACCACTGTACGTAATTGGAAATTTGAGTTTATTGTAATCTCTATTGCGCTCCTGCGCTGTATGACCTATTCTCTCAGAGAAGAATGGTCTACCTCTAGTGGTTCTCTCAGCCATTAGTTCTGATACTTTTAGAGTAACCTCTTTGCATAAAGTTATTCCCTAAGTTGTCAAGGGCTATCTGAAATTGAGCCTCATCATTGTGGAGTCTCATTAACCTAAGGATTTGTCCTTTCACCACATTGTTGCCTACAAATCTGGGATGCATACTGTCTCTGTGTAACAGTGCATTCTTCTAGTGGGTTTTCTATGCATACTTGTCTGAATTCTTAACATTTCAGATTTCTTAAGTTTAACATCTAGGAGATCTATTTCCTCAGATGATATTTTGCTAGAAAACTTTAAGAAAGAAGTAGTACCATGTAAAAATTCAATGAATGCATTTAACTCTTCATATGTACCTGTCCACAGAAAAACCATGTTCACAAATCGAGTATACCATTTCACATGTTTTTTTAAAAACTTCATTAACTAAGAATGAGTTACATTCCCATTCAACAAGGGCCAAGTTGGCTTAGCTGTTGGCACAAGGAGTGCCCATCGCTACACCAGTCTTCTGTAAATATAGGTCATTCCTAAAGCAAAAAACATTATTCTCTTAAGATAATTTCTAGGAGTGAACACAGCAGAGTAATTTTTATCATCAGAGTAGAAACGCTTAGCATGCAATAAATGTCTGGGATAACCATAAAGAATGATGTAATGTCCATAGTTACAAACAAATAATGTCCTGTAACTTTCTTAGTTTCATCATAAAGTTTTTCTAAGAACTTACTAGTGTCCTTGAGTATACTATTGCACGTCTCAAGGACTGGATGTAAACACTTTTCAACATAAATGGACAGGGGCTCAATTATCCAGCCTCTGCTAGCAACGGTAGGTCTCATTGGAGAGGTATGCAAGTTTTTATGCACATTTGGTAGCCCATAGATAGTGGGGTATAATGGTGTATCCACAGTAAAATACTTAAAAAGTTCTTCAGATATTCCCCCTTCAATCAGTAGGTCAAAGATCATGATAGATACTCTATCCATAATGGCTTTAGCTTGTATTGAAGTGATCTTATGATAGGTAACAAGGCCATCTGTGAAAAATATAGATCTTTTTTGAGCACCACTACCCCTCCGCCTTTGTCAGCAGGTTTTATCACAATAGAATGTAGACATTTCAATTCATACAAAGCACTATTTTCGGCTTTATTTAGATTATAATAATTACATTGAGTCCCCTCTTCAAAAAATGTGTCTAATTTCATGTTCACATACTGAAACAAAAGTATCAACCACTGGATACATTTTCAGAACGAAAGTGCTAGGTTTAACAAATGTAGAACGAACATTATCAGTATTTTTATGGATAGCTTTTAGAATAAGTGTCCTAACAAACGGTCTCAACTCCTGTAAGATGTCTGCCAGGTCAGTCCTCTGGGTCGGGATAAATGACAACCCTTTTCCTAAAACAGAAATCTGTGTTTCAGTCAATGAAATGTCAGATATATTTAAGACCAAACCTTTGAGACTTGGCTCTGAGTTAATTTCTATTGCGCTCCTGGGCTGTATGACCTATTCTCTCAGAGAAGAACGGTCTACCTCTAGAGATTCTCTCAGCCATTAGTTCTGATACATATTTATCAAGCTAAGGGCAATAGCGTTACTAATGCTAACCAGGAAACAGCCTCCAGATCTTTTTTGATAGAGGGGAGACGATAGAGGGAGATGCCACCTATACCTTTTCAGTTGCAGGAACTGCTGCCCATCAAGGAAAGATCGAGGAGTCGAGGACAGAAAGGCAACGTTTTGAACAGACAGGCTGCTCCGATGCAGCAGCTGAGATTAACTCGGAGCCAATTCTCAAAGGTTTGGTCTTAAATTGAGGGGAAGCCCATTTCCAAATGGATATCACACTGTATCCATTTCTGCTACAGACTACATGGGGACCCCCCCCCCCAAGTCTGTTCGTACCCATTCCACTAGGGCAGCCTTCACTTTCACAGCCTTCCTCAGAGGAGTCCCCACCAGGGACATCTTGGAAGCTGCCACCTGGACCTCTGTCCATACCTTTGAAAGCATTACCACCTACCTCTTTTTTCTAAGTCTAGGACAGGGTTTGCCTCTGCAGAGCTTGCTGACCCATGCCTAGGGCTCTGACCTATCCTTCCACCCCTCTCCTCAGCTTTGGAAATCCTCACACAGGTGATGACTGCAACAGTGAAACACGAAGAACATACTACAGTTGTGTACACTTACCATAAACGTAGATGTTCGAGTGTATTCACTGTTACAGTCCTGGTTTCCCTCCCTCCATCCCCCTTATATCCTCTTCCCCTAGGGGGACATAAGCTTCCCATGATGGCTTTTAGCCACCAGGACCACTTTACCTTATTTCCTTGTGCTTCTGATGGGTTAGAGCAAGAAAAACTGATGTAATGATGTTGGCTGCCTTGCTTTGTAGCACTGATGACCTGACGTCAGACTACAGGCGACTGCAGCCAACGCAGAAAAACATTGACTCTGGTATTCGGGCCGGCCGAGGGCTACCACAGCAGGGATAACCCACAAATGATGACTGCAACAGTGAATACACTCTTAACATCTACATTTTTGGTAAATGTACACAACTGTACTTTCTGTGTGTGGCCATAAGCTCTCCCTTGCTGATGGCCACACTCGGTGTGTTGTGTGCTTGGGTGCATCTCATCTTGATACCTCCTATTCTATCTGGGCTGGGTTTAATCCCAGAATAGCCTTTGCCACCACAGCAGGCTAGCAGTTTGCTACAGCTGCAGGTAGCAGTTTGCTACAGCTGCAGGTGAGTGACTATGTTGTGGCCATTTGTTCTCAGACCACTCATCTTTTATCCCTTTTCCCTCTAGTCTAGTAACAATAGCTGTTATGGACTGGGATTAGTCAGGTTCTCTGTGGCTTTTGGGGTCCCGTCAGTAGCCAAGGGTGAGCCGCTGTTATCGGTCCTGGGAATGGGAACAGGGAAGGTTTCTCTGTTGTGTCAAAATGCTGTACCCATCTCTGGGGTGGCTGCTGCCATCAGTAACACGGTTGGCCCCTTTCTTCCTGTCACAAAGAAACAGAAAATCAAGCATGTGACTACTACTCCTTCTTAAATTTCTTTGGATAGGAGTAGTTTGCTGTGTCTGGTTCAGGGTTTAATTCGGGCTGTTGATCCTTTTTGTAAAGTAGTTTATGGTAAAAGAAATAGGGATTCCTCTTTTCCTGAAGATATTAAATCTGAACAAGAAGATGCAGGGACAGATGCAGTTTTTTCTCCCATTCAGATTTCTGATTCAGTAGACTCAGATGTGACTTCAGTTTCTTATTCTTCCTGTAGGGGTGTCTCTTTCTCTGAGCCTTCTGCCAGAATGTGCCAGTGTTTTTAGTGGTAGAACACTGAGGATTTTCTGTCCCTCAGAAAATGCTAAAAGTTGCTGCAGAAGGATTTTCCAGATTATACATCCATTCCTCCTGCTCTGTCTACTTTAAAGGATGCATGTATTACAGCCTGCAGTTTTCCTGATAGTCAGCCAGCTGACCATAAATGGGAGATAGAATGTATGCAGTTCCTTAGTCTTTTAAAATTGTATTACACTATTCTCAAACCTGACCTAGCAACTTAAGCTGTAGTTGATCCCACTCCTGCTATTTTGTCAAGTCCAGTATTTCTCTTTCTGAGAAAGGATGGGAATTCTTGATAGGTATGGGAAAAAGTGTATAATTCTGCAACTTTGATTTCCAGAATTTTGAATTGTCAGGCTCATATGCTGAGAGTGTTTTGGAGGTGAAGAGAGTGTTGGATAGAGTGATGGTTATGAAGCTGGAAATTGATGGTGTAATGATGAATGTTGTTAGTGCATATGCTCCACAAGTTGGCTGTGCGATGGATGAGAGAGAAAAATTTTGGAGTGAGTTGGATGAAGTGGTGATGACTGTACCCAAGGGTGAGAGAGTGGTGATTGGAGCAGATTTCAATGGGCATGTTGATGAAGGGAACAGAGGGGATGAGGAAGTGATGGGTAGGTATGGTGTTAAGCAAAGGAATGCAGAAAATCAGATGGTAGTGGATTTTCCGAAAAGGACAGGATAAGGAATAAGTATATTAGAGGTTTAGTGCAGGTTGAAGGTTTGGAGACAAAGCCAGAGAGGCAAGATTACGTTGGTTTGGACATGTGCTGCAGAGGGATGCAGAGTATATTGAGAAAAAGATGCTAAGGATGAAGCTGCCCGGTAACAGGAAAAGAGGAAGGCCTAAGATAAGGTTTATGGATGTGATGAGAGAGGATATGCAGGTGGTTGTTGTGACAGAGCAAGATGCAGAGGACAGGAAGAAATGGAAACAGATGATTCGCTGTGGAGACCCCTAACAGGAGCAGCCGAAAGACGAAGGCTCATATGTTAATAAAGTTTGTTCTGACAAATTGTGAAAGTATGAGGAATTGTTTTATCTGCAGATGTTCTTCATGTTTCACTGTTGCAGTCATCACATTTGGGTTATCTGCCAGCAGGTAGCCCTCAGTCAGCCCGAATACCAGAGATTTAGTATTTCTGAGTCGGTTGCTGTCGCTTCAGGACTGACGTCAGGTTGTCAGGGGTATAAAAACAGGCAGCCGACGCCATTACACCAGTCTTTCTTGCTGAGGAGCTTGAAGCAAAAGCAGTTCACATGAGTGCCGGTCAGCCGCTAACTGAGTTTTCATTTCTGAAGTTGAATCATCCTGAAGTCTTCTAAAGCTAAGTACCCTGATGGAGATCCTTTTTTCTTCCTCCAACCGATTTCAGAAAAAGTTAATTGTCTCGCCTGTGGTAAGCAAATACCACACTGAGATTTCCATTCTTACTGCGTCACCTGTTTAGGCCCAGACCACGAAGTACCTCACTGTCATTTTTGTGCTTTGTTCAATGCCCGAACTATTCGTCATCGGACCCTTATTGTAGCTAAATGCTTTCGTTCTCGATCTCTCTATTCTGAAATGGCTTCGGTAAGCCGTCCGACTACTGATCTTTCAAAAAATTGCAAGGATAAAGACAGAGAGAGACTGTACAGGTCCAGAACTGCAGATGATGCTTCCATTAAGCTAGTCACCAGTTTGCCAGTCCTCAGTGAGGCGCTTTCGCAGTCCCTGATGCCTGCTTCGATGGATTCACAGGCTGCTACCAAGTCCCGTTCTGAGTCCAGTATGCCGCAAGACTCTTCTTTGACTACGGAACCTGCAGATGTCTCTAGCTTGGATGGGTCCGGAGCCACTGTGCAGGCACCGGCTACTGAGGAAGTTGTTTGCATTGCTCATATTCGACACAAACCGACGACTTCTTTCGCGTCTTCAGTTCTTTCTAAAACTACCAAGTTTCTAAGGCCAAGATTACGAGCTACGCCTAACAAAACGACGACCCAAACACAAGCGACTTTCTCGTTGCCACAATCTCAAATGCTTAAAATGGCAGAAGACCTGATCATGCCGATTAGGGGAAGCCAGCCTTCCCCTGCTAAAAGAAAGAGAGACCTGTCCCCAGCAGTTTTAACTGACCAAGAGTCCAGCGACTCTGAGGTTTCTGAATATGAAGACTTGCATTTATCTGCCTAGGAGGATTCAGATGCAGAGAAATCCATTCCTTCTGCTTCCCCTCCAGAGGATTTTTCTTTTGGTGAAACCCTACGTATCTTGAGAGAGCATTTCCACTGAGAGTGCCAGGGGTTATCCTCAGTCCAGAAAGAGACTCAGGGAATTTTTAGATTTACCACAGCACAGACCATTAGTTATCCCTTTTGTTGTGGATGATGTCTTTATGGAATCCAGTTTAACTCCTGATACTTTAACCCTGCTCCAAGGAAATCAGACAGGTACTATAGAGTCCCTGACTCTCACAAATTTCTTTTCAAAAATCCTACTGCTGACCCAGAGGTCATCTCCCAAGGACCTAAAGGAATAAACTACAGCTAAGAATCCCACCCCTTCGGATAGGGATTCCCGAGCTTTAGACAGATAGGGTAAAAAAGTATACACCTCTGCAACTCTCACCATTAGAGCATTAAATTGTCAGTTCCACATGCTGAAATACCAGCAACATACAATGGAACTTATTAAGCAAAAATTGTCTACCTTTTCTGACTGTGCCGAAAATAAAGAATTGCAGGAGCTTATGCATTCTGCAAGCCAAGTCAGCAAACATACCCTGCAATGTGGGTTTGATGCCCTAGAAGCATCTTGCAGGGCAGTAGTCACAGGTTCTGTACTTAGAAGGCATGCTTGGCTTAAGGAGCAGACCTTGCCAGATCATGTCAAATCAAAATTACTGGACGCTCCTCTAAACAAGGACAATCTGTTTGGCACCAAAGCAGAAGAGGTTTTAAAAAAGACGGAAGAAAAAGCTAAGTCTATGCAGACAGTCAAAGATTTTTTGCAAGTGCAGCCTCCAAAATTCAGTAGGCATTGCCCCTCGAAACATTGTTTTTTCCAGCCCCCTCAAGGCCATCTCAAACTAGACCCAGGGGAAACAGACCCCCCCCCCCAAATTACAGTCTCAGGGTGTGCAGAAATCTAAGCAATGGAGTACCTCCACTTCTAAAACAGGGAGTGCAAAGCCACCCCCTTACAGAAAGAACAATGACTTCTCAGCTCCACTCCTCACCTCTGCCCAGTTGCTCGTGCCCCTAGGAGGAAAACTTGCCCACCATACAAAAAACTGGACCTCCATCACTAACGATCGATGGGTCCTCAACATAGTATCCCAGGGGTACAAATTCTATTTCCACACGCTGCCAACCCCAAAAAGGTTCCCAGACCTTCCTCCAAACCAGTGGACAGAGGCACAAAACTAAGTTCAATCCCTGCTCTCCATAAGGGCAATTCAGCCTGTTCCTGCAGAACAGGTAGGCCAAGGTTTTTATTCCAGACATTTCCTGGTACCCAGAAAATAGGCCACCTGGTGCCCAGTCTTAGATCTATCCCTAAACACCTTCCTGGTGATACCAAAATTCAAAATGCTCACCCTACAGCAGCTTCTCCCTATGCTGACCAAAGATGCCTGGTTAGCCACCCTAGACCTAAAGGAAGCCTATCTGCACATCCCTATCAGGGACTCATGCAGGAAATATCTACGTTTCAGGGCAGGATCTATGCATTGTCAGTTCTCTGCACTTCCCTTTGGCTTGTCCACTGCTTCCAGTGTCTTCACAAAATGCCTGGCTCCAGCCATTGCCTATTGCAGACAGATAAAAATTCATGTTTACCCTTACTTGGACGATTGCCTGATTCAGGCAGACAGTCAGGAAAAGCTGTTGCAGCACCTGACATTTGTAAAGGACCTACTAACCTCCCTGGGGTACACTATCAACGAAAAGAAATCAAAACTAGTCCCCAGTCAAAAAATTGTATTCCTGGGAGCAAATTTGGACACAGCATCCCAGATGGCATTCCTTACTCCAGAAAAACAAGCCTATCTGACAGGCTACTTCACTCAAATGGCCACCAGAACCCAGTTATCTGCAAGGAAAATCCTGCAGGCTCTAGGGTTCATGGCCTCCTGCATTCTGCTAATTCCATATGCCAAACTCCATATGAGGAAACTTCAGTGGTACTTAAAAGTCTTTGCTGCCAACATTCTCAGGACCTGGAAACTATCATACCTTGTCTCAGGACAGAGTTTCTTTGGTGGGCAGCAGCATGCAACCACAGCAAGAGACTTTCCTTTACACAACCCCACACCACCCAGACCCTAACCACAAATGCATCAGACTATGCCTGACGTGCACATCTGGACGGCAGGTGCATTCAGGTCCACTGGAGCCCAAACCAAATTCATCTGCACATCAATCAAAAAGAGATGCTAGCTGTTCAGCATGCTCTGACAGCTTTCAGATCCCTACTATCACCAGGGCCCCTTCTAATAAAAAAACAACACCACCACAGTGATGTGGTACATCAAAAATCAGGGGGGAACACACTCTTATCCCCTCTGCAGGCTAGCCATGAACCTGTGGAACATGGCCTTGGCTATGCAGATTCACCTTCAAGCTCAATTCCTGCCAGGCAAACAAAACTCTCTGGCAGATAACTTAAGCAGAAATCTCCTAGACCCACAGGATTGGCAATTAGACCTCAACACCTTCAGCCTTCTAAACCAGAAATGGGGTACCCCGAAGGTGGACCTATTTGCCTCCCCCTACAATCACCAGCTCAGTAAATTCTGCACCAGGGTACCTCACAGCAAGGCGTGGAAAGTAGATGCCCTATCCTTCCAGTGGGTAAACCTCTCAATCTATGCATTTCCCCCTCTGCCTCTTCTTACAAGAATACTACTCAAGGTAAGGCAGGAAAAACCAAGGGCAATCCTGATTGGCCAATACTGGTACTCACTACTGTGCAGTCTGTCATCGGTGCCACCATGGCACCTACCCCAGATCCCAACCCTCCTCACTCAGCAGGAGGGACAGATCTTGCATCCGCAACTGCAGACCCTGAACCTTGCAGCCTGGCTTATTCCTTGAATTCTCCTCCAGTGGCCAGCCTAAGCAAGTAGGTGCTGGATGTCATTCGTGAAGCCAGAAGACCCAGTACAAGGAAATCCTATGCTGATAAGTGGAAAATGTATTGTTCCTGGGTTCACTCTAAAGCAGCGGATACAGCACAACTTTCCTTACTTCTCATCCTGGATTACCTAGCAGACCTACTCCACAGAGGCCGATCCTTCTCTTCCATTAAGATCCATGCCTCTGCCATCTCTGCTCATTACAACAGTGAGCCACCTCTCTTCTCTCACCCTCTTATCAAACAGTTCTTGAGAGGGGCTAACAACTTAAGGCCACCAAGAAGAGCCCCCACCCCTGCTTGGGACTTTAACTTTGTGTTGGAAAAGCTCACGCTACCCCCCTTTGAGCCCGCAGTGTCAGCAGAGTTAAAATTCCTCTCTTGGAAAACAGCCTTGCTTCTGGTCAACACTTCAGCTAGAGGAGTGTCAGAGCTACAAGCACTTATGGCCATGGAACCCTTCATTATTTTTCGTGCTGACAGGGTCTCCCTCAGGACTAACCCTACTTTTATGCCTAAAGTGGTGTCCAGTGTGTCTGTCAACCAATCTTTTCATTTGCCCACCTTTTTCCCTAATCCTCAAAATAAGGGGGAAAGGATCCTACACTCTTTAGACATGCACAGACAGCTCAGATTCTACCTTGATAGGACTAAGCCCTTCAGGAAATCTGACCAGTTACTAGTCAGCCTTGCACCAGGGGCAGAGGGCAAGGCCATATTAAAACAGGCCATCTCCAAATGGATAGCACACTATATCCATTTCTGTTACAAACGTCATGGGAAACCACCCCCTCAGGGGGTCAGAACACATTCCACTAGGGCAACTTCAACCTCTACAGCTTTTCTCAGAGGAGTTCCTACCAGGGACATTCTAAAAGCTGCTACTTGGAGTTCTGTTCACACCTTCACCAAGCATTACCACCTGCTTATCTTTTCCAAATCCAGGGCAAGTTTTGCAACAGCAGTCCTGCAGGGCATACTAGCCAGCCCCAGCTCTTCTTGATGTTTCCACACATTTTTCAGCTTTGGGAATCAACCCAAGTGTGATGACTGCAACAGTGAAACACAAAGAACATAGTACAGTTGTGTACACTTACCATAAATATAGATGTTCAAGTGTATTCACTGTTGCACTCCTGGTTTCCCACCCTCCAACCCCCTTGTCTCTCTCTCTCTCCTTCTCTATTTATCTTGCTCTCCCCTTACAGGGCTATTGGTATTTACTTTTTACTGGTAGTGTTTTTTCCACCATAACTTAGCTACCTAATTGGGGGCTTCTGACATTTGGGGCAAGAAAAACTGATGTAATGGTGTTGGCTGCCTGTTTTTATACCCCTGACGACCTGACATCAGTCCTGAAGCGTCAGCAACCGACTCAGAAATACTAGGTGTCTCGTATTCGGGCCGACTGAGGACTACCTGCTAGCAGATAACCTAAGTGTGATGACTGCAACAGTGAATACACTTGAACATCCACATTTACGGTAAGTGTACACAACTGTACTTTTCTTCTCTACTTTAAATACATTTTTTTCTTCTGTTGCACAGATTATTACTCATGTATTCATTGCTTACATAGTGTACATGACTCTGCTGATGCTTCTTTCAGGGCGATTGACACTAGTACTGTTGTTTTTCTTGTATGTTACTTTGCTTTTCTGTTTTTTTTTAACATCTTTATTGAATTATCACTTAAGATAAAGGAAAACATGGATTATATTAAAAGAAAGCAAACCATGTTAACATGTTCACAGTTAGAAATATTATACATCACATGTATTCTTTTATACAGTTGTCATCAATCCAGCATTATAGGTTCATAGTTATTTACTAGGCTAACAACCACAAGGGCCTTTTTAAGCCTAGCCATGCATCCCAAATCTCTGACAAGTTGTGATACCCTTGATAAGTGTAAGCATGGTCCTAGGAGATGAACCATTTACAGGTTACCTGTTTGCATCAGAGACATAGGTGCCAAACCAGGGGTGAATTTCCTGTTTCCCATCCAATTGTACAAGTTGCACTTGAATTGGATTAGGCAGGAACTGTGCTTCACATGGATGGGGAGCCTGTTCCATAGACGGGGTAGTCTCTGGGATACATACCTATCTCTCCAGCAGGTCCTCTTTATATCACAGGAAATGTTTAAGTCTTTAGAATGGGTAATTATGGTACTGTTTGTTTTGTGGATATGCAGGAGGTTCATCAGAGTGGGGTATGACAGTGTCCTGTATGCCAGGCATAGATCTCCCCTCAAAAGCCTGTAGAAGATAGAATACAGGGATTGGGCCTTGAGGCGGTCTGTATAGGACATATTACTTATGCCCTGTATTCTTTTAGTGAGGAACCTCTGTGGACATTCCAGTTGTTGGATATGCCTGGTTAGGTACATACTAAAGGGGACAAACATTAATGTAACCAAACATTACACAAATTACTCAATTCCTGCTTCCCTTAAACCTCACTACTACAAAACATTATTCTGTATGTATTGTTCCCACAATTTTCATTTTTCTATATAATTTGCTGTTACCCTTTTCTAAAGATTTGCACTTCCAGTTCTTTTATATTTGTTACAATATTCACTAATTCAAATGCTGCTGGTTTAGACTTTGATTTCTGTTATCTAGTAATTGATTTTTTGGTAGGCACCAGAACTAAAATTAACAAGACCTTACTATGTCTAGATAATTCAGATCGTGTTACCCAGCTCAAAAATTATTTTCTTTAGTTCCACCCTTTTGCTCAAATAATATTTCTGACAGGAGTACTCTATAGAGAATTTTTAAAGTCTTTCAACTCATTTCACTCCCAAAACATATGATGTTCTTCATCTCACATTGCTGCAGTCCTAACACTTGGGGTAGTCCGCTGTCCCTCGGTCGGCCCGAATATCAGAGTATAAGGCTGACGTCGGTCAAGGCGCATTTGACTGACATCAGAACGTCAGGGTACAAATGCGCATGACCGACGTCATATCCTCAGTCTTTTTTGCCGCATGGTCCGATGCAGAAGCAGTGTTGCAAGTGCCGTTCGGCATTCTGAAATATTTCGAATTCGGAGTTTCAGACCGAAGTCAGAGTTGGTTAAGTACACCGTTGGGGAATATTTTGTTTTTTTCTTGCCTCAGTGGTTTACTGGATGTCAGAAAAAGTGAATAACTGTATTTCTTGTGGGAAACAGATACCGCTTAGGGATTACCATAATTTGTGTATACCTTGTTTGGGACCTGAGCATGACGTTGTTGGGTGTCGCTTTTGTGCTAGGTTCAATAAACGCACTATAAAGCAAAGGTTGGATTGTGCTAGGTTGGTCTTTGGGAAGCGGTGCAATTACAATATGCCGTCGGATGCTCCGACGCTGGCTTCCTCAAAGAAGCGCAAGGACAAGGCAGTTAAACCTAGGTTAGAGGAGTCGTCCGAACCGGACGCCGGTTCTTTAGAGGCGTCAGTGGAACCGGTGGTTCCGGAGGCCTCTCTGGAGTCCCAGGGAGAAACTTTGTTTTTACAGGATGTGGCCTCCCAGGAGGCAGGTCAGGCTGTAGGGGCTTCTCAGATAACTGTACTCCCCTCCCTTCCTAAGGTGTCTAGGCCCTCTCTTTCTGCTTCTAAGGCTTCTCCTAGAGGCAGGTCTAGTTTTGCTTCTGTGGGTGTCCCTCCTAGTTCTTCAGGTTCTGTGCCCAAGAAGCACATGCTTAAAATGGCAGAAGATTTAATTACTTTAATTAGAGGCTCTATGCCCCCTCCTGATAAGAGGCCTAGGATGGAACCTGTGTTGGGGATTATGAGCAGGCTTCGGATGTGTCTGAGTCTTCGGCTGAAGACTTGCAGGAGTATTCTCATTATTCTGATTCTGATGTGGATGATTCTACTCCTTCTGCTTCTCCTCCTGAGGATTTTTCTTTTCAGAGACCCTTCACTCCATGAGAGAGCATTTTAAATGGGAAGGTCAGGATTTCTCTGATTCCAGGAAACGGCTTAGGGAATTTTTGTTTTTGCCCCAGCATAGGCCTTTAGCTATACCTCCTGTTCTGAATGTGGTGGAAGATGTGTTTGCAGAGGCTTCTCTTAATCCTGATTCTTTGCCTCCTGCTCCTGTTAAACCAGATAGGTATTACAGGGTGCCTGAAGCTCATAAGTATCTTTTTAAGAGTCCTAGGGCAGATCCAGAAACTGTTAGCCAGGGGCCTAAGGGTGTTAAGGCTTCTGTTGTCAAGAATCCGGTTCCTGCAGATAAAGAGGCCAGGGCCTTGGATAGATGGGGAAAGAAAGTTTATACTTCTTCCACTCTAGCCATGAGAGCTTTGAATTGCCAGTTTCACATGTTAAAATATCAAAATTATCTCCTTTCACAGTTGAAATCTAAGGTTGATGCTCTGGCGGAAGGTATTGATTGTAAAGAGTTACAAGATTTAGTGCATGTTTCTGAACAGGTGGGTAAGCATTCTTTGCAATGTGGTTTTGATGCTGTACAGGCCTCATCTAGGGTGGCTGCCACTGGGTCAGTTCTTCGCAGGCATGCCTGGCTGAGGGATCAAAATTTATCTGACCATGTTAAAACTAGGATTTTGGATGCCCCTTTGCAATCTGATGTCTTGTTTGGTTCTCCTGTTGAGGCAGTTTTAAAGATTTTTTGCAGGTTCACCCTCCAAAGTTTAGTAGAAATTGGCCTACTAAGGGGTGGACGTATCCTTCTTATGATTCCCAGTCTAGGGGTAGATCTAGACGTGGCAGGGGCAGAGGTCAGGGCTCTTTCAGGCCTAGAACAGGGAGTTCTCCTGCACAGTCTTTGGGTGAGGGCAGGGGTCAGTCCTTTCGTAAACAGACCCAATGACCTACCTTTTCAGCTGCCAGAACCTTCTCGCCTGGCAGCACCTTTGGGAGGAAGGTTGGCACTTTTCAAAGAAAATTGGAGTTTGATTACCCAAGACAGATGGGTACTGGATATCATACATCACGGTTACAGGTTTTATTTCCATACCTTGCCTCCTTTCAAAGGCATGCCAGACATTCCTCCTCAACAAAGAATAGAGGCTCACAAGCAAATTTCTCTGTTACTCCAAATAGGGGCCATACAGCCGGTTCCTATGCCAGAAAGGGGCCTAGGATTTTATTCTCGCCTGTTCCTAGTACCAAAGAAGGGGAACACGTGGAGACCAATTTTGGATTTATCTATCCTCAACACTTATCTGGACATTCCCAAGTTCAAAATGTTGACGTTGCAGCAGCTTTTACCTCTGCTGGGCAAAGATCATTGGATGGTAACTTTGGATCTCAAGGAGGCTTACCTTCATGTTCCTATCAGACTAAGTTGCAGGAAGTATCTGCGTTTTCGAGCTGGGACTTCTCACTATCAGTTCTCTGCATTGCCCTTTGGCTTATCTACTGCCCAGAGTGTTCACGAAAGTTCTGGCTCCAGTGATAGCTTTCTTCAGGCTAAAAGGAATACAGATCTATCCTTATTTGGACGACTGCCTGATTCTGGCTCAAGGAAGGGAAGAGCTTCTTCATCATTTGGAATATGTGATAGCAGTGCTAAGATGCCTGGGGTATTCTGTGAACGAAATAAAGTCCAGTCTAGTACCCTCTCAGGACATGTGCTTTCTGGGTGTGAGACTGAATACAGCATCCCAGCTGCCCTTTTAACCCCGGACAAACAAAAGAGTCTATCCCTTTACTTCCATCAACTATCTCATCAGTCCGGGCTGATTGCAAGGACAGTCCTTCAAGCCTTAGGGTTCATGGCATCTTGTATTCTGGTGCTTCTCAATGCCAAACTGCATATGAGGAAGCTACAATGGTATCTCAAAAATGTATGGACACAGCACTGCCAGGATCTGGACACTGTCATTCAAATAATACCTTGCATTCAAAAGGAATTTTTGTGGTGGGCTCAGGAATGTCACCTAAACAAGGGACTCTCTGTGACCCGGCCAGAGGCGAGTCAGATTTTAACGACAGATGCCTCAGACAAAGCTTGGGGAGCTCATCTAAATGGAAAGTGGATACAAGACAAGTGGCCTGCCAGACTACAACATCTACATATCAACATGAAGGAGATGTTAGCAGTCCAATTTGCATTAGTAGCTTTCAAGGATTTACTTCTTCCAGGGCAGGTGTTGATTCTAACAGACAACACAACTGTCATGTGGTACATCAACAAGCAAGGGGGAACACATTCTTATCCTCTATGCAGGCAGGCAATGATTTTGTGGGAGACTGCTCTCAGTTTACAACTAAGTCTTCAGGCAAGGTTTCTGCCGGGTGCACAGAACTCCTTAGCAGATGTGTTAAGCAGACAAATCATGGATCCCCACGAGTGGAAACTGGATCTTCATGTATTTCAGAAATTGACAGTGTCCTGGGGAACTCCAGACATAGATCTGTTCGCTTCTCCACTAAACCACCAGCTGCCAAAGTTTTGCACAAAGCGGTTTCATCCCACAGCTTGGAAAGTGGATGCTCTTTCTTTCAGTTGGAAAAATCTTCATGTGTATGCCTTTCCACCTCTGCCTCTCCTCCCAAAGGTACTTCTGAAGGTCAGACAGGACAAGCCAAGGATGATTTTGATAGCTCCAGATTGGCCTCGTCAGCACTGGTACCCATTACTGAGAAGTCTAGTACGGACGCCTCCATGGCCTTTGCCTTTGATTCCACATCTGTTGTCCCAGGAGGACAGTCATTTGCTCAATGTCAAACTTCACTCTCTTCACCTAACAGCATGGCATATTCTGTTTTAAACCATAGAGGGTCTCAACTTCCACAGCAAGTTTTGAATGTGTTTTGGAAGCTAGAAGGCCTAGTACAAGGAAAGTGTACGCAGATAAATGGAAGAGATTTTTATTTTGGAGTGCAGCTAAGGATTTGGATGTTTCTGAGCCTGATTTGTGTGGCTCTTCAATATCTTACTGAGTTATTGGACAAAGGTTTGTCCTTCTCTTCTATTAAGATTCATGCTGCAGCAATTTCAGCTCACTACGATTGTGACCCACCATTGTTTTCTCATCCTTTGTTCAAGCAATTTCTTAGAGGGGCAAAGAATATAAGACCCCCACGAAGGGCTCCTACTCCTGCTTGGGATCTCAATTTTGTGTTGGAGAAACTCACTCTACAACCTTTTGAGCCTGCAGCTACTGCTGAGTTGAAATATTTGTCATGGAAGACTGCTTTTTGTTGGCCATTACCTCTGCAAGAAGGGTTTCTGAATTGCAGGCCCTTATGGCAGTTGAGCCTTTCTTAATTTTCCATAAGGATAGGGTATCTTTACGTACTAATCCTTCCTTTATGCCTAAAGTGGTTTCTAGTGTGGCTTTAAACCAAACTATTCATTTGCCTACTTTTTATGCAAATCCCCAAACTAAAGGGGAAAAGATTTTGCACACTTTAGATGTGCACAGGCAGTTGCGATATTATTTGGACAGAACTAAAGGGTTCAGACAATCTCAGCAGTTATTAGTTTCTTTTGCTTTGTGCTCTCAGGGCAAGCCCGTGTCAAAACAAACTATTTCTAAGTGGATTGGATTTTGCATTGCTTTCTGTTATTCCCATCATGGCAAAGAGATTCCAGCTGGTATTAGGCCTCATTCCACTAGGGCTACTGCCACTTCTACAGCTTTTTTGAGGGGGGTGGCTACTAAGGATATTTTGGAGGCAGCCACTTGGAGTTCAGTGCATACCTTCTCTAGGCATTACCACCTTCCACTGTACTCTAAATCCAGGGCTGGTTTTGCCACTGCTGTGTTGCAGGGCATTTTGGCAGCTCCTGCTTCATTATAGTTTAGCCATCCTCCCTTACCTCTGCTTTGGGATTCTACCCAAGTGTTAGGACTGCAGCAATGTGAGATGAAGAACATAGTACAGTTTTGTACCTACCATAAATGTAGATGTTCGAAGATCCACATTGCTGCAGTCCAATTTACCCTCCCTCCTTCCCCTCTGTAGTTTGAGGTGGTTGTGTGGGTTGGGTTATCCATCTGAGGTATATTGCATATTGTATATATTGTACATATTTTTGGTGTTAGGCTGGTTGGTTGTTTAGTTGTTGTCTATGGGTTTTGACCTTTCTTTTTAGGGTCTTCTGACATCTGGGGCAAGAAAAGACTGAGGATATGACGTCGGTCATGCGCATTTGTACCCTGACGTTCTGATGTCAGTCAAATGCGCCTTGACCGACGTCAGCCTTATACTCTGATATTCGGGCCGACCGAGGGACAGCGGACTACCCCAAGTGTTAGGACTGCAGCAATGTGGATCTTCGAACATCTACATTTATGGTAGGTACAAAACTGTACTTTCCCAGTTACATCTTTCTTTCCCATCATACCTCCAACATGTGCTATCTACCTGAGGAAAAGTTCTTCGGAGTCTGCTTGGGATATAAAAATATTTATACAAATACTTTCACACAAAAATCCTACATCTTCTATACTTTGTTACATATTTGGGAGCCGTACATATGTACTCCCATCTTTCCTTGTGAATTGCTTATCCAGTCTCTTTTCCCAAACTTTTCTAACCACCTCTGATTGATTCCTATAATTATCAATGCAATATCTTATATAACCTAATTATCCTGTTTTAACTGCAGCTGTTCCAGATTCAACTAAAAATGTAGCAGAGCAGGTCTTTCACTTAGGATTCCCCTATCCTTTTCTTTTGGTTGTACTCCGATATCAATCCCTGATAGAGATGGCATTATCTAGCCTCCAGTCCAAATGTATTTTTGGTGTCTTCTCATTCTGTTACCTTTCCTTCTCTAGTTATTTGCTTCTAACACCGTGGCTCCTTTGCCAGTTTTCTCAGTAAATTCCGGACCCGTCTTGCCTATTCTCTGTATCCCTAATTGCAATCATCCCTATTGGCAGAATCTCCTTTCTCCATTCTCGCGTTGTCTTAATTCTTAGAATACTTCATGCTAATTTAGTCTGTTGTTTATTCACCTTAAGGATTTGCATTCAAAATCTCACTCTGTCCTTATTGCTTTAATTTCCTCCTGGCTTTATCATCATTCCTTTCCACTTTGAATTGTACTGTTCTGTTTGTGTTATGTAATATGAGCCTTAATTGTGTAACTCTAAAATATCCTTGCAGCTTTGTTCTGTTGGAAGGATCAACTTATCCCACTTGACCCTTGCCCTCTTCCCTCCCAGATAAAATCCTTCAGCTCTTTATTAACTTCTGTTCTGGTTGATAAAAATATGCCTGACCTGTATGTAAAACTAAAGGGGCTAAAAACACTTTAATTGGTTGTTATCCATATCCATAAACAAGAGCTTCCAGTTTCTCAGTTTTTGTATTATCTTTTGTTTAGTTTCTTCCCACATATCCTTAACTGCTATAAAAGAATCCTTTTTAATCCATGCTTCTGATACTTTATTTTGTCTTTTCCCATAAATGTAGGTATTACTGAACCAATTCATGTGTGGGAGCTATAGCCTTTGTTTTGTCTTAATTAATGTTATATCCCTAAAAGACATGAAACTGTCTCAGAATGTTCCACAACACTGAGATGTTCTTAAAATGATATCGTCAACAAATAAAGCCATCTTTTCTTGAATTTCTGAGTCCCTTATATTCTTTGTATGTATATATATATATATATATATATATATATATATATATATATATATATATATATATATATATATATTCTTTGTATGTGGCTGTAAATGTAATGCAAGTAACAAATGGGAAAGAGGACTTTCCTGCCTGGTTCCTCTGTTATCAGAGCAGAACTTTCCTACTTTGTTGTTTGCCTCTCCTCGTGTATGCTCTTAATTATCCATATTATTGTGTCAAGGAATGCAGATGCTTCCATTGCCCTACTAATAAAATCTCAGCTTACTCTGTATCCTGTACATTAAGACCCAACAACAACAGCAGTATTTTCTCACATTCTGCTTTCCTCTGCATCTTCATTGTTCTTTAATATTGTCAAGTGTTTGCCTCTCCTCCACAAAATCAGTTTGATTCATGTTTATCAACTGTGGCAAACTGTGTCAAAATGTTTGCCTTTTTTATCTCTTGTAGAGATAAACACTTTATAAAAAAACATGATTATAAACACTTTATAGTCATGATTTAAAATTGAATTGGGCCTGTATGAAGCCGAGTCTGATGGGTCTGTACCATCTTTAGGTATTTTAGCCACCACAGCTTTCATCCAGAATGTTGGTGCTTCCACTTCTTGTAAAATACTGTTAAACAAAATCTTCTGCATCTTTATCACTTTCTTCTGTTCTAGCTTCCAAACTTCCACAGGAATACCATCTGTTCCTGGAGATTTTCTTGCAGATTCATAATATGTCACAGTTTTTTTATCTCACCTCCTCCTTTCTTAAGTGTTATTTGTTGAGCCTCATCTACCTCTGACCTTGGCATACTTAAGTCTTCCATCAATATTTCCATTTGTGCTTTTTCTTGATTTTCCCAGATGTTCATTGTGTTACCCTGCTGCAGTCATCACACTTGGGTTATCCTGCCGTCAGGCGGTCCCGCAATCGGCCGGAATTCCAAAGTCTTGGTCCGGCGTCGGTTGCTGTCGCTTCTTCCATGACATCAGTGCGCCAGGGGTATATATAATGCATCCAACGCCATTTTCTCCAGTCTTTCTTGCTGCACGGTGCCCGAAGCAGAAGCAGTTCATAAGTGCTGGTCGGCCGACTCCTGAGATTTTCGAACTCGAATTTCAGACCAAAGTCTTCTATAAAGCTAAGTACCCCGTTGGGGAAACTTTTCTTGCCTCAGACCAATGTCAGAAAAAGTTAATTGTATTTCTTGTGGGAAGCAAATACCTCATAAGGATTTTCATTCTTATTGCATACCTTGCCTAGGCCCAGACCACGACGTCACTAGTTGTCATTTTTGTGCTAGGTTTAATAAGCATACTATAAAAAGACGCTTTGATTTCGCACGACACTACTTCAGTAGAAAATTGAACTACACTATGCCGTCGGAGCAACCGACTACCGGCATGCACAAAAAACGCAAGGATAAGGGCAGGCAGCCCAGGCCTAAGCCAGATTCCGAGGCCTGGGCTGGTCCGGTCACCGGTTCTCCGGCCTTCAGTGAGGCTCCGACGCAGTCCCTGACTGCCGCAGGTCTGGAACCCGAGACAGCTTCGGAACTTTTGGCAGAAGGTACCAGGCCGACGCAGCCATCTTGTTCAGCCCCAACCGACGACACAGCTGAAAAAGATGGTGCTGCAGAAACACCTTTGGTTTCTGAAGGCGTCTTCAGACCGATGACGCTCACCATTAAAACGTATCCTAAGACGAAGACTCCTATTAAACCTAAAAGGACTGCACTTCAGTCCCCTGTTCAAGGCCCCATGCCTAAGAAACAGATGCTCAAAATGGCTGAAGATCTTTAATCAGGGGTTCCCAGCCCTCTCCTGACAAAAGGCCTAGACAAGAGGAAGATTATGCATCCTCTGAACAAGTGTCCATTTCTTCAGACTCCTCTGAGGACCAAGATTACTCCTTCTCCCCTTATGAAGATTCTGATGCTGAGGATTCCATTCCCTCAGCTTCTCCTCCTGAAGACTACTCCTTTGGGGAAACTTTACACACTATGAGGGAACATTTTCACTGGGAAGGTCAGGACTACTCTGACTCTAAGAAAAGGCTCAGAGAGTTTCTTTTACTCCTCCAGCACAGACCACTTGCCATCCCACCAGTTTTAGACATTGTGGATGATGTTTACTTAGAATCCAGTTTGAACCCAGACTCTCTACCTCCTGCTCCGGCCAAACCTGACAGATACTATAGAGTGTCTGATTCCCACAAATTTCTTTATAAAAGCCCTGTTGCTGATCCAGAGACTATCTCCCAGGGTCCCAAAGAGGCTAAGGCTTCTGTGGCTAAAAATCCTGTACCCTCTGAAAGGGACTCCAGAGCACTAGACAGGTGGGGGAAAAAGGTTTACACCTCAGCCACTCTAGCTATGAGGGCACTAAATTGCCAATTTCACATGCTAAAGTATCAGCAATTTCTTATCTCTCAGTTAAAACAAAGAATGAGCACTCTCCCTCAACAGTCTGAATTGAAAGAAATGCAGGCTCTGTTGCATGCAACTGAACAGGTGGGCAAACATATTTTACAATGTGGGTTTGATTCTTTGGAGACTTCCTGCAGAGCAGCTGTCACTGTGTCTGTTATACGTAGGCATGCTTGGTTAAAGGAACAAACTTTGCCTTATCATGCTAAAGCAAAGCTTCTAGATGCTCCCTTACAGCAGCATGTTCTTTTTGGAGTTAAAGCAGAAGAAGTCTTAAAGAAAATGGAGGATAAGGCAAAATCTATGCAGACAGTCAAAGATTTCCTACAGGTACAGCCCCCTCGCTTCAGCAGAAATTGGCCAACAAAAAATTGGTCCTTTCCAGCTACTGACAGACCACAGAGGGGTAAATACAGACGTCCAAGAGGAAGAGGACAACCACAATCCCAGTACAAACCTCGCCAATGGGGCACTGCAACACAGAAGGGAGGAGAAGACAGGTCCCAATCTACCAGAAGGCAAACTCAATGACTTGCACCTCATCTGGCCAAGCAACACTCTCTTGGCAGCCCCCTTGGGAGGAAAACTCGCACTTTTTTCAGAAAACTGGCACATTGTCACAAAGGACAAATGGGTCCTAGACATAATTTCACGAGGATACAGATTCCATTTCCACACCTTGCCAATGAAAAGAGGAATGCCAAACCTGCCACAAAATCAATGGGCAGAGGCACAGAAACAAATTACAGCTCTCATGGACATGAGAGCCATTCAGCTGGTACCTACTCGAGAGCAAGGTCAAGGATTTTACTCAAGACTTTTTCTAGTGCCCAGAAAGGACAATGCCTGGAGACCAATTCTGGACCTTTCAATTCTAAACACCTTCTTACAAGTACCCAAATTCAAGATGCTAACACTACAGCAGCTTCTTCCCATGTTGGGCAAGGAAGCATGGCTAGTAATGTTGGACCTCAAGGAGGCATACCTGCATGTCCCTATCAGACAAAGTTGCAGAAGATACCTCCGTTTCATTGCAGGTTCAACCCATTACCAATTCTCTGCACTGCCCTTTGGCTTATCTACTGCGCCCAGAGTCTTCACAAAATGCCTGGCACCAGTAATTGCATACTGCAGACGAAGAGGAATTCAAATATACCCATACCTGGACGATTGCCTCATCCAAGCAGAAAGCAAGGATATTCTCTTACAACATCTGGCTTTTGTAAAACATCTCCTAAGTTGCCTGGGGTACACAGTAAACGAAAAGAAGTCAAAACTAGTACCCTCACAAAATATGATATTCCTGGGTGCCAGCTTGAATACAACGGCCCAGATGGCTTATCTGACGCCAGACAAACAACTACAACTGACTCAATATTTCAAAACAATGGCAACAAAGACCCAACTAACTGCAAGAAAAATTCTGCAGGCCTTGGGCTTCATGGCATCTTGCACACTACTAATACCATTTGCAAAGCTGCATATGAGGAAATTACAGTGGTACCTAAAAAGCGTATGGTCTCAACACAGCCACAGCTTGGACACAATCATCTCTGTCATTCCCTGCCTACAACAGGAGTTTCTATGGTGGTCACAGGCATGTCACCTCAACAAGGGTCAGCCTTTCACCTTGCCTCCAGCCAGGCAAACTATGACAACAGATGCATCAGACTACGCCTGGGCGGCACACATGGCAGGACAGTGCGTTCAAGGCGTATGGACTGCAGATCAAAGGAAACTGCAAATCAATCAAAAAGAGATGCTAGCTGTACAGAATGCTCTGACAGCCTTCAAGAGTCTGTTACATCCAGGACAACTTACAATAAAGACGGACAACACCACAGTAATGTGGTACATAAACAAACAAGGGGGTACACACTCCTACCCTCTATGCAGGCAAGCAATGACCTTGTGGAACACAGCTCTGGCTTTCCAAGTTCAGTTACAAGCTCAATTCCTGCCAGGAAAGAAGAACACATTGGCAGACGACCTCAGCAGAAACATCATGGATCCCCACGAGTGGAAACTGGATCCACAAGTATTTGCAATGATAACTCAAAAATGGGGCCTTCCAGACATAGACTTGTTTGCCAGTCCTCAAAACTATCAACTAACAAAATTTTGTACAAGGACATTTCACCATCAAGCTTGGAAAGTGGACGCACTCTCATTCAGTTGGAAAAACCTGACAGTATATGCCTTCCCTCCATGGCCTCTGCTCACAAAGGTACTTCTGAAAGTCAGAAAGGAGAGACCACGACTGATACTCATAGCCCCAGCCTGGCCATGTCAGCACTGGTACCCACTATTGAGGAATATGGCCCAGGGGCCCACCTTGGATTTTACCACGTTACCCATTTGCTCACACAGCAAAACAATCAGATTCTTCACAGTCAGCTCAAAACCTTAAATTTGGCTGCATGGCAAATCACCTAAGCATCCAGCCAGCTCATCTTTCCCAAGCAGTTATGGATGTTATTCTGGAAGCTAGGAGGCCAAGCACCAGGAAGGCTTATTCGGACAAATGGAAAGGGTTTTGTGCCTGGAACCAAGCCAAAGGCCAAAACATAATTCAGCCTCACATGCCTCACATTCTACAGTATCTAACTGAGATGTTGCACAAAGGACTTTCTTTTTCTTCCATTAAAATCCATGCTTCAGCTATTTCAGCCCACTACAACACGGATCCACCATTGTTTTCGCATCCACTGCTAAGGCAGTTCCTCAGAGGGGCAAAAAACATTAGGCCCCCCAGGAGAGCACCTACACCTACATGGGACCTAAATTTTGTTATGGAAAAACTTACGCTACCTCCCTTTGAACCAGCTTTCTCTGCAGAACTACAGTTCCTATTATGGAAAACTGCCCTGCTAGCAATAACTTCAGCTAGAAGAGTATCGGAGCTGCAGGCACTAATGGCAGTGGAACCTTTCCTCATTTTCCATCAAGACAGAGTTTCTCTACGAACTAATCCTTCCTTCATGCCTAAGGTGGTTTCCAGTGTGGCTTTAAATCAAACCATCCACTTACCCACCTTCTTCCCTAATCCACAGAACAAAGGAGAGAGACTCCTGCATTCCTTGGACATTCACAGACAACTTTGTTACTACTTGGATAAAACTAAGGCTTTCAGAAAATCTGACCAGCTCTTTGTATCCTATGCTACAGCTTCACAAGGGAAGGCTATATCAAAACAAACCATTTCCAAATGGATAGGACATTGCATTCATTTCTGCTATACCCACCATGAAAAACCAGTTCCTGCTACCATTAGGCCCCACTCTACCAGGGCAACAGCTACATCTACAACCTTCCTCAGGGGGGTTCCAACCAAGGAGATTTTGTAAGCTGCAACTTGGAGTTCAGTACACACCTTTACCAAACACTATTACTTACCACTTTACTCTAAGACTAGGGCGGGCTTCGCCACTGCAGTTCTGCAGGGCCTTCTAGCCTCTACTAACCCTCTATGACTCCTCCACCCATCCTTAGCTTTGGGATTCTACCCAAGTGTGATGACTGCAGCAGGGTAACACGATGAACATAGTACAGTTTTGTACCTACCATAAATGTAGATGTTCGCGTGTACACCCTGCTGCAGTCCAGGTTACCCTCCCTCCATCCCCTCTGATCTAACTGGCTCAATCTCTACAATACCTTCCTGATGTATTTGCTTATAGCTGGAGGGATTTTGTGTTTGTGCAAAATTAACTCAATTTGGTACTAATTACTGACCACCTTTTTGGGGTCACCTGACATCTGGGGCAAGAAAAACTGAAGAAAATGGCGTCGGATGCATTATCTATACCCCTGGCGCACTGACGTCAGGGAAGAAGTGACAGCAACCGACGCCGGACCAAGACTTTGGAATTCCGGCCGATTGCGGGACCGCCTGACGGCAGGATAACCCAAGTGTGATGACTGCAGCAGGGTGTACACTCGAACATCTACATTTATGGTAGGTACAAAACTGTACTTTCTCTGCTTAAATGTTCATAACATTTCCAAAATATCTCTAATACCTCTACAGGATCTCTGGTTATTTTTCTTATTTAGGCTGCTTAGGTTTGGCAACAACCCTTTCTAATTTCTGTTGCCTGAGAACTCATTGTGCCAAAAGATTTTGTACTCTGGAGTTATTATCCAAAAACAGTTGCTTAACAGCAATCTTTCTAAGTTCATGCATATTATCCAGATACTGCCTTATTTTTTCTTTAGCACTCCGCAGTTGTGCCTGAACTTGATCATATATATGTTGTCATTTTAATTCATTCCTTAATAAATGGGTCTCAGATCTTACCTCAGAAATGGATCGGTTGCATTTCTTTCAGACTCTTGGATCCAACTCCCAAGTCTCTTACTACTGTAAATATACCATTACTATTATTTTCCTCTTCTATCACCTTTGGAGCTCCTCTTGCAGTTAATATAAGTACTGTCCTTTTCCCTTGTTCATGATATTCTGCTGAATATTCATCCTGAAATATTTTCTTTATCAAATTTGCATGCTCACTTCTTCTTTCCAAATGTGACTCCTGTAAAATTGCTATTTGCACTGTGCATTTCTTAATATAATTCAGTACTATTACTTTTTTGTCTGTAACTGTGAGTCTGTTCACATTCCAAAGTAATGTGTTTAGTGTAGCAATTAAGATGAGAAGTTATTAATCCCACCTATTATATATGACAGCTTTTTAAATGTCTGTTTCCAGTTTTTGTGTTGCATGCACCAACTAAGGTTTGGCAGATTGGTCCTTTATACAGTTGTCTCGTTATCTCCATTTGAACCTTTTGCTTTAATGAAAACCCTCAAAAAACCTAACGACCCCCCAGAACCTATTCAGTTAAACCACAAAAAGCTGTGTGCTTTCACAAATAATTAAGTACTCCTCCTGATAGGAACGTTTGTTCCAAATCAGCAGCTGCACCAACAGGCATTAACTAACCTAACATTAAGGCTGCCAAGTACACGTTACAACCTTTGCTCTTACTGACACTAATTACTGTCTGTTACTGTCTTATCTTTATTCACCTGCCACTGGTGCTGTTTTGAGGAAGTTTGCATGACTGCATTCTCGGAACCTCCCAGATGATGATAATTTTAAATTCACACTTGGCTAGAGATTTAGTGTTTGGCCTATCTGCTGCAGAAGTGATCAAAAAGTGTAATGAAAGGGGCATGCTGATCGAGAGACTCTAAGGCTTTTCAGCCCTCCTTTTCCAATTTCCCAAGGAATTTTCTATCTCCCCATCCATTTCTACCAATAAGCAGAATAAACAGTATCAACAAAATACAATTAAACAAGCATTTAAAATGAAATAGATAGGTTCATAGATAGATAGATAGATTAGTACTAGGTTAACTGTCCTTGCAAG
Organism: Protopterus annectens; assembly: GCF_019279795.1. Lineage (NCBI taxonomy): Eukaryota > Metazoa > Chordata > Ceratodontiformes > Protopteridae > Protopterus > Protopterus annectens. The sequence continues at coordinate 1,276,014,765 of NC_056739.1, forward strand.
CCATTTTAAGCCTAGCCAGTTATCCCTTGTGAGACTCAAACCCTGCACCTTGTGTTTGTAAGGCAAACACCTTAACCATTAGGCCACCCTCCCAACCCTCCCAAATGGCAAGGGTGTTTAAAACCAAGGATAGTCTGAATGTCTTTTCAAGAGACTCTGAGGCCCTCTTCTACCCTGGCTCCTTTCTTTCTTCCAGACAGGCTGAATATCCATTTTATTTGTTTGGAACCAATCGTTTCAGACAGATGGGTTCTGAAAATCATTAATCAAAGTTACAGATAGCAGTGGGAGAAGATTCCTTATTTCCAAGGGGCCATTCCTCATCCCCCAGATCAGACTTCTTTGTTTCCACCTTTCTTCATCACATAGGTTCATAGGTTCATACTAGGCTATCTGCCCTGAGGCAATTATAAGCCTAGCCCGATTCTGTATGGCTTACGCCACCCCTTGATTTGACTATACTGTGCCCTTTTTAAGGTTTAGTTTACTGTGCCTCTGTCTAATAGTGACACAGGAGTAATCCCTGGGACAAACCTACGATCCCCCATCCACCTATCGAGATTCTTCTTGAAGAGATTCAGTGAGGTGCTCTGCCTCACATGAACTGGAATTCTATTCCAGAGCGAAGGGAGCCTCTGGGTTATGAACCTGTCCCTCCAGCAAGTTCTGTTTATTTCTTTGCTGAGGTTCAAGTCCCTCGAGCGTGTGGCTCTAAGGGATTTAGATTTACTAAGGTGGAGCATGTCCATTAATTCTGGATATGACATAGCTTTGTATGTCAGGCATAGATCGCCTCGAAGTAGGCTGTATGCAACTGAGTAGAGCTGGAGTTTTTTAACCGAGCAGCATATGGCATCTGTTTGAGACCCTTGATCCTCTTGGTGAGATACTTTTGGGGTCTTTCTAATTGCTGCAGGTGTCGGGTAAGGTACATCCCAAAAGGGGCATTGTATTCTATGATGGGCCTGATGAGGGATGAATAAAGGGCACGATTACCTCTCTTGATCTAGATGTGAAACCCTTCGTGATGAGGTGGGCTATGTAGAAGGTCTTTCTAACCACTTTGGCAATGTGGTTTTCAAAGGAGAGATTGCTATCAACTTGGGTCCCCAGGTCCCTAATAATTTTCTCTGTACTTAATGGGTTTCCGCCTATGTGGTAATTTGTGGGCACATTGTTTTGCCAAAGGGTATGACTATACATTTTTTGGCATTTAGCTTTAAACCATGACGCTGGAACCAGTTATCTGTCTCTGTGAGACCTTTTCGAAGGATGTTTGTGTCAGCTGGAGAGTTGATTATGGCACCCAGTTTGCAGTCGTCTGCGAACTTGGTGAGCCATAGTCCTCCCACGTTTGCCTGTACCTCGGAAAAGTATATACCGAACAAGAGTGGTCCCAGGACAGAACCCTGTGGGACGCCACTTGTGACTGGTTTCGAGTCTGACATGGCTCCAGCAACTCTCACTCTGTGGGTTCTGTCATTGAGCCAGTTTGCGACCCATCTTGTGACATAGGGGTTTATATTTAAGCTGGATAGCTTATCTCTGATGCCCGAGTGGGGTATTGTGTCAAATGCCTTTGCAAGGTCCAGATAGGCTGTGTGGACTACCTTCCCTTCATCTATGGCTTTGGTGACTGTTTCGAAGAAGTCAACCAGGTTCAAAAGGCAGGATCTGCCCTTGACAAAGCCGAACTGGGTAGGATCTAGTGTCTGTAGGTCCCCAATGTCTTTGTTTATGAGCTCCATGATGATCCTCTCCATAGCCTTGCAGACTAAGCTAGTCAGGCGTATGGGGTGATAGTTTCCAGGGTCTGTAGAGGCTCCACCTTTGTGGAGTGGGACTACTGTTGCTGTACGCCATTCTGTGGGCACATATCCTGTAGTGAGGCTGAGATTGTATAGCTGTTTTATTTGAGGGATTAGTTCCTCTTGGAGTTCATGTAGGACGCAACCTGGGATGCCATCTGGTCCTATGGAAGCAGTGTTTTTTGCTTTGGAGAGGGCAGCCTTCACCTGAGCATCTGAGATGTTTGGGAGGCAGCCCTCTGCTGGGATAGATACTTGCTCTTTTGGGGGGGAGGGGTGGAGAAGTTTGCACTGAACCTGTCTGCCAGGATATTGGCGATGTCTGTGGGTTCAGTGTATTTTTTGTCGTTTAGAATCAACTCAGAACAAGTCTGGGAGTTGCATCCCAGGTTTCTAACATAACTGAAAAAAGCCTTATGATGGTCTTTGGTGTCCTGTGCAATTTTTCTCTCGAAGCTGGCCTTGGAGGATTTTATGAGGGATCATAATTTTTTGCTAGTACTGATCAGAGATGCCTTCCCATATTAGGGATTTTGCTGTATCATGTAGTAGCTTCCTCCTTCTGTTGTACAGTTTATTTATGGCAGGGGTCCACCAGACTGGACGCCTGCCTTTGGATGATTGGGTCTTGGATTTGTTTGGGATAGCATGATCCATGCATTCCTGGAGATGTCCGTAGAATGCGTTTATATAGGATTCTGCAGTTTGGGCCGTAGTTTCCACTGGCCCTGGGGCCTTGAAGGATTCCACTTCAGTTTTGAGAAGTGAGAAGTTCGCTTTTGAGAAGCTTTTCACTGTGGTTTTCTGGACTGGGGGTGGGGTCGGGATGTGGACATCCAGTGAAATTAATTTATGGTCTGATCTTACCAATGAGGGATATACTTCTGGTGTGGAGCATAGAGTTCCCATGTTGGTAATGATCAGGTCTAGTATGTTGTCCCCTCTTGTGGGAGTGGTGACTAGTTGTTCCATAGCATTTGAGTTTATAATTTCCAGGAACCTTTGGGCTAAGGTGCTGGGGCTTGAGTAGTGCTCCCAGTCAATGTTTGAGTAGTTGAAGTCGCCCAATATAATGGTGTTCGGAGAGATCTTCATGTTCTCCAATGTTTTCAGGAAAGCTGAGTGGGATTCCTGACTTTGAGAGGGTGGTCTGTAGGATGCTATAAACTGAAAAGCAGTCTTGCCCACTGTTAGTTGCACATGGATGGTCTCCGATACTTCGTGCAATGCCACTAACCTGGAGGTGTGGATATCCTTGATAAATATGGAAACTCCCCCTCCTTTTGTGGTTCGGTCCGGGTTTTGGGGCTGAAAAGCATGATATGAGGTATAGCCTGGTAGTGCTGGGGTGCTCTCTGGAGCCTTGAACCAGGTTTCTGTCACTGCACAGATATCGATGTTCTCCATAATGAGGAGAGCTTCGAGTACGTGCATCTTGAGGTTAAGACTTCTGGCGTTTAACTTACACTGCATAATATGATGTTGTATGCTAAACAAAACAACTCTAATATTTATGCCCTTATAATAGATGCTCAGAAAGCATTTGATAGAGTGGATATAAACTTTTTGTTTGATGTGTTACCTTATTTCAACATGCCCCAGGAATTTGTTCAGATACTACAAATATTATATAGTAATCCGTATACTACGCTATATATTAATAGGAGTTATTCTAAAAGACACGGTAGGGTTGCCCCTTGTCCCCCTTATTGTTTAACCTTTATCTGGAACCTCTATTTTTATATATTAAGCAAAATTTGTATCATAATGCACCAATAATTTATAGAAATAAATTATTAATGTCGGCATTTGCTGATGATCTTATTATTTATTGTACAACCCCAATTTCTGACAGTGAAAATATATTAAATGCTATAAACGAATTTTCAGAAGTCTCTAATTACAAAATTAATTTGGAGAAAACTAGTATTTTCCCGTTAAGAACCCCTAAACCTTTTTCATTAATGTCCCTGGTGGGGAAGCTAGCATGTAAAGAAAATATCAAATATTTGGGTATTAGCTTCTCTACGGATAATAAGGATTTTTATAGTAATAATATTAAACGAGTATGGGAACAAATAGTAGGTGATTGTGGCAGATGGAGGAATTTAAGACTGCCGGTATTGGCAAAAGTATCAATAGTGAAAATGAATATATTACCACGAATATTGTATATCTTTAGGTCTGCTCAAGTATCAATTTCAAAGACAGTTTTTAAACAAATTCATAAAGATCTAGCTAAATTTATTTGGGAGCCAAAGAAAACTAGAATATCGTATGAGAAATTAATGACCCCAAAGAGTAGAGGAGGACTTGAGTTACCGAATTTTGAAGTATACTATCTAATTGTGAACGCCAATAGGATTTTAAGAATTGCTAATTACGATGTAACCAGTACAAAATGGATACCAACTTGGGTGGTCTTGAATTACAAGCATATTTTAGATCGGAATATAAATCCTAAAGCAATACCCTTTTTGGGTAAAAATAGTTTGATAAAGTATGGGATTATGGACCACATAAAAACATATGTGTTATCTTTGCAAAACTTATTCCAGTCAGTAGATTTGTTGCAATATATGATGGTTTTTCAACCTTTCCATAGGAATCCCAATTTTAAACTAAATAATCAGTTGATTGATCTTAGTAAATTCCCATTAATAGTTAATTTGACTCTGATTGATGTTTTTAATAAATTTAATTTATCGGCTTCACAAATTAGACAGGAATTGAACCTACCTACGAGTTATATTGTTATAATGAGACAAATCAGAGAACTTGCTCTGAGTCATTTTGAAAACTTTAAACCTGTAGCCGGGATTGTGGATAAATGCTCTGAATTGTGGCAGGCTTTCCAACAGGAGGTCAAATTTATAACGAGAACAAATAAATTAATTAAAGATTTGAAATTCCAGGATAAAATTCTGTTGTCAGGGTATTGGGTAAACAAAATGACAGTAGCGGATAATCAGGTATTTGGAATAATGCATATTATACACGTCTTAGATTACATAAATTCAATCCTAGAAATTCTCCAACTTGTCCATATTGCACAAATCAAACAGCTGATCTTCTTCATATGTTCTGGAGCTGCAAGTGTATATATAAACTTTGGAACTCTCTTAGAACACAACTACAAAAGATGGGTTATCAAAGTTCAACGTTATCATGGGAATTTATGATTCTACATATTCCTCCAAGAGAGCTCTCTAGATCACAAACTATAATATGTATAAATATTTTTTTGCTGATGAAGCTGTATATAGCTACAAATTGGTTAGAACCAGATAAGACATCATGGGATAATTTTAAGCTTGTGGCTATAAAGCATATATTAGCACATAAATTACTCCTGAAACAAAGTAACAAAAATATTAATAACCCGAAAATATGGGAAAAGGTTTTTAATATTATATTAGCATAACACTGTTATTAAGAATACAGTAAAGTTTGGATATATATGTGGAGGAAATAGTGTATTGGAACTGTGTATGATATGTATTGAAGCAAATTATTTCTACGAATGTTTTGTCTTTTTTTTTTTCCCCTGGTGTTTTCTTTTTTGGAATAATGACGATTTTTATATGGAAGCATTTCATGTATATATTGTATATAGTTTTGATAGTAGTAGTGAACTATGTGTGTGATTTTTTATTGTATATGGAAAATATATATCAATAAAAATTTATTATGGAAAAAAAAAAAGACTTCTGGTGTTTAGCAGCATTACCCTTAGTTTCTTGTTCCTTGTGCTGTCTATGGGGGTGGGTTTGACTTTTGAGCCTTGCCTAAAAAAGGCACTATGGGGGTGGCAAGAGCCTTTGCCAATATCCGAAAGCCCAGTGGTGATGGGTGCAAGCTGTCCCTAGCGAAGCAACGTGGCTTGTCAAGCATGTCATCCCAGGCTGACAGACACTGGATCCCCTTTGAATGACACCAAAATTTTAGCCAATTTTTAAAATCGATCATTTTGTCTTTGTACTGTGGCATCATTCTAGGTGAGGGTAAGATGCTGCTCAAGGTCAGGGTCATACCAGCCTGGGCTACATGATCAGAGAGCTCCTCTATGTCTCTTTTCATGTAGTCCAGGGAGGTACGTCTCAGGTCATTCACACTAGCATGTACAATGACTGAGTCATATTTGTATTTGCTTTGGAGTGACCTGAGTGCTTGCTATGTGGGATCCTAGCACCGACAGGCAGCTCACCGTGACCTTCTCTTTATTCAGCCTGGTGAGCGGGACGTCAGTGTGTCTGACAATAGAGTCACCTATTACAAGAGTATCAGGTGTGTTATTCAGCCTTAAGGGCTGTGGCTGCTTGGCACACTGACTTTGTGGGCTATGTGTTGTGCGTGTTTTGTTTTGAGGTAGCGTTTGCTTGGATGTCTGCTTTGGAGGTCTCTGTTGCTTAGGTAGATTTTTATTTAGAAACTCCGAGTATGTTTTTGTGTATTTATGTGTTTGGTTCGCTGATGTGGTGGGACTATGTGATACTGGAATTGTGTTGTGTGAGGTTACCTTCTCCTCCTGACTGGTTACACCAGTTTTGAGATGAGAGAGCTCAGCCTCCAGTTTGGCTAAATAGTTGCATCTCTCACATATATTTGAACCTGTTTGGAGGAGGAGAGGGTTGTCCGTGTACATGAGACAGTTGTAACATTGCCTCAAAATTCCCAGATTCACCAGCTGGACTGGAGAGGAAACCATTGACTGACCTTTGGACATGCTAGAGTAATATAGGGAAACTGAATTTAAGACGGACCGATAGGGGACAGGGTAATCGTAGAGAGTATAAGAGTAAGTAGTGCTTATGGTTTAATAGTGCTACCTTGTAGGATTACTTAATTGGACCAGTGAAGGGCCTTAGAATGAGAATATGGTGTTTAAATTGAGAGATAGAGCAGTTCTAAGGGAAAAAGTGAAGAGCAGACTTTGTGGAGCCAGGAATAGTTTAAACCCAATTAGGCGCTGCCGCTGTTGCGCTATGCACAAAACCGCGCAAAAGAGGGTTTTAAGAGAGGAAGATGAAGGAGTTTTGGAATTGACCCAAAATGGCCAATAAAACTACAGTTTCAAGTCAGTAACCACTCCCACAGGGGCAGGCAGTGTTTTTCACTGCCACTGATCAACAGAGAGACTTCCCTTTAGCCCAGGCAAAAAATGGCCTCACAGAAACTTACAAACAGTTCAAGAACAGCAAGCCTGTAACTGAACTTTTTTAAATCTCAGAAAAGTGGGGAAAAAAGCAAGATTTTTTTTTTTTTTTCAGAGATAGCAGAGGTTCACAAGTATTAACAAGTTATAACAGTGCAGTAAATGACCCCACACAAGAGTGCTAGGCCAAAGACAGATAAAATGCAAGTTTTGAGAAAAAAACGATTTTAAAAATAAGTGCAAACAGGAAATTCAACAGACAGCTTTAGGTTGTGCTCTAAATACAGTTACTAATGCAGCTTTAGGTTGTGCTCTAAATACAGTTACTAATGCAGAAATCAAGTTTAACAAGCCAGAAAATGCTCAAAATAGGCGGCTATGCAGAAAAACTTAGCAAATAAATAGAGGAAAAATACTTAAAATCTCAAAAGTGGCTCCTTTCTTTTCTCAGCGTTTTCTCCTTTTGGTGGGTGCTTCACCAACAGCCAACAAGCCTGAAAAAACCTGTCTCAAAGTGATAGAACCAGTTTTTCCTTCCCAGGTTGGGAATGGTTTCTGTACAAGGATGTTACTAGTAGTAAAGAAAGAGTTTTTGTACAAGGATGTTACTAGTAGTAAAAAAAGAAAATACTTGGAGACCAGTTAATTCAAAAAGATGTTGCTTCACAACCTGTTACCTGTTCTTCCTTTTTCAAGTTTCTTAGTAACACAAGACTTAAAAGAAGCTTATCATCATATCTCTATCCATCCAGAATTCTTACGTTTTTTGTGTCTGAATCACATTATCAGCTCTTTGCCTTACCCTTTGGAATATCCACTGCACCAAGGATGTTCGCAAAGTGTTTTGATCTAGTTGCACATCGCACACTGCAGGGTATCCACGTTTTCATATTTAGTTGACTTTCTTATCTTTGGAGAGTCTTTCTCAAAATGTCAGGAATCTCTATTTTGGGTGAGAGATTTCTTACATAAGCTGGGATTCTAAGAGAATATTAAAAAGTCTTTCTTGACTCCTTCACACAGGATTATGTTCCTGAGATGTCAGCTAGACACCTCGGTTCAAAGAGCTTTTTTCTGCATGTAAAAAAAATAGATGTATATCAAATCTGTTTTGATCACTGCAAAGGGGTAGCTCAGGATTTGGGGTCTCATGGCATCAGTGATTCTCATGATACTCCTGGCAAGACCCCATATGAGAACAATTCAGTGGTATCATTTGGTAGTGATAACAGATATCCTTAAATCCAAGTGTCCTTGCTTATCACTGTTGCAGTATTCATAAAATGTGGATCTTCTGCCAAGAATAGCCCAACGTCCACCGAGTATACCAAAGCCTTTACATGCTGCTAGTATTGTACGTTGAGTATATGCTCTATACTTATATTTGCCACCAATTTGAACACTACAATTTAACTTCGGTCTGAACACCCTTTGCTTAACCTGGTCCTACCAAGCTATTTACAGATAAGTGCACCATTAGGCTTCCTTCTTTTTCTTTCTTTAATAATGTACTTGGGGTTCACGCCATCCAGGAAGGGAAAATGTCAATGTGTAAGGCAGATTCCTCATAAAGACTGCCACGAGAAGTGTTTACCCTGCTTAGGTGCTTCACATGATCATACCCAGTGTACTATTTGTCAGTTTTTGTTCCAAAAATACTTTGCAGCTGTTTGTCCTCTTTATCCATTTATCTTGAGAATCAGCATCTCAAACTTGTGACTTAGGGTACCATGACCGAATCCGCCTGTCCAGAGGTAAAGCCATCTGTCTTGGTCTGACTCTATTTCTGATGTTCTTCGTGTTTCACTGTTGCAGTCATTACACTAGGTTTATTTGCTTGCAGGTAGCCCTCAGTCGACCAGAGTACCAGAGACTTAGTATTTCTGCGTCAGATGCTGTCACTTCTTCCATGACGTCAGGTTGTCAGGGGTATAAAAACAGACAGCTGAAGCCATTACATCAGTCTTTCTTGCCGAGGATTTGGGTTCTTCCTGCCAGGGTAGCCCTTGGCCAGCCCGAATACCAGAGACTTAGTATTTTTGCGTCGGTTGCTGTCACTTGAGGACTGACATTAGGTCGTCAGTAGTATAAAGTAAGGCAGCCGATGCCATTTCATCAGTCTTTCTTGCCATGGAGCCCGAAGCAGAAGCAGTTCGTATGAGTGCTGGCCGGCCGCTACCTGAGTTTTCGTTTCTGAATTGAAGTTAGTCTTCAAAAGCTAAGTACCCCATTGCAGATCCTTTTTTCTTGCACTAACCAAATGTCAGAAAAAGTTAATAATTGTCTCACCTCTGGAAATCAAATACCACACCGAGACTTCCACTCTTACTGCATCACTTGTTTAGGCCCAGACCACGACATCCCCCGTTGTCGCTTCTATGCTTTGTTCAACGCCAGAACTATCCATCATCGGGTCCTTATTGTAGCCAGATATTTCCGTTTACAGTCCTCGAATTCCAATACGGCTTCGGAAAGTCATCCAACAGCAGATCTTCCATAAAAATGTGAAGATAAAGGCAAAGGCAGACCGCACAGGTCCAAACCCACCGATGACGCTTCCATTAAGCTAGTCGTCAGTCCTCCGGTACTCAGTGAGGTGCTTTTGCAACCCCTGATGCCCACTTCAGTTGATTCACAGGCCGCTACCGAGATCTTTTCGGAGTCCAGTATGCCACAAAACACTTCTTTGATTAAGGATCCTGCGGTCGTCTCTACCTTGGATAGCTCCGGAGTCGCTGAGCAGGCACCGGCTTCCGAGGAAGTCCTTCGCACTATAGAATCGCGGCACAAACCGACATCTTCTTTTGTGACTACCGTTCTTTTAAAAACAACTGAGTTTCTTAGGCCCAGGGTTCGAACCACACCCAAGAAACCAATGACCTACTCTCAGGTGCCTGCTGCCTTGCCTCAGTCACATATGCTTAAATTAGCAGAAGACCTTATCATGCTGATCAAGGGAAGCCAAGCTACCCCCTCAAAAAGGAAAAGAGCTCTGTCCCCTGTAGTTTTGTCTGAACAAGAGTCGGATGAATCTGATGCATCTGACTATGAAGACATGCAACCCCTCTCCACTTATGAGGATTCTAATGCAGAGGACTCCATTCCTTCAGATTTTTCCTTTGGGGAAACCCTGCATACTTTAAGATAGCATTTCCATTGGGAGAGTCAGGACTACCCTCAGTCCAAAAAGAGACTCAGGGAATTTCTAGATCTTCCGCAACACAGATCCTTGGCCGTCCCCCCAATCCTGGATGTTGTGGATGATGTTTTCCTTGAATCCAGCTTGACTTCTGATGCCCTACTTCCTGCTCCCAGAAAACCAGACAGGTACTATGGAGTCCCTGACTCACACAAATATCTTTTTAAAAATCCAACAGCTGACCCTGAGGTCATTTCTCAAGGGCCAAAAGGGATTAAAGCAGCATCTGCTAAGAATCCCACCCCCTCAGACAGGGATTCCTGAGCATTGGACAGATGGGGTAAAAAAGTATACACCTCAGCTACTCTTTCTATCAGGTCACAAAATTGTCAGTTCCATATGCTGAAATATCAGCAACATACCTTGGAACTCCTTAAACAAAAAATGTCTACCTTTCCTGCTTGGACAGAATCTAAAAATTTACAAGACTTAATGCATTCTGCAAGTCAAGTAAATAAACACACTTTGCACTGTGGTTTTGATGCCCTTGAAGCCTCTTGCAGAGCAGCAGTCACTGGATCTGTCATTAGAAGACATGCATGGCTTAAGGAACAACCCCTGCCTGACCATGTCAAATCTAAATTGTTGGATGCCCCCTTGCACTAAGATAACTTATTTGGCACCAAGGCAGAAGAGATCTTAAAAAAGATGGAAGAAAAAGCAAAATCTATGCAAACAGTTAAAGGTTTTTTACAGGTCCAGCCCCCTAGGTTCAGCAGGCATTGTCCCTCCAAGCACTGGTCCTTTCCTGCTCTGAGTAAACAGGCCCAGCCTAGGCCTTGTGGAAGCAGACCCCCCCCCCTTAGACAGCAGCCCCAGGGAATGCAGAGATCTAAGCAATGGACTACCTCCACTTCAAAACCAGGGAGGTCTAAGCCACCCCCTTATGGTATGAACTCACAATGACTCACCTCCTCCCGACCTCCCCGATGCCCACCTTCACTTACCCCCTAAGAGGAAAACTCTTCTTTCACTCAAGCACCCGGGTCACAATTACCAAGGACCAGTGGGTTCTCAACATTGTGTCTCAGGGTTACAAGTTCTCCTTCCACACCCTTCCAACTCCAAAAGGGTTCACAGATCTACCACCAAATCCGTGGGTAGAGGCTCAAAAGCAAATCCATTCCCTGCTCTCTCTGAGGACAGTAGAACACATTCCTGCAGAACAGATAGGCCAAGGCTTCTACTCCAGACTTTTTTTTGGTCCCCAGAAAAGAGGGCACTTGGCGCCCCATCCTCGATCTATCCATTCTAAACACCTTCCTCGTGATCCCAAAATCCAAAATGCTCACCTTCCAGCAGCTGCTACCCATGGTCTCCAATAACACTTGGCTAGCCACCCTAGATCTAAAAGAGGCCTACGGCAATCATGCAGGAAATATCTCCGCTCCAGGGCAGGATCTCAACACTTTCAGTTCTCTGTGCTTCCTTTTGGCTTATCTACTGCTCCCAGAGTTTTCACAAAATGTCTGGCTCCAGCCACTGCCTTTTGCCTTTAGACGAGTGCCGTATTCAGGCAGACAGCCAGGAAAAGCTGCTCAAGCACCTGGCCTTTGTAAAGACCATACTAACCTCCCTAGAGTACACAATCAACGAAAAGAAATCCAAACAGGTGCCCACCCAAAGGATAATCTTCCTGGGAGTAAGTCTGGACACATCATCCCAGATGGCATATCTTGCACCAGAGAAACAAATTTTCCTGACAGCCTACTTCTCTCAACTGGCCATCAGGCCCCAGCTATCTGCAAGGAAGATCCTGCAAGCTCTGGGGTTCATGGCATCTTGCATACTACTCATTCCATATGCCAGACTGCATATGAGGAAACTTCATTGGTACCTAAACAGCCTTTGGTGGCAACACTCTGAAGACCTGGAAACTCTTCTACCAATAATTCCTTGCTTCAGAAAGGAATTTCTTTGGTGGGCAACAGCATGCTCCCACAACAAGGGACTGCACTTTCCCCACCCCCGCCACCCAGACCCTCACCACAGATGCATCAGACTATGCTTGGGGTGCACACCTGGACGTTAGGTGCATACAGGGCCAATGGATCCCACAGCAAATCCCCCTGCACATCAGTCAAAAAGAGATGATGGCTGTGCAGTATGGCTTGATAGCTTTCAAAACCCTTCTCTCTCTCCAGGGGTTCTCCTAATCAAAACAGACAACACCACTTTGATGTGGTACATCAACAAGCAGGGAGGGACTCACTCTTACCCTCTATGCAGGCTTGCCATGACCCTTTGGCTCACAGCCTCTTCCATGCAACTGCACCTGTTAGCACAATTCCTACCAGGCTCTCTCAGCTCCCTGGCAGACCAATTAAGCAGAAACCTTCAGGACTCACACGAGTGGCAGCTCAACAGAAGTACCTTCACCCTAATAACTCAGAAATGGGGAACCCCGAATGTCGACCTATTTGACTCCCACACCAACAATCAGCTCATCAACTTCTGCACCAGGGAGCATCACTGCATGGCTTGGAAAGTGGATGCCCTGTCCTTCCCCTGGGTCAGTCTCTCGGTCTGTGCTTTTCCCTCCCCTTCCTCTCATCCCCAGGGTACTGCTCAAAATATGGGAGCAAAGACCATTCTTATAGCTCCGGACTGGCCCCGACAACACTGGTACCCCTTGCTGCGCAGCCTGTCCTCGCTGCCTCCATGGCATCTTCCTCAGATTCCAAACTTCCTGACCCAGAGGGAAGGGGAATTCATGCATCCCCAATTGCAGACACTCAATTTGGCAGCTTGGCTTATTCCCTAACCCTGAACCAATCTGCCATCCTCAGTAAACAGGTTCTGGATGTTATCCACGAGGCCAGACGTCCTAGCACCATAAAGTCTTATTCAGATAAATGGAAAAGGTTTTGCACCTGGATCCAGGCTAAGGGGGCCAATACGGCACAGCCCTCCATCCCTCTCATCCTGGATTACTTAGCTGACCTACTACACAGTGGTCTCTCTTTCTCCTCTATAAAAATTCATGCCTCTGCTATTTCTGCTCATTTTCCCATTGAGCAGCCCCTTTTCTCACACCCTTTGATCAAACAGTTCCTCAGAGGGGCTACAACTTGAAGCCCCCCAGAAGGGCACCAACAGCAGCTTGGGACCTTAACTTTGTCTTGGAAAAGCTCACCCTGCCTCTTTTTGAACCATCTTCTTCTGCAGAGCTAAAATTTCTCTCCTGGAAGACAGCATTCCTTCTGGCCATCACTTCTGCCAGAAGAGTCTCTGAGCTGCAAGCACTCATAGCTGTGGAACCCTTCATCATCTTCCATGCAAACAGGGTATCCCTCAGAACTAACCCTTCCTTCATGCCCACGGTGGTGTCCAGTGTGGCTCTCAACCAATCCATTCATTTGCTGACCTTCTTTCCTAATCCCCATAACAAGGGGGAAAGGATTCTTCACTCTCTAGATGTGCACAGACAGCTCAGATTCTATCTGGACAGGACTAAATCCGTCAGAAAGTCTGATCAATTGCTGGTTAGCTTTGCTACAGGGGCAGAAGGCAAAGCTATTTCCAAGCAAACCACTTCCAAATGGATAGCACACTGCATCCATTTCTGCTACAAACAGCATGGAAAGCCTCCCCTCAATGGGGTCAGGACACATACCACCAGAGCAGCGTCCACCTCTGTAGCTTTCCTCAGAGGATTCCCCACCAGGGACATCCTGAAGGCTGCCACCTGGACATCTGTTCACACTTTTACCAAGCATTACCACCTGCCTTTCTTCTCCAAATCCAGGGCAGGTTCTGCCTCTGCAGTCTTGCAGGGCATCCTAGCCAGCCCCTAGTTTCCTTCACTGCCTCCACCCATTTCCTCAGCTTTGGGAATCAACCCAAATGTGATGACTGCAACAGTGAAACACAAAGAACATTGTACAGTTGTGTACACTTACCATAAATGTAGATGTTCGAGTGTATTCACTGTTGCAGTCCTGGCTTCCATCCCTCCATCCCCCTTTCTTCTTTTATTACCATTCTTCTTTGTTGTTCTCCTTTCCTTACAAGGGACATATTGGTATTTATTTTCCACTGGTGGGGTTCTTCCACCAGAACCTGGCCTCCTACTTTGGGGGCTCCTGACAGGTTAGGGCAAGAAAAACTGATGTAATGGCGTCAGCTGCCTTACTTTATACTAGTGACGACCTGGCGTCAGTTGCCTTACTTTATACTAGTGACGACCTGACGTCAGTCCTCAAGTGACAGCAACAGACACAGAAATGCTAAGTCTCTGGCATTCGGGCCGGCCGAGGGCTACCCTGGCAGGGATAACCCAAATGTGATGACTGCAACAGTGAATGCACTCAAACATCTACATTTATGCTAAGTGCACACAACTGTACTTTTCCTATGCCCTTTGGGGATACAGTAGTTTGTATGATGGAGAATTTTAAGTGGGATTGCTCACAAGTCTGTGATACTCAAAAGAGGTATTATGAGCTGTTATAGATGGAATCTTATAAATCTTCTGAATGCATTTAATGTTGAATGCATTTCCAGCTTAGAAGCCTGAAGATTTTTACAGTGTGTGAGGCCTGTAAGTATCTACAAATATCCTTCTTCAGACCCTGATGTGTGTTTCTGTCTGCTGATAAGCATCCTAGCTTTTGCCCTAGTCCAAGATTCTTCTTTCTGATTAAGGTAGCCAGACTGTGGAGAGGCTGTGGAAAAGTATACACTTCTGCCACTCTGGCATTTAGGGCCAAGAATCATCAAACCCATATGACCAGGTATGTTTTGGCCCTTTTGTCCCAACTTGGGAGGTTAGTCTGACCGTTCTGACTCTGAAGGTAAAATTGCTGCCCTCTCTTCATTGAGTTCCACTTCTCACGTTGACTGCCATCTCATCAAATGTAGTTATGCACCTTGATGCATCCTCTAGAAATGCTGCTTCCGATTCAGTTATGAGGAGGTACTCTTGGGCTTTACTTGAAGATATGAAGGCCAGGCTCCTTTATGCTCCTTTGGACAATCAGAATTTCTTTGTTATAGTTGCTTCTAACTTGTTTAAGACTCTACAGGACAAAGGTAAAGTTATGCAGCATCTTAAACAAATCTGTTTCTCCCATATCCACATTTCAAGTCCAAAAAAGTGGGTTGGAAAAACCCACTTTTGCACACTTAAGGCGACGTGTTCTTGGTTCTTCTCCAGTTATCAGTTTTGAAGTAATATTTATTCTGTGTTGAAAATGAATTAAAAACTCACTTTTCTCCGGTTTAAGCCAATAAAATCGCATTAATGAACCTTTTCGTCAAAATAATTATATAACAAAAGAAAATCTTCCAAAAGCAAAGTTGCAGTCAGGTTTTATCTTCAAAAACATCTTTTATTGATTGACTAAGTGAGCGCAGTATGTAATAATGACATTTCAGAGAAACTATCCTTCTAAGTCTACCTTTGTGTGTAGGCAGCCTCGTCAGCCTTCCAAGGGCAAGGGTTCCTAAGCATATGTTCATTGATAAACCCACCCAGACTTCTAAATCTCAAAAGTACCCTTTTTAGCCCAAATCTGCCTCCGTCTGACATACTTTCCCCTGTTCCTCTCAGCCAGGTTCCCCTGTCTCTCAGGCTTCCCTGCCTGGCAACAGATTAATTCAGACTCTTGGGTTCTTTCCATTTTCCGTCATGCTTATTTAATTGTATGGAAATTACTTCTCCCCTCCCCTTCTCCAGTCGTCGTAACCTCCTTCAGACCAACTTTCTCATTTTTGTGGTGTTTTGCAGGATTTACTGTATTAAGGCACCATTCAACCCATTTCAGAATCTCAAAGAGAAACAGGGTTTTACTCCAGAATGTTTATGGTTCCCAGACTAGAGGGATCTTGGAGACCTGTTGTAGACCTTTCCTTTCTAAATATTTTTCTGAAGATTACTTCCTTCCGGATGCCTTCCCTCCAGACTCTGTTTCCCCTCTTATATCGTCATGTCCAAATAACTATCCGAAAGGTCCTGTACTCTGTATTAGCTAGGGTAGATCTCCCTGTATGACAAAAGAAAGCCACAACACTCATCTGCAGGCACTAGATTCACTCAGTATTAAACTCAGTACCATTTTCCTATGTGATTTAAACTCTCCAACTATAGACTGTGAAACCTACACCACCACTCATTGACAAACACAGAGATTCCTGGACTTTGTCATTACAGGTGCCTTGAAGCAAGTATTCAGAGTACCCGCTAGACAACATTTTGGATTTTGTCCGTACTAATATGGGAACATCTTGCACTATTCCTTGGATATCTTAGTCACTTGTTCTGTCTGACCATAGCAGTCTTTTTCGAAATAAAACTGAAACCAGGGGTCACTTCCACCCCAGGTACCTTTAGAAATTTCTTTAAGACAAATTGCCTACTCCTAAGTGATATGTTGGCAAGCTTCAGATCCCCACTAAACCCAGTTAACACCATTGAATATGAAGAAATGTACGCCACCACACTATACCAGCATGTAAGCTGCTGCATAGATATAGCTGTACCCCATAAAAACAAATGCAGGGCAAACCTCAGAAACAAACCCACATGGTGGAACTGTAACATCAAGAAGCTTTACAATAAAAGGAAAAGAATTTCACTCATAATAAGAAGAGTAATTCCCAGAATGTTAGAGCCCTTGTCAGTGAACAAAAACAACTTAGGTGCTTAACAAAATTCACCAAAGCCAAGTTTGAGGCTAAAAGTAGCTACCAAAACTAACGACAATCACAAGGCATTTTTTAGTTATGTTCGTAGTGTCAAAATCTCAGCGCAGCAATGCCCTGAGCTGATTGTGAGCTATGTTATCTGAATTTGTTTACTGAGACAACAACACCGAACTTTCACAAAACTGAAACTGCGTATTACCAATTTTTTGTAGGAAATGCAGACACTTGGCCAACATTAGATAATTTGCCCTTTTTTCCCACTGTAGTGCGATCCTGGAGTTGATATATTTAGTTGGGGGAGTAGCCCCCTACCAGGGTGGGTTTAACATATTGCAGTGTCTTTTTGGTTCAGTATTGACCAAGTGTCTCTATTCCCTGTAAAAAAAAAAAAAAATTGATAGTGTGCAGATGTGGCTATGATGCACTGGAGGCTTCCTTTAGATCAGCCATGACTGGCACAGTTATAAGAAGGCATGCATGGTTGAAAGAACAGGTCTTGCCGGATCATGTTAAAGCAAAACTATTAGATGCTCCTATGGATAAGGTCAGTTTATTTGGTTCTCCTGCTCAACAGGTACTGAAGAAAATGGAAGAGAAGGCAAAATCTGTACAAACAGTGAAAGATTTCTTACAGGTTCAGCCTCCAAGGTTTAGCAGGAACTGGCCTTCCAAAAATTGGTCCTTTCCAGACTCCTCTAAAACTCAGAGAGGCAGGAATAGGCATTCAAGAGGCAGGAATCAATCCAGAGGAGGTGCCTACAGGGGACGCCAGTGGCAAGGTAACAACCAGCGAGGCACAGACACAACTACTACCACTGCAACAGGACAATCACAGTGACTTGGCTCTGGCACCGCCTACCAGGGAACAAATAGCAGCACCCGTAGGCGGAAAGTTAGCCTTATTTTCAAAAAACTGGCACTACATCACAAGAGACAAGTGGATTTTGAAAACTATAGACCAAGGCTACAGGTTTCATTTCCATACTTTACCAGGAAAAAGAGGAATGCCAAACCTACCACCAAATCAAAAGACAGAAGCTCTAAAACAAATAGCTCAATTAGCAAAGATGAGAGCTGTGGAAAGGGTACCATCTATGGAACAAGGAAAGGGATTTTACTCCAGACTATTCCTGCTACCAAGAAGAGAAAAATTGGAGGCCTATTCTCGACCTGTCCGCTTTAAACACATTCATCATTGTTCCAAAATTCAAAATGCTGACCCTACAGCAACTTCTTCCCATGCTGGGCAAGGAGTATTGGTTGGTGACTCTAGATCTCAAGGAGGCATACCTGCACGTCCCCATACGACCAAATTGCAGAAGATACCTCAGATTTCTTGCAGGATCAGAGCATTATCAATTCTCAGCATTGCCCTTTGGCTTATCTACTGTGCCCAGAGTGTTCACGAAATGCCTGGCATCAGTAATCGCTCACTGCAGGCTTCAGGAAATCCAAATATATCCATACCTGGACGACTGCCTGATACAAGCGGACAACAAAAACAAGCTAACAGAAGACTTACAAAGAGTCATTTGCTTACTGCAAGCCCTGGGATATACAGTCAATATAAAAAAATCAAGACTGATACCATCCCAAAGAATAACCTTCTTAGGTGCAGAATTGGACACAGTAAAACAGATGGCATTCCTAACTGCAGAAAAACAAGAACAACTTCCTCTCTACTTCTTGGCATTAACAAAGCAGAACAAACTAACAGCAAGGAAAGTTCTGCAGGCCTTGGGCTTCATGGCATCCTGCATAATCCTGGTCCCTCATGCCAGACTGCATATGAGAAAGCTACAGTGGTACCTGAAGAATTTATGGTCTCAACACAGGCACAGCTTAGAAACCGAAATACTACTAATCCCATGCCTGAAGCAAGAGTTCCTATGGTGGGCTCAGGCATGCCAGTCAAACCCAGGTTTGCCCTTCCACAGCATTCAACCAAGCCAAACCATCACAACGGACGCCTCAGACCTCGGTTGGGGGGCCCACATGCTGGACAAGTGCATACAAGGCTTATGGACTCCAGATCAGCTGCACCTGCACATAAATCAAAAGGAAATGCTGGCAGTAAAACTAGCAATCCAGAATTTCAGACCATTCCTCCAAGAAGGGCAGTTGATGATAAGGACAGACAACACCACAGTCATGTGGTACATCAACAAACAGGGAGGCACTCATTCATACCCTCTATGCCGGATGGCACTGGAACTATGGAATATGGCTCTGAGCTACAACATTCAGTTACAAGCAATTTTTGTACCGGGAAAAGAAAACATCCTAGCAGACATACTAAGCAGAACTACCTCGGATGCTCACGAATGGATGCTACACCCGGACATCTTCAAGGTCATCACAAAGAAATGGGGACTGCCACAAATAGACCTATTCGCATCCCCACTCAATCACCAGCTCAAGAAATTCTGCACAAGGACGTACCACCCACTTGCTTGGAAGGTGGACTCTCTATCCTTCAGTTGGAAAGGCCTGACAGCATATGCATTCCCACCTCTTCCTTTGATGCACAAGATGCTATTGAAAATCAAAGAGGAACGTCCAAGGATCATTCTGATAGCTCCAGACTGGCCAAGACAACATTGGTACCCATTGCTGAGGAGCATGTCTCGGGGGAAAATGTGGACACTACCCCTGATTCCTTTGCTGTTAACTCAGAGCGGCTACAACACCCTGCATCCAAACCTGAAAACTCTGCAGCTGACTGCCTGGAACATTACATAAGAGCAACTAACCCAGATTTATCCCAAAGGGTTAAAGACATTATCCTTGAGGCCCAGACCCTCAACAAGAAGGAACTATGCAGGAAAATGGAAAAGGTTTCTCATTTGGAGTACTGAAAGGGGAAAAGATGTGTCAAAGGTAGACATTGCCAACATCCTGGAGTATTTGGCAGAGCTTTTCCATACAGGCCTGTCCTATTCCTCCATCAAGATACATGCATCAGCTATTTCTGCAGAATACAGCTTGATCCCCCTGTCTTCTCGCATCCTCTACTCAGGCAGTTTCTGAGAGGAATTAAAAATGTAAAACCTCCTAGGAAACAACCATTACCAGCATGGGACTTGAACTTTGTGCTAGAAAAATTGACACTCCTCCCTTCGAACCAGCAGCAACAGCAGATCTTCAACACCTATCCTGGAAAACTGCTTTTCTGCTGGCAATTACCTCAGCAAGAAGGGTTTCTGAGCTACAGGCTTTAATGGCAGTACAACCCTTCCTAATCTTCCATAAAGATAGAGTGTCCATGAGAACAAATCCTACATTTATGCCTAAGGTGGTATCCAGAGTGTCTTTAAACCAGGCTATCCACCTACCTACCTTCTTCCCAATCCACAGAACAGGGGAAAGACTGCTGCATACTTTGGATGTACATAGACAGTTGCGCTACTACCTGGACAGAACCAAGGGCAATAGAAAAACTGACCAGCTTCTGGTAGCATATGCAACAGGAAGGGAAGGAAAAGCAATTTCAAAACAGACAATCTCCAAGTGGATAGGAAATTGCATTAGATTCTGTTACTCCTACCATGGAAAGCAAACTCCACAGAACATAAGGCCTCATTCTACAAGGGCTACAGCCACTACCACAGCTTTCTTACGAGGAGTGGCTACCAAGGACATTTTAGAGGCTGCTACTTGGACCTCCGTGCATACATTTGCCAAGCATTATAACTTACCTCTATACTCTAGATCCCGAGCAGGGTTTGCCACTGCTGTTTTGCAAGGGATCCTAACTACACCATAATTTCTTCTTCCTCCTCCCCTAGTTTGGCTATGGTATTCTACCCATTTAAGGACTGCAGATGCATCCTTGAAGGACATAGTACAGTTTTGTACCTACCATAAATGTAGATGTCCGAACAGGAATGCATCTGCAGTCAGGATTACCCACCCTCCTTCCCCTGTGGTATTCCTAGGGTATTTGCCCATCTAATAGCTAGCTGGGGGGGATCTCTTATGGTGTATTTGTTTGTATATATGTACATACATGCTTATTTTTTGTGTTTGCCTTCTACTATTTGGAAACATTGGCATTTATCCAAAATTTAGCTTTCCAAGAGGGCAACTGGCATCTGGGGCAAGAAACACTGAGGAAAATGGCATCGGCTGATGCCTTTATACCCGAAGAACTGCAGCTATGACGTCGGGTGAAGTGCGACACCAGCGGAGGCCAGACCCAGACTTTGGAATCCGGCCGACCGAAGGGCTGCCTGACGACAGGACAACCCATTTGTAAGGACTGCAGATGCATTCCTGTTCGGACATCTACATTTATGGTAGGTACAAAACTGTACTTTTCAGTTTTGTGAAAGTTCGTTGCTGTTGTCTTGGTAAACTGAAATTTGGGTAAGTGTAAATTTGGTCTATAGAAGTAGAACCAGCTGAAGATATAGTGAACCTACTGGCTGATAAATTTAGCTGTAACTTTACCCCCCTTTCCCCAGTGTCCACCATCAAGATATACTTAAAACTGGCTCACCTCCAGCTGTCACAGCTCTCACACAAGACCAAGTCTAAAACTGCTGTCAGAAGTAAAGATACTGCATCAGTGGGTCCTAACAATATCCCTGAATGCAGCTTAATAGCATGAAGCATGATGTAACTGCATCCTTAACAACACTGTAAAGTCTCAGCCTCCATAAGGGTTTCGTACCAAGTGAATGAAGAACAGCTACAGTCATTCCCCTGCATAAGGGAGGACCTTCCACAGACCCAGGCAATTACAGACCCATAGGTTTGACCAGCCTCGTATGCAAAGCCATGGAAAGACTTGTCATAGAGTTAATCAGTCAGGACATAGGGAACCTCCTGAACCCGTCTCAGTTTGGGTTTGTCAAGGGCAGGACATGCTTACTCAACCTAGTGAATTTTTTGAAAAGGTCACCAAAGTGATAGATAAAGACAAAACCGTATATACCACATACCTCAACTTCTCTTAAAGCTTTTGACACACTTCCCCACTTAGGCATAGTAGAAAAGCTAAATAAATTGGGAATAAATCCCTATATCATCTGCTGAATTGCCAACTGGCTCACAGATAGGACATAGAAAATCAAAATAGGGGAAGTTACCTCTAGAAAGAGACCAGTCACTAGTGGGGTCTGCCAAGTCTCTATGCTGGGACTTTTGATGTTGGGCATCTACTTTTCTGAACTAAAAGCTAATACTAAAGGGCTCTGGCTGACTAAGTTTGCAGATGGCTGTAAGCTAGGAACAATCATTGAATCCCCAAATGACAAGGCCGTCTTTCAGGAAGGTTTGTCTCAAGTAAATAACTGGTGTCAGAATCATTGGTGTGAAACTAAATGCTGAAAAATACATTATTGTATCCTTTGGGAAGTCATCTACCCCAGGGAACTACCACTTTGATAATACTTCCTTAAGAGCTGACCCAGTTGTTTGGGATTTGGGAACTTGTGTGGACAGTGGCCTAACTTCTGACCAACATCAGTCTTTTGTTGTAAGAAAGCCCTTCTATATTGCACAGCTTATAAACAAAGGGATTGTGTCTAGATCTTGGAATGTCATTGTCCCCTTTACTCAGCCCTCATTAGGCCATTCATTGAATGTCATGCCCCATGCTTTGACCAGACACATGCAGCAACAACTGGAACGACCACTGAAATACCTTACTAAAAGGATTTAAGACCTAAGCAACATGTCCTACTTGGACTAACTCACAGCCCCGTCACTATACTCTGTATCCTACAGACTGCTAAGAGGTGACCTGTGTTTGGCATGCAAGGCATCCTTCAACCAATTACTGATGGATTTACTGCATATCAGCAAGTCAAATGGCATCAAAAATACTCGAACTAGGGATCTAATCTTGTTCTGCAACATCATGAGAATGGTTTGGATGAGCAGGTATATTTCGCAGAGGATACCACTGCTGTGGAACGGTTTCACTTCATATCATCGAAAGCTCATCGAATTTCAAAATAGCAAGACCAAATCATCGAAAACTCAAATCATCGAATCTCAAATCATTGAAAACTACAAAGCAACTAGAAATAACATCCCAGACAATGTTTACTATGCTCCGCCCCCCCACCCCCCCCCAAAAATTAAATATACCAATTCCAAGGTCGCACTACAGTGAGGTTAGGATATTACCTTTTCCCCCACTGTATTGCGACCTTGGAGTTGGTATATTTAATGTACGGGGGTGGGGGGGGTAGAGCCCCCGCAAGGGGGGTGCAGGGGGGCTTGCCCCCTGCATAAACGTAGTAAAAACTCTGTGGGATGTTATTTCTAGTTGCTTTGTAGTTTTCAATGATTTGAAATTCGATGTTATGAGTTTTCGACAATTTGAGTTTTCGATGATTTAGTCTCGCTGTTTTGAAATTCCATGAAATAAGCTTTTGACGATATGAAGTGAAACCTGTGGAACAGACTCCCCATCCACATAAAACTAAGTTCATCCCTGTCCATATTCAAGCACAAATTACATCTGTGAATGGAAACAGAAAATTTACACCAGAACTGCCCCCTGTACTGGTAATGGACAGAGGCGGCTCCTAAACGCTTTATCCCATGCGTGGGTCCCCTTAAATTATCTATGCTATGATTTCAGTTATTTTTATTAGGGGTAATATATAATTATTAACCATGGAATGGGTGAGGCCAATCTGTAAACACATGGATTGGTTATTTTGAGCACAGAAAGGAAAATTGGCTAGGTTTAAAATGACCCGCAGTGGTAGCTAGCCGTGTACCTACATGTGAAACACAAGCTCCTCGCAGAATGGATCTACTTGTGCAAGAACATCATTCAACTTCAGTTGACTGCCTGGATGATGGGCTTTTAATTGTTTTTAGGCACCAGTGTACTGAGGACGTGCAGCAGGTACTAAGGGAGCAAGAAAGCCTGCTACTAGAATGTAATATATTAGGAAACCGAGAAGGTTTTCAAGTCTGTGCCAACAACATAACCAACACCCATTTAGGAATGGTTGTTCTCTGGTTGTACAATATTTATGTGAGTTGCTGTCTTATGACCTTTCTTATTCCTCCATCAAGTTTCATTTATTGTCCATTTCAGCATGTCTGCCCATGGATCCTCCTCTTTCAGTACACTTTCATGTCAAAATGTTTTTGCAAGGCGTTTATATAAGAGGCCTCCAATAACAGTGGCCTGTCTTTGGGATCTTAGGTTTTTGTTAGAGAAGCTAACACATGTACCACTTGACCCAGGTAACCTGGATGTCTTGAGGTTCTTAACATGAAAATCAGATTTACTGATTGCTCTGATCTATGCAGGAAGGGTATCTGAATTGCAGGCTGTTATGGTATGTCAACCCTATCTCATTTTCCATATGGACAAGTTTTTTTTGAAAGCTAATCCTTATTCTATGCCTAAAGTTGTATACGAAATATCTATCTCCCCATTTTCTTTTTTGAACCTAAAAATAAGGGAGAAAGGATAGTTCATATGTTGGATGTCCGCAGACAACTCTGGTACCATCTTGATGGAACTAAATCTTTCAGATCTTTGGGTCAGTTGTTCCTTTCTTGTAAGGGTAAGAAGTTGTGACATCCTGTGTCAAACCAGACTATTTCCAAGTGGTTGTTTAAGGCTGTTATCATTTGCTATACTCACCATAGTAAAACTATTCCAGGCAGGGTCAAGGACTACTCCACCAGACCCTTGGCTTCATTTATGTCTTTTTGGAAAAGGTTGGATTCCAAAAGTATTCTAGAAGTTGCTACTTCATCCTCTGTTCTTACTTTTACAAAACACTACAAGGTTGATTTCTTCTGTAGGTCCAGACCACGCTTTGCTAGGACTGTACTCCAGGGGCTCTTGGAGTCTTGTCCTTCCACCTCCCAAATTTAATTAGCTGTGGTAATGTACACATATAGCTAAGGATACTGTAACAATGATCAGTATGATGAACACAGTATAATTGTATAAATAAACTTACCATAACAGTAGATGTTTGAATTATCACTGCTGCAGTAGCCACTTAGTTCCTTCAGGTCACTACCTCCTTTTCCTCTATTGGCAGGAAAATTCTGAAGGGGTTGGTGCCCAAACTTGTCTTTTAGTCAGCGCTGTTTGAGCTGCCTGACAGTATGGGTACACTGGAAGGTGCCCTTAAGCTTTGGAAGCTGACTGGCTGTTATAGCCTTGGGAGGATATAACCCAAAGAGCTAAGGCTACTTTAGCATTGATCATTCAAACATCTATTGTTATAGTAAGTTTACTTATACAAATGTACTTTATCTGTTTCTTATGTTTCTGGCTACCTGTGACCCAAATGTTCCAAAATAACCTTATCTAGGTGTTTCTGACTGTATAAAGTTTTGTTATGAAAAGCACAGTGTCTTTGCCTGTTAAACCTACCATGCATCCTAGTAGAGCAATTGCATTTTTTCAAGGCCTCTTCAAAAATGCTTCACTAGATGAGCTTTGTGTGGCTGTAATATGGGTCTGTGCATACTTCCACATGACGCAGTAATGAGAATGTAATTTCCTGGTCTAGGTCTGTCTTCGGGTTATTGTCACCTGTGGTTCCCCTCATGATTCCATTTGGGAGGATTAGCAGATCATCCAAGGGCCGTTTCCAGTAGGGTGAAGTAGATGAAAAAAATTATCTCAATTTTGAAAGCTATTTACTTGCTATAAGAATATATCTGGGTGATCTTTGTCCTTTCTTTTCAACGTACCTACCCTTCATTCTTCTGTCAAGGAACTGAGCCCTAGGAGAAGCTTATTTAGCAGGTACATTAATTTGTCCTGCTGGGTGAATGAAATGGATACAGATACCCCATATCCATCATCATAGTAAGTATGCACCTTCAGTAGACAAGCCAGTCAAACACGAGAGAGAGTTTGGAGCATAAAGGGACAGATCTTAAAAAATGAGTGAATGCCTTTTAAAAAGATATAGAAAAGTGAAAGGAAGTACCATCTCAGAAAGCAAAATCCTGTGTGCAAAATCATATGGAATATTAGAAAGAAAAGAGAAAATATTGTGGCTCATAAACAAAATAGCAGCATAAGTTATGGATTGATAAGTAAGATTTAGGAAGCATAGAGAAACAGGAGGAGCAAGACACTAAGAACAATATGAATTAAAACAGTAGGACTCAGGATGGTAGTCATAAAAGGCTCAAGCTGAAGAAAGGTTTTCTGGTGCTGTCAGGAAAGGAGGTCTGTCTTGCATATGAGGTTACGGAGAAAGACATATTGTTTCAGGGAAATGTGTTTTGCAGCAGAGTATTCTGCATATGTGAATAAAATAATAAAAATATATATTTCAGATTACGTTTTTAGCCTCTGTTCTGTGTAGAAGATTGTGTTTTTTATAGAATGTCAAGATGCCTCTAATTGTTTAGTGTATCCTAGATTTAAAGACAAAAATCGGATTCTAGGTTGGGTACACGTGTACAAGCATTTTACAGGTAGGTAAATGAGTGAAAGTTTGTCCTTTTCACATGGTGGAAGGTAAGTATGCTTTCAATATGCAGGAGTAATATGTTGTCTAAACGGCTCTTGTATGTCAAGATGGTACATGCGAGAGACATTAATGCCAGTTTAGTTAATGTTTTTAGAGCACAAGTAATATTAGAAGTAATCAAATACCATGGCTATGTATGTCTTCAGACTACCAAGAACAAAATCCTTTTAATATTATGCTTGCTATGCTGTTTCAGTTTTTCTATAGGAAAGGAGGTAGGGAGCTAAAACATGTTCTTTGGAATAAAAAGACACTTTAGTTTTTACATAAGGGAATGAGCAGGAAAAGTGTATGGAAATGTTTAATATACTGAATTTATGTAATGTAGTTTGTAATCCATTCATATTTTTATGGTGTTGCCTTGGGAGTGTAAGTGACTGGATAAATTATTGTAGTTAATGTTAACTGAATAAATTAATAAGGTTATAAAATGTCACTTTCAGGCTGTTTCAGCAATTTCTTAAAAGGCTTCATTGCTAGTCAGATGTGAGTGTCATAATTGCCTTCAGTGGTATAATTTTTGCTTTATTTAAAAAAAAATTGTTAAAGAAAAGTTTACTTGATTTTTTTTAATTAGGTAGCCAGGGTCATTGAACAAAACTGGGATTGTGTATGGAAATCAGAGACTTCAGCAAAATACAGCATGGGTTAGTAGAAAATTAATGTTGGAGTGTTGTCAGGCATAAGTCTTGAGTCGACACAGGATTCTGAAGGTAACAGTGAACAAGAATCTACTCAGAAGAAAGGATGGCTCCTTGTTGGGTGATACAGTGGTCAGAAGTGGATTTTGTCCTTTTTCTTTGCCCTTGTGACACTGCAGAAAGTGTGGAAGGAAAAGTATGCCATTTTATTGGAAGCACAATTATATACAGCAGGGTTGAATCATAAGAAGAAGATATAAAAGGGAATTGATGGGTTTGGTGGAATCATGTAAAAGATTAAATTGGAAAATACATTGAATAATGCATCTGATGTATAGAATTCCAGAAAGAGAAAACATTGTCAGGGGACTTGGTAAAGCACAATCGAAAGGGATATTTAACTCTTGTCTGTAGTCACTGTTTTATGCCACTATCCTCTCATTTATCGTCTTCTGTTATTACATCTCATATCGTCTTTACCATTGTTCTTTTATATATGTCTCTTAGCAATAATGTTTTATGGCCTGTTGTAACGTATTTGCTACTGTTCTCCTATTCTTGCTCTGTCAAGTAATGTAGTACAATATTTAACTATTTCATTATTGAAAAAGTGTGGAAGTACCTGCAGTGAAACATGGCACTTTGTTGGACTTGAGAGTAACACAGCAGGAACAAACACAAAAATAAAATCCAGAGGTTTATTCACTGATGAATAATCCAAGTAAAAGTAACAAATAGGTAAGTGCTTTCACTAGTTATACTAGCTTCATCAGACCACAGTAAAAACAAGTTTTACAGTGATTAATTCAAACTCTCCAATTGCATCCCATGCGTACATTGTAAACAACAACCATTACTGGCTAAAACACTTCTTAAAAGCAGACATACAGGAATATCAGTACTTCAGTCTCCTAGCTTTCAAGGGGGACATGATAATTTAAGCCAGAGCCTCTGTTGGCTCGTAGTTTAAAAATCCATCGGACTTCAGCTGTCTCAGTGTCATTAACTATGTTCCCTAACCACTGACTTACTTTCATATTGTCTATAATCAAAAACTTAAATGTATGGCCCTCAAACTGCAGCTTATGTTTCGCTACCACAGTGGAGGGATTATTCTTTCATGCACAATACAAATGATCTGTAATACGTTCACATAGCTTACGGTTTGTCTTTGCAGCTTAAAAAGCTTTACACTGCATGCAATATGCATGATGTATCAAGTCTTTACTAATACAGTCGCCTTGTGTATGAAACCAAAACTGCTTGTGAGTGTCTGGGTGTGTGAACACACATAACTCATGTACAAATGATCAAAAATTGCAGCTCCCACACTTTAAAGTTCCATATACCTCATCTTCCCTGGTTGGATAGCACAGCATTCTTTCAAGTAACTTCCTATTCTTATAGCAAAACTGAGGATGGGCTCCAACTGTTTGCCCTGTCTGTTCATCTGTGTGTAAGATTAACCAGTTCATCTTAATACTATTCCTAATAACTTGGAAATCATTACTATATGAGATGGACATCCCTAACGTCTCCCTTCAATATCTCTGTGGCCGTTCATCCTTATATGGTTATGAAAAATATAGTTTGGCTCCCGTATGTCGGAGGGAGATAGCCAGCTCTACTCCCTCGCTGATTTCTATCTCCTTATATCCCCCCTGCTGAGACTCAGCCTCAAGTCATCCAGACTGTGAGTACATCACCTACTGCATGAAGTCTAGATACTCTCAAGCACTGTCCTCTAACGACATTCTGAAAAACACGGGGAGGGTGAATACTAGTCCTATGGACATATGATGGACGATAACACTCCTTACGATGGAGTTTAGTAGTGATCCCCCCGTTATGTAATTTGGAAACAGGTAGTACTCAATATCACTGGCAGAGTACATCATCATAAATTTAGGAAAGGTTGTAGTCCCATGTAAATATTCTAAAAAATAATCCAGATCTGCAACTGTCAGTCCATAGGAAAAAACATATCACTGACGAAACAACAATAAAAATATACATTTCTCTTAAAGATTTCTAAAGTTGATACACTTTCCTGTTATTCCATGACCATATTGGCTTAGCTATTGGCCCAAGGTGTGCCCATAGCTATACCCTTGGTCTGCAAATAATAGATACCATCAAAAATTAATGTGTTATGTTTTAAGATCATCTCAAGGAACAGACAAATTAAGTCTTATCTCCACTTCAGAGTAAGAACTATGGTTGGTAAGGAAACACTTCACCATCTGAATTCCCACCTGATTGGGCATCACAGTAAATTATGATTGCACGTCCAACGTAATCATTAAGTACTGAGCTGGAGCTCCTTCCTCACTCATAAATTCATATAAATCACTTAAATGTTGAGCATCTCATAATGCAAACTTACATTCATAAAGAACTGGTCTAAACATCCTCTCTGCATATGTAGATAGTGACTCTGTCACTCATCCCCTCCCTGCAACAGTGGGTCTGAAGGGTGGTTTAGTGGGATGCTTTTGTATTTTTGGCATACCTTGCAGTATGGGAGCTACTGGATTCTCAATTATACAAAAATCATATAATTCTGAGGTGATAATATCACTGGCATGACATTCCTGGAGCATGTGGGCTACTGCGTCATGCTCTACATAAATGTCTTTAATATCTGTAACTTTGTAAGTGTCAGTTTCACTCAACATCTCTTTCACAGCTGAAAAATAAAAATGTCTGTCCATAACTACCAAGTACAACCCTTGTCAGCAGGTCTAATTTCAATGGTGAAATCCGACCTAAGTTGTTCCAGTACTAATCGCTCATCATAGGACAAATTAACAAAGCCTTTCTTCCTGTTATTGTCATGCAGTAATTCTGAAATATGTTCACACATTTTATCAAACACTTCTAGTACTGGTGAGTTCTTTGGAGCATACAGACTGTGTTTTCTAAGTGATCTATTACTTTCAACTTGGGCACTATGATTGTACATTAAGCATTATGTTCCTGATGAACAACGTTAAGTCCAAAGCAGTCTCTGCCAAATCAATTGGCTGTGCTGAAATAAAATTGAGTCCCTTATCAAGGACAGACAGTTCAAAACCAGTTAAAACACTTCTTTGAAATGTTCCAAACTAATGATTGGTCATGGGTGTTCACATTTGATAAAACTTTCTGTCCTTGAGAAGGGGCTCTCTTTTATTCCAGCACAGCCAACTGATTTGCTGAGACTATATGTTTGACTTTCTGAAAAGTCAAAAACAGCAAAATGGCAAAATCTACGATTTGGGGGGGGCAAGCCCCCCTGCACCCCCACACTCCCTGCAAAATATGTATACCAACTCCGAGATTGTACTACAGTGGGGAGAAGAGTAAATTCTCCAATACCCACTGTACCACAATCTTCATATAAATGCTTTGACTTTTTGAAAAGTCAAACATACGGCCTCAACCATATGAAGTTCAACTTTCCAAAGAGTCAGTCTTCTGAAGGGGACCAATATATACTGTGTGTGTGTGTGTGTGTGTGTGTGTGTGTGTGTGTGTGTGTGTGTTTGTGTGTGTGTGTATATACGTACTTCATATGGTTGAAAGACCATAAAACCGAAAGTGATTTACCCAAGACAACAATACTGAGACTAAAAATGCCGAACACCGTACTTTTTCCCAGGGCAAGTAAACACTTGCCCAGCGTGGGGAAATATGCCCTATTCCCTACTGTAGTGCGATCCCAGAGTTGATATGTATAGTTAGGGGGTGTGTGGGGGGTGCAGGTGGGTTTCAAATAGTTTTGTTTGTTGTAATGTACTTTTGGGCAAGTGTTTATTTGCCCCGGGGAAAAAAGTAGGGTGTTCAGCATTTTTAATTTCAGTATTGTCATTTCTGTCAAATCGGTTTCAGTTTTATGGTCATTCGACCATGTGAAGTAGATCCGTGTGTGTGTGTGTGTGTGTGTGTGTGTGTGTGTGTGTGTGTGTGTGTATATGTATGTGTGTGTGTGTGTGTGTGTGTGTGTGTGTATATATAGGTCCCCTACGAAGACCCGAATGCACAGAATCCCGACGCCCAAAATACCGAGATGAAAAGCCCGAAACCCCACATTACTGAAACGTTGAAAGTGCGAAATTCAAAATCGCAAAACTAATACATACATACAGCACACACACAAACATGCACACACCCTCCCCCCATAACCAAACAAACCACCCTACACTAAAGATAAGCAGGGGGGCTTCACCCCCCTTGCACCCCCCCAGGAAGTGGGCTGTGCCCCCCACACCCTCTCTACTTTATTATTCTACCTTTGAGATTGCACAAACACATACACAAGGCAAACTGACACCCACACATTACAGTCACACACACACACACCACAGTCACAACACACACTTACACACACTAAAGCCCCTCACAAACACACTTACACACACATACTTACCTGAACCGCAACACCAGAAGCACTAACTCAAAATCCCTTAACATCGGGATTTTGAATTTCGCGCTTCTGGTCTTTCGGTAATGTGGGGTTTTGGGCTTTTTGTCTCAGTATTTTGGGCGTCGGGATTCTGTGCATTCGGGATTTTGTAGGGGACCTATATATATATATATATATATATATATATATATATATATATGTATATATATATATATATATGTGTGTGTGTGTGGTTTACTGTCATTATTTCGAATGACACTCGGTCGACCCCACTATGTTCGACAATGGAATGTCGAACATGGCAATGTCGAACTTTAAAAGCAAGCCTAGCAATGGGTTTTAACATGGGTCAAGATAGGGGCGAGGTTTGTAGTTCGGCAATAGCAGTGAACCCCTATCTCGACCCATGTTAAAACCCATTCCTAGGCTTGCTTTTAAAGTTCGACATTGCCATCTTCGACGTTTCTTTGTCGAGCATGGTGCGGTCGACCGAGTGTCATTCGAAATAATGATAGTAAACCATATATATATATATATATATATATATATATATATGTGTGTGTGTGTGTGTGTGTGTGTGTGTGTATGGATGGATGGATATGTGTGTGTGTGTGTGTGTGTGTGTGCATATATACATATATGTAGATGGGTCCCTATCAGTTGATTGAGTTTTCAGAAACATGAACTTACGTATGAACGAGACCATATGATCGAATTTTTGAAAACTCAAAGCTTTTCAAAGTGAGGATTGGGAAGTTTAACATTTTCCTGACTGTAGTATGATCTTGGAGTTGGTATATATAATTTGCAGGGGGTGTGGGGGTTGCAGAGGGGCTTGCCCCCTGCAAAAATGTAAAAAAAGGTAGATTTTTGTGGGGTTTTTTTGGTTTTGTTTTTGTTTTTTGATGTTTGGGTTTTCAAAAATTCAATCTTATGGTCTCTCTGATTTTTTATTTCTGAGTTTCTGAAAAGTCGATCATCTGACATAGACTTGTGTGTGTGTGTGTGTGTGTGTGTGTGTATATATATATATATATATATATATATATATATATATATATATATATATATATATATATATATATATATTAGATGATCGACCATTCCGATGTCCAAATCATAGATGGTCGACATCATATGATCGAACGTCGGAAAGGTCGAAGGTGAAAATCAAAGGCTTTTCACAAGCAGAATGGGAAATTTTCCCTTTCTGCACTGAAGTGCATTCTCAGAGTTGGTATATTTAAGAAGGGGGATGTGGGGGTGCAGGGGGGCTTGCCCCCCCTGCTCAGAGCGGTAAGGGAGGTTTTTTTTTTATTTTTTATTTTGTTATATAGTCAATGTTTCGAACTTCGCTCATATAAGTTCGTGTATGTGAGGTTCGACGTTTTGAAACTTTGACTATATAATATAGACCCTCTCTATATATATATATATATATAATATGGATCCCTATCACTTTATCGAATTTCCAAAACTCAGAAGACCATATGCCCAAAGTATTGGAACTCCAAACACTTTCCATTGAGATCGCCGTATAGCACGGAACTAGGGATTTGCCGTTTTCCTAGATGTAGTGCGATCTCAGAGTTGGTATATTTAAGTAGCAGGGGGTATGGGGGGGGTTGTCCCCCTGCAAAAATATAAAGGTAAGTTTTTTTTTGTTTTTTTTTTTGTGTGTGTGTTTTCTTATTGTTTCAAAGTTCAAAAACTTTGGGCATATGGTCTTCAGAGTTTTGGAACGTCTATAAAGTGATAGGGATCCATATATATAGACATATATTTATATATATATATATATATAAAAAATATATGTGTGTGTAGATATACATACATTTATCTGTATAGATAAAGATGTATATATGTATACACACACACACACACACACATATATATATATATATATATATATATATATATATATATAGACAGAGAGTGACTGAGTGGGTGACTCATGGTTGTAAAGGATCTATGATGACTTATTCATATATCTGCTTAAATGATTACACTGAATGAAATAAAATTAAAAAGTACCTCAGGAATCAGAATCTGTGAAGACACTATCTTTCTGGAAAAAAAGATGTATGAGAATGAGAGGATATGGTGTGAAAACTGAAGGCAGATGGCTGGTGGGAAATTAAGTAATTTTACTCAGAAAGTGTTGGATGATTATAAAAGTCTTCGTAAAATACTCTGGTGAGAAAATAACTGGGAGAATACAGGAATGCATGGGACAGGCATAAGGCACAGCTTATGAACTATAAGAATATATAAGTTCTCAGTTATACAGTTTATCTAGTGGGTAAGAAATTGGACAGCTAGTTAAGACCAGCAGACTACTCTTGAAGTTTATGTGATCTTTGTGATCTTGAAGCATGTATTCGTTTCAGGTCCTAAAATCAGTGTCATTTGATCAGTAGTAGTAATGCATGTTTTTTGTTGTTGTTGTATGTGAAACAATGGAAATGAAGAAGATGCTGTTTTACTTTTTTTGGATATTTCTGAAGTCTTACACAGAACAGCTGCAGTTGTAACCTATTTTTTTTTTTTAAACAGGGACATCTCTGCAACGAAGTGTGATTTCATGGTCCAGGTCCAGTTAAGGTAGTATATCCTTGGAATCTTTTTAGTCACGATTTGTATTCCTAACCAAAAAGAAAGTGGCAATGAAACAGGAATGCAAACTGCATGACCTTCATGCTTAAACTACTACTTCTTTCCACCTGTAGCTTGCAAACTCCATCACAGATGCATAGTAAAAGATGCTGTAAGTCTGGTTAGACCTCCTTTTAGCAAGGGAGTAGGAGAAAAGGCCTTTACACTGGTAGACTCTGCCTCTTGCGAAAGACTAACAGAAGGTATTGAATGTTGTCTTCAAAAATTAAATAAAAACTCATGCAGTTTCTTTCTTTGAGTACAAATGCTTCTTATAATGTATAAGATAGTACACCTAATCAGAATGCCAAGTGAACAGCCACAGTACTTGAGTTTGCTTGTGTATAATTGACATTTGTAGAACAGTCTGTAACAGGATGGTTTTGCACTCTATACTTGTACAGAAAAGTTACAAGTTTGCACAACAAACTGTATAAAATTGCTGTAATACTTTGGCATTTCATTGTCAGGTGAACATTCCCAAGGAAATAGCATTAAGCACTTAATTCTTGATCAGTGTGTATCACAATTATTGCCTTTCAGTTTCTCCCTTAACGTTTTTCTCCTTCCTTTCTTCAGTGCAGTGCTCACCATGGAATTGCCAACATTAATGAGTATAAATCACTGCTTATATAATGTTTTGTTAATCTTAAATTATTTATTTGTATTCTGTAAAGTTTCTGTGACTGACTGGTTCAAGTCTTGGCTGAAAAGTGTCCTTTGACCAGCCCACCTACCTGGTTAACACATTAAATGAATAATAAATAACCATTTCCTTCCTGGGCAGTATATATTAAACTGTTTTCATATTTTGGATGCAGGTCCTTGAGAATAATAACAACCCTACAGAATGTTATATTTGTAAAGTAGCAAAACGTATTCAAAGAGCTAAGCTAACACAGGAATGGAGAAAGGAGATTTTACCAGTAGAGATGACTGCAAGTAGGGACAGAGAAAATAGGCAAGAGGAAGCTGGACCTTATTGGTGAAATTAGCAAGGAACCTAGGTATTGGAAGCATATAACTAGCGAGGGGAAATGTCGAGTAGAATGAGGCAAATCAGAAGTTTGGACTACAGTTTAGAGACTGCCTTTCCTACCAGGTATTCATAACAGAATACAGGCAGCTCTGGTAGAGTTTGTAGTTAGTGTAGAACAGAAGCTGCTGTTAAAAGGGGATAATTAGTAATGCAAATCAAATATTGCATGATAACTATAAAAATCATTTAGCGGAAGTTAGAAAAGAATGGGAAAAGAGGGTGGAAAGGTAGTTTACAAAGGCACAAGTGGTATGATGAGCTCCCGAGTATATTTCAAAGTCCAGAAGGTGTTGGATTTTTGCATGGGTGTGTTTGCATAGGTATTTTTACCCAAGCAGACTAAAGAAATTTTTTTCTCTCTAGTAAATTGCAAATGCTGAAGGAGTGATGGGAAAGAGAGAGAGATAACTGGGAATCTTTTTTTTTGGGGGGGGGGATGTAAAGAGTTGTCTGATTTTAAAAATTTTGTTTACTTTGTCAAAAATGTTGGGGGAGCAACAGTTGTAATCAAGAAAATGATTAATTTGAACTGGGATGTAGGATATAGAAATGTCTTACTAAGTTTCATTTTATTAAACTGCCAAAAAAGCAATTACTAGAAAGTGGAAAAAAACTTATAACAGCTGTAATTGAAGCATTAAATATTGTGCAGGAGATACAAAGAAATGGCGGTAGGATCTTTAGAACTGTAGGAACTGTACATGCAGGATTATGTTCAGGGGAGGGGTAAAATTTAAAGAAGGGCACGAATTGAGCAATTTATTTAATGCTGGAGTGAATGAAAAGTGTTAAGTAAACATGTATACTGCATGAAAATAATGGAAATATATGTGGTTTGTTTACTTTTATAAAACTGTATTTATGTTTGTCACTCTAAAATGTAAGTAGTCAATAAAGTTGTTTAAAAGGCGAATTCACATATAAAGATGTGAAAGGTAAATTTGGAAACAGTTGCACATCTACAGTTGTTGTGTCTTTTGGCTTTTCCCAGTTAGGGGTCGCCATAGCGGGACTCCGATCCGCTAATGATTGGCAGTAGAGTTTTACGTGCTGGCTTGCCGGGCCTAACGCACAACCTTCAACGAAGGAACGCCCATTCACACATGTCGCCCTCGCCACACAGAAGACGCTGTAACTAAGAATCGAACGGGCAACGTCTAACTGTGAGGCGACAACGCTACTGCAACACCACACGCATATACAGTATAATGCAGTTATAGAAAAATCTTATGTATGATGCAGTAAAACGAGCAAAGAGATATAGTAAGATGGTGGAGGACTGGAGAGGTACTTACTGAAGTACTTGTATGTACAGAGTAGAGAGTTCCAACTGAGTGAAAAATTAGAAGTGTAGGTATGTTAAAAGAACTGGACATCAGTGTGACACGTGTTTGAATGTTAGAATTGGGAGTAAGAGATCATGTTGACAGTGTGGGAAAGGTCTGGTAATTGAATAAGTTATGTAGCAGTTTTGGACTCCATCTTTGAAGAAGAAGTGTTTACGTTCTTTCCTGAGTATTCTGAAGGAGGAATTTTCTTTAAAAGAGAAGTGAAGGATTTCCCAGATTTGTGAGCCAGTGATGAAGAAACTGTGGTCAGTGAATTAAGTATTGTTTTGGGTTTATGTTGGAAGGTTATATTGAGAGACATTCACCTGAAGTTATAATCTGAGGTCCAAAGAGGTAGCCAGCTAGCCAGGAAGGGAAGAATTGAAGATTAGTTAGTTTGGAAAGTAGAAACCTTAGTAATTTTCAGGCACTGTGTGCACTGGGAAGCCAGAGAGCTTTGACAAGGATCTGGCATTTGTGTTGTCTTCTAGGTGATAGTGGGATGAATCTGCAGATGATGTTTGCAGAATCTTGTAATAAAGAGATGATGTTCTTCATGCTTCACTGTTGCAGTCCTGACAGTTGGGATTTCCTGCCGTGAAAGCCCTCGGCCGGCCTGACTACCAGAGAAACTTATTTCGCCTCCCAGGCTGTCATACTCCTTAACCAACGTCCGAATGCTCAGGTGTAAAGGGAGCCAGCCTGCGTCATCACTTCAATATTTTCTTGCTGCCAGAGTCCAAAGCAGATTTCATGTGCATTGAATAAGTTGTGTAGCAGTTTTGGACTCCATCTTTGAAGAAGAAGTGTTTACGTTCTTTCCTGAGTATTCTGAAGGAGGAATTTTCTTTAAAAGAGAAGTGAAGGATTTCCCAGATTTGAGAGCCAGTGATGAAGAAACTGTTGTCATCGGAAAGATAAGTACCCCGTTGGGAGCTCTTTCCTTTCTTTTTTGACTTATGTCAGATAAAGTAAATAGTTGTCTCTGCTGTGGTAAACATATTCCACACAGAGACTTCCATATGCTTTGTGTAACTTGCTTAGGGCCAGGCCACAATATCCCTAACTGTCGATTCTGTGCGAGGTTTAACACTAGAACTGTTAAGCATAGAGCAGAGTTTTTAGCTTGTTTTCTAAGGCAGGAATGTGGGTAGTTGTTTACTATGGTGTCTGCCAACGTCCCAAATTCGATTTTCCTAAACGTAAAAAAGATAAGAAACAAAAGCCTAGGTCCACAGATGACACTCACTCACTTGCCCCCTGGCTCGACTACTAGGCTTGTGATTGTTGAGGAAGGTGAGGTGCTTTCGCAGCCCCTTTCGACTTTTGATTCAGTGAACCAGGCCTCTGTCGAGACCCATTTGGAGTTGGGCATGCCTTCAGTCTGTTCATCTTCTACAGCTCTTATCTTCATCTCATCAGTTGGGTCCCAGACCACTCAGCAGGCCACGGCGTCCGATGAGCGGCTGCTAACCAGAGACTTTTCACAACCTAGGCCCATTCTGGTGCATCTTCAGTCTAAAGAGTCAGACATCAGGGAGACTTTTCACAACCTAGGCCCATTCTGGTGCATCTTCAGTCTAAAGAGTCAGACATCAGGGTGTTGGATGTTCCCAGGCCTAAGGCCAAACCTGCACCAAAGAAAGGCATTTTGGCAGGGCTTTCGCCTAGGCCTATGGACTGCCAGTTTCAGGGACCCAAACAAGGTTTAATCAGTTTGGCTGAAGATCTCATTAACATTGTAAGGTCCAGACAGACTTCAGGGAATATTATCCCAGGGAAAAGAAAATGAGACCCCCCCCCAAATGCTACTCTGATCCACTGTATTCAGCTGCATTCAGAAGAAGAGTTTGATTTAGAGGGCTCTGCATCTGAAGAAGGCCCCGTGTACACCTCTTATGAGGAAGAGGAATCAGATGAGGAAAATCTCCCCTCTGCCTCCCCGCCTGAAGACCTCACTTTTGGAGAGACATTTCATGCTATGAGGCAACATTTTCAGTGGGAGGCACAAGAATACCCACAGGCCAGAAAGAGAGTTAGAGAGTTCTTAGACTTCCCTGAGCACAAACCTCTAGCAATCCCACCTGTTCTGGAAGTAGTGGAAGATGTTTTTCAGGATGCTTCCTTAAATCTTGACTTGCTTCCTCCTGCACCCAGAAAGCCTGACCAGTTCTACAGGGTCCAGGGCCCTCATAGATATCTGTTTAAAAATCCAACTGCTGACCCTGAAGTGGTCACCCCAGGCCCTAAGGGGTCTAGGGCCAGTACCTGTAGGAACTCTTTACCTACTGACAAAGAAAGCAGGGCTGTTGATAGACTTGGAAAGAAAGTCTTACTATGAGGTCCCTCAGCTGCCAGTTCTATATGATCAAATACCAGCAAACCATTCTTGATCAATTAAAACAAAAGCTCTCAGGTTTAGAGGATCACAACTTTCCTGAGGAACTTTTGGATCTGTGCCATTCCAGTTTCCAAGTAGCTAAACACTCTCTACACTGCGGGTATGATGCCATGAAAGCCTCCTGCAGGGCAACTGTAACTGGTGCAGTGGTCAGGAGACACACTTGGCTTAGAGAGCAACACCACCCTGACCATGTAAAGCTAATCTCCTGGATGCACCTCTTGACAAAGAATGCCTTTTTGGGGCTAAAGCTGAAGCAGTCCTCAAAAAGATGAAAGACAAGTCAAAAGCCATGCAAAAGGTAAAGAACTTTCTACAAGTGCAACCCACCAGGTTCAGCTGGAATTTCCTGCCCAAACATTGGTCCTTTCCCACCCAATCTAAAAACAAATTGAAAAAGCCTCAGAGAACAGAACCCCCAGGCACAGACCACAACACCAAAGATCTAGGTAGTGGACTTCAGAGTCTCACAGGTAAGGGAGTTTTAGGACACCTGCCCTGACCAGAGAGCAATTATGACTGTTGCTCTCCCTCTTCAAAGAAAATTGGCTTTCTGTAACAAAGGACCAGTGGGTCTTAAAGATCATTTTTCAGGGATACAAATTCTCTTTCAGCAAACTCCCAATCCCAAGAGGGTACCCAGACTTACCTCCAAATCAGTGGGCAGAGGCATTGAAACAGGTCCAAGCTCTCATATCCCAGGGGGCAGTAGAACCTGTCCCCTCAGATCAAACAGGCAAAGGCTTTTATTCCAGACTATACCTTGTTCCCAGAAAAGAGGGCACTTGTCACTTCATCCTGGATCTATCCATTCTGAACACCTCCCCGGTGGTCCCCAGATTCAGAGTGCTAACTTTGCAGCAGCTGCTGCCTATGCTGACAAGAAATGCCTGGCTAGTGACCCTAGACCTAAAAAATGCCCACCTCGACATCCTCATAAGGGAATCCTGCAAGAAATTCCTGCACTTCAGAGCAGGCTCACAACACTTTCAGTTCTCTGCGCTACCCTTTGGCTTATCTACTGCACCCAGAATATTCATCAGATGCTTAGCCCCAGCCATAGCATTTTGCAGACAGAGAAATATACAGATTTACCCTTACCCGGACGACTGCCTCAATCAGGCAGAGTGCAAAGAAAAGCTTCTGCAGAACCTTGTCTTTGTCAAAACCCTCCTAACTTCCCTAGGGTTCACCATCATCGAGAAGAAATCAAAGCAAACACCCTCCAGGAAGATCATTTTCTTGGGAGCACTGCTAGACGCAGCATCCCAATTGGCCTTCCTATCCTCAGAAAAGCAGAGCTTCCTGCCACTTTACTTTACCCAGCTGGCTTCCAGAAGTCACCTCACTGCAAGGAAGTTCCTACAACCCCTGGGGTACATGGCATCTTGCATCCTTCTAATTCCTCTGGCCAGGCTTCACATGAGAAAACGTCAGTGGTATCTAAAAAACCTTTCATGTCAGCACTCTGTCTCTAGAGACCTCTCTCCTTTTGATCCCATGTATAAGAGCCGAGTTTCTCTGGTGGCCAATGGCCTGTGCAAAGAACAACGGTCTTCCCTGCATCCTCCGCCCTACCGGCCAGACCATTACCACTGATGCTTCAGACATTGCTTGGGGCGCTCACCTAGCAGGCAGGTGCACTCACTGTCTTTGGGATGCCCAGCACCTTCCCTTACACAACAATCAGAAAGAAATGATGGCAGTACAAAAGGCTGGGGCATCCTTCAAACCCCATCTCAGGCCAGGGGTTATCCTTATAAAAACAGACAACACCACAGTAATGTGGTATATCAACAAACGGGGGGGGAACCCAATCTTACCCTGTGTGCAGGCTAACCATGAACTTCTTGCTGACGGCCGCCTCCATGGGTCTACACCTTATTGCCGAATACCTACCAGGGGTCAGAAACACCCTGGCAGACCACCTAAGCTAAAGTTTGTCTGACCTCCATGAATGGCAGCTCCACAGAAAAATCTTTCTACAAGTCACTCAGGAGTGGGGGACTCCAGAGGTGGATCTCTTTGCTTCGCACCTCAACCACCAGCTAAAAAAAGGCTGTGCCAAGGAGTATCACCTCCTAGCGTGGAAGGTGGATGCCCTGACCTTCCCCTGGAACTCTCTCTTTGTGTAAGCGTTCCCTCCTGTGCCTCTTCTTTCCAAGGAACTGATCAAAATAAGGGAGGAGAGACCAAAGGCCATCCTCATTGCTCCAGATTGGCCCAGACAGCATTGGTACCCCTTACTGCACAGCCTGAATTTACAGCCCCCCAGGCAGCTTCCCCTGGTCTCAGACCTCTTGACCAAGGTGGGAGGGGGAGATACTGCTCCCAGACTTGCAGACTCTCAGTCTTTCAGCATGGCTAATACTTTAAAGGCAAACAAGAAGTCTCTGTTAAGCAAACAGATCCTAGACATTATCACAGAGGCCAAAAGGCCCAGCACCAGAAAATCTGACACAGGGAAATGGAAAAGATTCTGCTTCTGGAGCCAGTTCAGAGGGGCCAGTACCTCACATCCTTCCATCCCTCTTATTTTAAATTACCTAGCCGAGTTACTCAAAAGTGGCCTCTCCTTCTCTTCTATTAAAATCCATGCCTCAGCCATTTCAGCCCATTATGATTCAGACCTACCCCCTCTTCTCTCATCCTTTGATTAAACAATTCCTTAGAGGGGCTTCTAATATCAGACCTCCTAGAAGGCCTCCCACGCCAGCCTGAGACCTGAATTATGTTTTA
Source organism: Protopterus annectens (assembly GCF_019279795.1). NCBI lineage: Eukaryota > Metazoa > Chordata > Ceratodontiformes > Protopteridae > Protopterus > Protopterus annectens. The sequence goes on from NC_056739.1 coordinate 1,276,056,274, forward strand.
GAAAAACTAACCTTACCTGCATTTGAACCTGCTGCTTCAGCAGAATTGAAATACTTCTTCTGGAAGACTGCCTTCCTTCTAGCTATCACCTCAGCCAGAAGGGTTTCAGAACTTCAGACACTCATGGCTGTTGAGCCCTTCATCATTTTCCATGCAGACAGGTTCTCCCTGAGGACTAACCCCTCCTTTATGCCCAAGGTGGTATCTGATGTGACCCTCAACCAGACCATGCACCTACCCACCTTCTTTCCCAACCCTCAAAACAAGGAAAGAATTCTGCACTCGCTAGATGTGCACAGACAACTCAGATACTACCTGGACCGTACTAAACCCTTCAGAAAAACAGGACCAGCTGCTTATCAGCTTTGCCTCAGGGGCAGAGGGGAAGACCATTTCCAAGCAGATATCACACTGTATCCATTTCTGCTACGGACTACATGGGAAATCCCCCAGTCTACTTGTACCCATTCCACTAGGGCAGCCTCCACTTCCACAGCCTTCCTCAGAGGAGTCCCCACCGGGGACATCTTGGAAGTTGCCACCTGGACCTCTGTCAATACCTTTACAAAGCATTACCACCTACCTCTTTTTTTTTAAGTCTAGGGCAGGGTTTGCCTGTGCAGTTCTGCAGGGCTTGCTGACCCATGCCTAGGGCTCTAACCTATCCTTCCACCCGTCTCCTCAGCTTTGGGAATCCTCCTACAGGTGATGACTGCAACAGTGAAACATGAAGAACATAGTAAAGTTGTGTATACTTACCATAAATGTAGATGTTTGAGTGTATTCACTGTTGCAGTCCTGGTTTCCCTCCCTCCATACCCCTTATATCCTCTTTCCCTAGGGGGACATTAGCTTCCCACAGTGGCTTTTAGCCACCAGGACCACTTTACCTTATTTTGTTGTGCTTCTGATGAGTTAGGGCAAGAAAAACTGATGTAATGACGTCGGCTTCCTTGCTTGATAGCACTGACGACCTGACGTCAGACTACAAAAGACTGCAGCCGATGCAGAAAAACATTGACTCTGGTATGCGGGCCAGCCGAGGGCTACCACAGCAGGGATAACCCATAGGTGATGATTGCAACAGTGAATACACTCGAACATCTACATTTATGGTAAGTGTACACAACTGCACTTTTCCACTCCTCCTCCATCTCACCACTCAGAAAACTTGGCAGTTACTGCAGAGAGTAGACCTCCTCATGCAGTACAAAAGGTGGAGAGTGCACCCCAATCTGCAGACACTAAACTTTTCAGTTTGGATGATCCCACAGCACCTAACTGCTACACCAACTTAAGTCAACAGGTGCAAAACATTCTGAAGGAATCCAGAAGGCCTACCACCAGGAAGTCTTATTCAGCCAAATGGACATGATTCTCTCCTTGGTGCCATAGGCACCACCTTGAGCCAAGTTCAGCTAACATTTCGACTATCCTGGAGTACCTGGCCAGTCTTGTGGATAAAGGCCTTTTTTATTCCTAACCAAAAAACGGAGGATGCAGAACAAACCAGTAAGCAGAAACAAAGCACCCTGAACCACTGCTAGGTAGGCAAACAAATTTATTAAGCCGAACAGTTCACTCGAAAAAATAACGCTGAATCAAATCACCATACGTTTTCGTCCACAACTTCATCAGATTACACTAATACATTCAGTTAACTGCTTTTATATACTCATCCAAATTTTAAAAAACAGCCAGTAAAAACAATCATTGTACATAGAAGTGCATTGAGTTACTGCCCTCTACTGACAAGGAGGATTATTCCACATTAAAGTCAAAATTTTGTTGATCGCATTTTTAATACAGGGGCAAGTGAGATCATGTCATTTAAACCAGGAATTTACTGGCCTCCAACACCACTTGCCAGTATAATTCCCTGTATTCAACTAAAGTCTCCCACATACCCCTGGGGTCCTTTGGCACAACCTCTAATATAAAAACTGAAATTCAGCTTCAGGACAAGTTTTTGTGTGTTTGTGCAGAGAATTTGTTTCACATTTTATACCTAATATCATAGGTGTGCTCATAAATTCTCTGCTTAACCTTTCTTTCACTCTTGCCAATGTAAAAGCATTACATTTTTTACATAACCCAACATAAATAATCCCTTTGTGTTACAATTCGCAAAAGTTTTTAAAGTTAAAATTTTGTTATTTCTGGCAGATAAAGTAATGGTATCCCAGTAATCAAATAAGAACAATAATTACAAGCACCACATTTAAATACACCAGCTTTTTGTTTGTACCTGCTAACCTTGAATTCCCTTTACTACCTCTTTCAAAAATATCCTTCAGGGTGTTCCTTTCCTATAAATATGTTTTATTTCACCCTGAAATGTGATTTAAGTCAGAAACTTTAGAAAAGTTAATCCACTCTTTGTCAAAAATTCTTTTGATCACACCAGCTTGTCCATCATATGTGGTAATGATACCTGATACTAATTCATTATTTAACCCATCTACTTTCTTGTTTGTGACTTGTTGAGTTGCAACATCTTCAATTTACCCAATACAGGGCAAACCTTCCCTTCCTCCCATCACTGACTTCTTTGGAAACTCTATCAATGAGCTCTTCCGGGTAGCCTCTATTCAGGAACATGTTTCTCAGGTTTTTACATTCGTTACCATAACATGCATCATCAGAAGTCATTCTACACAAGCACAAATTGCCCTTTTATAACACTCCTTTTCTGGTGTGGGGGTGCTTAACTTGAGTAGTGCAGATAAGAATTAGAAAGGTCTCTTTTCTATAAATTCTAGACTCAAAGCCATACTCAGTTTTAGATATGTTAACATCAAGGTATTTCAATTCATCAGTAGTGAATTTGTGAGTGAATTTTAAAAATTCTGTGGTACCATTTAGGTATTCCACAAAGCTACCAAATTCATCTTGAGTGCCTGCCCATAAGAAACACAAGTGTCCAGAAATCTACCATACAACTTCCATAAACTACTATATTCTGAATTCAGTACAAACTTATTCTCCCAGAAGGACATTATAGTGTTAGCATAAGTGGGAGCACAGTGTGCCCCCATCGCCACACCTTTTTTGTCGAAAATACTCGCCCTGAAAGAATATAAAATTATTCTTTAGGACAATCTCCATTAATAACAATACAGTTCTGAACTCATTGTGCCCTAGTAGTTTGATTCAAGTAGCATTTCTTCGAACCATTCAAGGCCTACATCATGGGGTATACTTGTAAATAAGTCAATCACATCCAAGGTACCAAAACCTTTTGTTTCATTTGCAAGTGATTCATTTAGTTTTCCTAAGAAATGCCACTAATCTTTTAAAATAACATTGTTGTCACAAACAAGCTTTTTATCTTCTGGTCAATGTACTTGGCCAAAGGTGCAGTGACCGAACCTTCGCTGACACTATCACTCTCAAAGGTGGGTCACTTTCATCTTTATGCACCTTTGGTATCCCAAATATGGAGGGTATTCTCGGTTTATCTACATGCAAATATTTAAAAGTACTCATGTCAATAACTCCATCCATTAATAAGTCATTTAAAATAACATAAATTCGCTTGTAGGCAATATTAATTTCATTCAAGGATATTCTGGTGTATTTGGTATTATCATTTAATATGTCAAACATTTTGCTCTCATAATTAATGGCATCCATAAGCACAACCCCCCCGCCCTTATCGGGCTTCATAATTCTTATATTCTTGTTCTCACTTAATGATTTCAAAGTTTTCAACTCTGGGTCTGTTAAATTAGACTGCACTTTGTGACAACTCAGAATTTTCCTAAGCTCGTGTTCCAAGCTCAATTCAAAGTTTCTTAGCTGAGGGTGTGTTGGGGGATTAAAGGTGCTCTTACGTCACAATTCTACATTGTTCATGTTGACACCATTTTCCTTTAAAATATAATTCTAAGTTTTTCTTCCTGATAAATAATTTAATATCAATTAAAAAGTTTAAAAATATTTGTTTTCTCTAGGTATAAAACCAAAACCTTTTGTCAATAGTTCAAAATGACTACTGTTAATTGCTACATCTGTGTAATTAAAATATTAAAATCTTTATAACTGTATTTAAAACCACAGCTTGTAATTATTCCCAGACTGGTCGTCTCCTTTCCTGAGCTCCCCCAGTTTCTGGTTTTGTAGTTTTTGAATTGTAAGTAACAGGTTCCCTGTGCATAAGTCTCTCAGACCGCCTTAAAGGTGGAAATGCAGCATCATAATCATTCTCTAAAGGCAATTCATTGTCAGAAATGTCATTGTTAGGTTCTCTGAAGTGATTAATGTCATAATTTCTAACATTTCTCACCCAATTCTTAGGCTTGGTATTGTTTCTTTGTTTTGTATTCATTTAAATCTCTCTCAATCTTGTTTAATTTTCTGTTTTTAACCTCCAAACATTTACTTTCTAAATTATTTAATAGTTTATGATATTTGCTTCTCTCTTAGTCCACTGTAAATAGTAAATCGTGAGTAATGTCCTTGTTTATACATTCTACAGTTTCTTGCAACTTCTTTATTTCTACCTCATTGTTTTTAATGATAGCCCTCATTATATCAAAACCACAATTATCAAAAGCCTCTATTAGTTCAAAATAAAACTCTGTACCTTCCACAACCTTGTTAGGGTATTTGCATACCCTAAGCCCTTTGGGCACAATTTTCTGTTCTAAACAATACTTTAAATAAGTGTTATCCATTTCTAACATTTTGCATTTGTATAAAAATATAGTCCAGGTCATCAAGCTTTTGAGAAAAAAGTTCCTTGTAGTTTATCATTGGTGTTGTTTTTGCTAGCAAAATCATAAACAACATTGAATAAGTCACTGAAATGTCTTTTGTACCTGTAGAGTTTAAACTACCACCAGGGCCAAAACGAACTCCTTCACACATTTTTCTAACATTGTTAGGCTGCTCAGATTGTCCGTGGTCGGTTTCTTCAAGCAAAATCCGAGGGAAACCATCCAGACTGCTGGATCCTGCTCCATTTCGCCTTTCTACATCTCTGGAATCATTTTCCTCACCAACAGCCCGTCTCTCGCGCCTCAACACCATGCACTTCCTGGTTTCCTGGTTCCAATACAGACGTCAATACCGAGGCCAAGATTGTCTGACTGGGGTCAAAAGCCCACAAGTTGAGTGAGCTGTCCGATAAGCTTCCTGAGCTCACCGACTTCATTAGTCTTTGCTCCATTGCTTGCCACACTCCCAGCAGGTGATTCCATCCCAAAGTTACTAGTAACCAAAAACGGAGGATGCAGAACAAACCAGAACCTGTCCCCTCAGATCAAACAGGCAAAGGCTTTTATTCCAGACTATACCTTGTTCCCAGAAAAGAGGGCACTTGTCACTTCATCCTGGATCTATCCATTCTGAACACCTCCCCGGTGGTCCCCAGATTGAGTGCTAACTTTGCAGCAGCTGCTGCCTATGCTGACAAGAAATGCCTGGCTAGTGACCCTAGACCTAAAAAATGCCCACCTCGACATCCTCATAAGGGAATCCTGCAAGAAATTCCTGCACTTCAGAGCAGGCTCACAACACTTTCAGTTCTCTGCGCTACCCTTTGGCTTATCTACTGCACCCAGAATATTCATCAGATGCTTAGCCCCAGCCATAGCATTTTGCAGACAGAGAAATATACAGATTTACCCTTACCCGGACGACTGCCTCAATCAGGCAGAGTACAAAGAAAAGCTTCTGCAGAACCTTGTCTTTGTCAAAACCCTCCTAACTTCCCTAGGGTTCACCATCATCGAGAAGAAATCAAAGCAAACACCCTCCAGGAAGATCATTTTCTTGGGAGCACTGCTAGACGCAGCATCCCAATTGGCCTTCCTATCCTCAGAAAAGCAGAGCTTCCTGCCACTTTACTTTACCCAGCTGGCTTCCAGAAGTCACCTCACTGCAAGGAAGTTCCTACAACCCCTGGGGTACATGGCATCTTGCATCCTTCTAATTCCTCTGGCCAGGCTTCACATGAGAAAACGTCAGTGGTATCTAAAAAACCTTTCATGTCAGCACTCTGTCTCTAGAGACCTCTCTCCTTTTGATCCCATGTATAAGAGCCGAGTTTCTCTGGTGGCCAATGGCCTGTGCAAAGAACAACGGTCTTCCCTGCATCCTCCGCCCTACCGGCCAGACCATTACCACTGATGCTTCAGACATTGCTTGGGGCGCTCACCTAGCAGGCAGGTGCACTCACTGTCTTTGGGATGCCCAGCACCTTCCCTTACACATCAATCAGAAAGAAATGATGGCAGTACAAAAGGCTGGGGCATCCTTCAAACCCCATCTCAGGCCAGGGGTTATCCTTATAAAAACAGACAACACCACAGTAATGTGGTATATCAACAAACGGGGGGGACCCAATCTTACCCTGTGTGCAGGCTAACCATGAACTTCTTGCTGACGGCCGCCTCCATGGGTCTACACCTTATTGCCGAATACCTACCAGGGGTCAGAAACACCCTGGCAGACCACCTAAGCTAAAGTTTGTCTGACCTCCATGAATGGCAGCTCCACAGAAAAATCTTTCTACAAGTCACTCAGGAGTGGGGGACTCCAGAGGTGGATCTCTTTGCTTCGCACCTCAACCACCAGCTAAAAAAAGGCTGTGCCAAGGAGTATCACCTCCTAGCGTGGAAGGTGGATGCCCTGACCTTCCCCTGGAACTCTCTCTTTGTGTAAGCGTTCCCTCCTGTGCCTCTTATTTCCAAGGAACTGATCAAAATAAGGGAGGAGAGACCAAAGGCCATCCTCATTGCTCCAGATTGGCCCAGACAGCATTGGTACCCCTTACTGCACAGCCTGAATTTACAGCCCCCCAGGCAGCTTCCCCTGGTCTCAGACCTCTTGACCAAGGTGGGAGGGGGAGATACTGCTCCCAGACTTGCAGACTCTCAGTCTTTCAGCATGGCTAATACTTTAAAGGCAAACAAGAAGTCTCTGTTAAGCAAACAGATCCTAGACATTATCACAGAGGCCAAAAGGCCCAGCACCAGAAAATCTGACACAGGGAAATGGAAAAGATTCTGCTTCTGGAGCCAGTTCAGAGGGGCCAGTACCTCACATCCTTCCATCCCTCTTATTTTAAATTACCTAGCCGAGTTACTCAAAAGTGGCCTCTCCTTCTCTTCTATTAAAATCCATGCCTCAGCCATTTCAGCCCATTATGATTCAGACCTACCCCCTCTTCTCTCATCCTTTGATTAAACAATTCCTTAGAGGGGCTTCTAATATCAGACCTCCTAGAAGGCCTCCCACGCCAGCCTGAGACCTGAATTATGTTTTAGAAAAACTAACCTTACCTGCATTTGAACCTGCTGCTTCAGCAGAATTGAAATACTTCTTCTGGAAGACTGCCTTCCTTCTAGCTATCACCTCAGCCAGAAGGGTTTCAGAACTTCAGACACTCATGGCTGTTGAGCCCTTCATCATTTTCCATGCAGACAGGTTCTCCCTGAGGACTAACCCTTCTTTATGCCCAAGGTGGTATCTGATGTGACCCTCAACCAGACCATGCACCTACCCACCTTCTTTCCCAACCCTCAAAACAAGGAAAGAATTCTGCACTCGCTAGATGTGCACAGACAACTCAGATACTACCTGGACCGTACTAAACCCTTCAGAAAAACAGGACCAGCTGCTTATCAGCTTTGCCTCAGGGGCAGAGGGGAAGACCATTTCCAAGCAGATATCACACTGTATCCATTTCTGCTACGGACTACATGGGAAATCCCCCAGTCTACTTGTACCCATTCCACTAGGGCAGCCTCCACTTCCACAGCCTTCCTCAGAGGAGTCCCCACCGGGGACATCTTGGAAGTTGCCACCTGGACCTCTGTCAATACCTTTACAAAGCATTACCACCTACCTCTTTTTTTTTAAGTCTAGGGCAGGGTTTGCCTGTGCAGTTCTGCAGGGCTTGCTGACCCATGCCTAGGGCTCTAACCTATCCTTCCACCCGTCTCCTCAGCTTTGGGAATCCTCCTACAGGTGATGACTGCAACAGTGAAACATGAAGAACATAGTAAAGTTGTGTATACTTACCATAAATGTAGATGTTTGAGTGTATTCACTGTTGCAGTCCTGGTTTCCTCCTCCATACCCCTTATATCCTCTTTCCCTAGGGGGACATTAGCTTCCCACAGTGGCTTTTAGCCACCAGGACCACTTTACCTTATTTTGTTGTGCTTCTGATGAGTTAGGGCAAGAAAACTGATGTAATGGCGGCTTCCTTGCTTGATAGCACTGACGACCTGACGTCAGACTACAAAAGACTGCAGCCGATGCAGAAAAACATTGACTCTGGTATGTGGCCAGCCGAGGGCTACCACAGCAGGGATAACCCATAGGTGATGATTGCAACAGTGAATACACTCGAACATCTACATTTATGGTAAGTGTACACAACTGCACTTTTCCACTCCTCCTCCATCTCACCACTCAGAAAACTTGGCAGTTACTGCAGAGAGTAGACCTCCTCATGCAGTACAAAAGGTGGAGAGTGCACCCCAATCTGCAGACTCTAAACTTTTCAGTTTGGATGATCCCACAGCACCTAACTGCTACACCAACTTAAGTCAACAGGTGCAAAACATTCTGAAGGAATCCAGAAGGCCTACCACCAGGAAGTCTTATTCAGCCAAATGGACATGATTCTCTCCTTGGTGCCATAGGCACCACCTTGAGCCAAGTTCAGCTAACATTTCGACTATCCTGGAGTACCTGGCCAGTCTTGTGGATAAAGGCCTTTTTTATTCCTCCATAAAAGTACATGCCTCAGCCATATCTGCTCGCATTCCTGTTCTTCCTCCAGTTTTCTCACACCCCCTCCTGAAACAGTTCCTTAGGGTGTCATTCACATTAGGCTCCCCAGGAGGAAACCCACCCCTCCATGGGACCTCAAGTATGTGTTTGAAAAATTGACTTTGCCTCCTTTTGAACCTGCAGTTAATGCTTCTTTAAAATTTCTCACTTGGAAGACTGCTCCTCTTTTAGCTATTACTTCAGCTAGAATGGTGTTAAGAGTTACAGACCCTAATGATGATAGATGCAGTTAATGCTTCTTTAAAATTTCTCACTTGGAAGACTGCTCCTCTTTTGGCTATTACTTCAGCTAGAATGGTGTTAAGAGTTACAGACCCTAATGATGATAGAGCTCTTCATTGTCTTCCGTAAAGACAGGGTCTTCCTCAGGACTAACCCCTCCTTTATGCCTAAGGTGATAACTAATGCGTCTTTGAATCAAGACATCCTTCTGCCTGACTTCTTTCCCAATCCTCAGAAAAGGGGAGAAAGATTACTGCACTCCTTGGATGTGCACAGAATCTTACACTTCTACCTAGACAGGACAAAATCCTTAAGAAAATCAGATCAGCTGTTCATAACCTCTGCCCCCGGATCTGAAGGAAAACCAGCTTCTAAACAGACCATTTCCAAGTGAATTTCACACTGTATTTCTTTTTGCTACAGCCATCATGGCAAGAAACACCCCAATTTGGTTAGATGTCACTCTACCAGGACCCAATACCTGGGTTAGGTACGCCCTTTCTTTACTCACCTATGCTTGACTCTGGGCTCCTCCAACATGGGGCCAAAAAATACTGAAGTGATGATGCAGACTGACTACTTTTATACCCGAACGTACTGACGTCAGTTAAGGCATCCCTCCAGCCTGGGAGGTGAAATAAGTTTCTCTGGTAGTTGAGCCAGTCGAGGGCTTTCACAGCAGGAAATCCCAGCTGTCAGCACTGCAACAGTGAATACACTCGAACATCTACATTTATAGTAAATGTATACACAACTGTACTTTTTTCTTTGATGTTGAGGCTACTAGAGGAAGATCATACTCAACTTGTGAGAGCAATATCCCTATGCCAGTGACTGCTGTTGATTCAGGGAGAGAAAGTGAGAGCTCTTGTTGGTCCAGAGTAGTTATGCACTGGTTTTTTGCTTCTCTTAATCTTAACATGGTGATGCAAGTTGATGTTGGTCAAACCTTATTCCTAAGTGGTAAAATGGGTAGTGGTTTCTAGGAGGGCAGGGGTGAAGTTATAATGGATTACTTGCCAGTTGCTGAATACCTTAGTGAGCTTGTAGTTTGTTCTGGATAGCATATTTTTCTGTGTGTTACTAAGAGTAGATTACTACTTTGAATTAGTCAGTCTGAAAGTTGGGACATATCTTTATGCAGATGGTTTTGATAGCTGGGAGGTTTGAGATCTGTTGACCACCTTAACTTCAGCATAAATAATTATGAGTAGGTCTGGAAAGTATGCTGGGAGTGAGTTAATGAGTAAAGAAAAGAGGAAAGGGTGAAAATAGTGATCCCTGTTGTACATCAGAGTGGAGAGGGGCAGAGATGGAGAGGGATCTGGCTACTTTGACTTTGAAATACCTGTATGATAAGAAGCTGTTAAACCAGTAGAAAGCTTGATTGCTAATTCCAGCAGTCTTGGTCACCATACCAATTTTATCTTTGAATTTCTGAGTCTCTTTTTTTACCAGTGGCTCTAAATATTAAGCATTTAGCAAAGGGGAAAATGAACACCCCTGCATGGTTCCTCTGTTCAAACACAGCTTATTGGTGAGGAACCCTCTCACTTTAATTCTTCCCTCTGATCCCTTATATATTCTTGAAATTACTTTTATTATTATATCAGGGAAAGCAAGTGTGTCCATTGCTCTACATTTTAAAATCCCAGCTTACTCTATTGAATGATTTCTTTGCATCAAAACCCCTCAACAGCAGAAGTATTTTATTATATTCTGCTTCCCTTTGGATCATCATTGTTCTATTACTGTTGTCAAATGTTTGCCTCCCATACACAAAACCACATTATAACATATCTGTCCATTTTGGCAATACCTTTGCCATTCTTTTAACTAGTGTAGACATAAACCACTTTTTAATCATGGTTTAAATTGGATTGAGGCTGGGTCTGACAGGTTTTTATTCTCTTTGGGTAATAATCCCTTTCTTCCAAGATGTTGGGAGGGTAACCTAATGATTAAGGTGTTTGTCTTACAAACACAAGGTGCAGGGTTTGAGTCTCACAAGGGGTAATTGGCTAGGCTTAAATGGCTCACAAGGGCAGCTAGCCTAGTACTAACCTATGAACCTATGTTGGTGCTTCCCCTCCTTTTAACGTACTCTTAAACAAAACCTTCCAGATCTTTATCACTTTCTTCATTCCTAGCTTTCAAACATCCCAAGAATACTAACTATCCCTGGAGACTTGCCTGCAAATTGATTATACATTACCATTTTTTATTTAATCTCCTCCTATCTTATCTACTTGTTGAACCTCATCTTCCTTTAATCTTGACATGATTAGATCTTCTGTAAATATTTCTATTTCTGCTTTGTTTTGGTTTCCACAGCCCTCTGCTTTACACACGTTTTCATAAAATTTCCTAAATATTTCGAATACCGCTGTAGGATCTGTGGTGATTTTTCTTGTCATTGGCACCCTGGGTTTGGCAGCATTCTGTTGCCTAAGTCAATGTGGTAAAAGTTTTTCTGCTCTGGAGTTATTTTCAAAAAATACTTAACAGAAATCTTTCTAAACTCATGCATGTTACTCAAATACTCCCTTATTCCTCCTTTAGTATTATGCTGTTGCTCTTTTTCTTTTTCTGTAAGAGTCCCCCTTATTCCGCAATACTTTACCTTTGTCAGACAGTCTAAATAATTGCTATTACTTCTTAACCATTTCTGTTTATATCTACCCTATTTTTAAACTCCAATTTCATTTTGTCTCACTCACTAGCTATTTCTTCTGAAGAAATTTCTATCTTTTCCAAGAACTCTTGAATAATTTCCACTTCCCATTCCTTAAATTCCCCTCTTTTTAACAGGTAGGAGGAAAAGCATCAGTGTCTCATTTTTACTTCATTACCCTGAATTTTTATCTCATCAGTGCATGATCTGAGATGGTTCTTGGATGTATGTCAAAGTTTTCAGTTAAGTGCACATGTTCTTGTGAAATAAAATTCGTATCCAGTATAACGTAGTAATTTCTGTAGTTATTGCTATTGAATTTGCTTCTTCTATTCCAAATATTTTCGTAATTTCTTTTTAGAAATCTACTCTTTTGTTGCATTTTCCCTTTTGGATCTCCCGGATACATACATAGTATTGCAAACCAAGTTCCATTCCCCACCTTTAGGTAATCTTCCTTGCTAAAAGGTGATTATTTTTCCCCCACATTTTAAGCTCTGTAGTAGCAGTTTTTGGTGGAGTATAAATACACGCCAGGATTAATTCTCATCCCTTGCCAATAGCCCCTTTCTACCACAAATTTACCATTATTGTCATTTTGTCACTGTTGGAGCCCTTTTAGCAATTGGTATTATTATTCCCCTTTTCCTTTGATGCTGCTATTCTGCTGAATATTCATCTTGAAATCCTTTCTTTGTCAAATTCACATGCTCATTTCTTTTCAAATGTGCATTCTGCAACATTGCTGTTTGTACTTGCATTTAATATAATCCAGCACTCTGTTTTTGTCTGCACATGTGAGGTCGTTTACATTTCTAGATACTATGGCTAGAGTGCTCTGTTGATAAAAAAGCATTGTTCCTATTTATTACACATGATCATTTTTTTGAATTAGTTTTTCCAACTTTTATCTTGCATGCACATACTAATGTTTGGCAAGCTGGTCTTTTATACAGTTGTTTCCTCTCATTTCCATTTGAACTTATGCCACATTTCTCAAGACTTTTCACTTTAATGAAAACTCTCAAACAAATAACTAAATAGATTTTCAGAACACCCCTGTTAACTTAGAACAAACACACAAAACTATGTACATTTCTACAAACGTAGTTTAACTCTCCAGATTGGGGCAGTAGGTGAAATCAACAGTTGTACCCATAGGCGTAACTTAGTCTATAATTAAGATTACGAAGTACACCACTGTAAACACTCCAAAGGCAGTATGCACACCCACAAACCGCAATGCTGCTCAGGTTCCAATAAAAAGCTTCATGGAGCCCATGGGTAGTGGGTGAAAACGTTTAATATGTTAAACTTTTTATTGGACAGGAGCAGCATTGCAGTTTGTGGGTGTGCATACTGCCTTTGGAATGTTTACAGTGGTGTACTTTGTGGTTGCTGTTCGTGAATACTCCTGAGATATTTACTTAAAGTAAAGGTTACCAATGTTTATATAAAGCACATGTTACAGCCTTTGTTCCCACTTATACCGATTGGTGTCTGTTCTTTTTTTATTTCTATACCCTTCCAAGATGTGAAAAACAGCTTGTATACTTTCAGAAAACATGAACATTTAGCGCCAAGAAAAAATGCACTGTCTGTCTTAAACTACAACTAAACTATGCACTATTCTGTTAAATGCATTAAGGCCGCCGGGGAGGCTACTATCTCTATTCACCCTCCATAATTTCAGACATCATTTTTCACTAAACTGCTTGTCATCAAAACTTTACATTTTGCATTTCTCTCAATAAAGATTGTTCAGACCTCTCAAGATTAGTTGCTTGCACCTGTAGACAGTTTGCCTCCATTGTAAACATTGTTAGCACTTTAAAAAAACAGCTAACAGCTTGCACATGTGTGACGGTATCTTTATAAATGTCACTTCTAACAGAATGTACAGAAGTCCTCCGGCTAACTGCCTTCAACTGCAGACTGGTCTGTCACTGAGAACATTTGCTAATGGAAAAAAATAGGTAATATCTTTGCAGATGCCAGAAGATTATCATTTTATCATAATTTTCATAATTTTGTCTTATTTTTCAAGCTAATTTGCTTACAGAAACATTGTATCTGAAATAGTTATCTTCATTTGATCATCAACCTGTGGGTTTTGGATCTGATATGGATCAGAGCCGGCAGCTTTCCAAGCTAAGATCCGAGTTCCAAGCTCCGTCCCCTCTCCCATATTACACTGCAACCTCCTTCCAACCCCCAGATCTTGTTTTCCGCAGCTTCGCCAAGACATGATCTCTGAGCTCCAGGCAGGTAGAGTGGGATTTTTTGGTCCAACTTTAACTGTGCGATCAAAGTTTGTGTGTGCTTGGATAGTTTACCCCCTTTCTTAGCCTCCCCTTCGGTTTTCCACAAAAAAAAAAAAAAAAAAAAAAAAGTTAAAGTTGTAAACTTTGTATTTTAGTGTAGCTGCCCTTGGTGTGTGTGTGTGTGTGTGTGTGTGTGTGTGTGTGTGTGTGTGTGTGTGTGTGTGTGTGTGTGCGCGTGTGTTTAACTAGGTTCCTAGTTAGCCTTTGGTTGTTGTGGGGTGGTGATGTCGGACTCCTAGAAGCTGACTTTCTCTAAATGCACAGATTGTGGCCATAAGCTGTCCCTGGCCGATGGCCACACTCCATGCATCTTGTGTTTAGGGGTTCCCCACCTTACCTCGGGCTGCAAAATTTGTGCAGCCTTTAACCCTCGGGCTCTGTGGGATTGCAGGGCCAAGTTGGTTCTGGCTGGTCTACTCCCGGCAGAATCGGCGACTTCTTCTTCTTCTACGGTTATGGCTGTGGCCGTACCAGCTTCTGGTCCTCCTCCCCTGTCCGGGACTCCCACTCCCACTTACAAACAGGGTGGTAGAGAGGCCAGGATGGAGAATCACAGAGAAAAAGAAAGAGAGAGAGAGAGACACAAGGAGAGGGGTCGTAAGAGACCAGCGGACCCATCAGTTCCCCCTGTTAAAGTGGTCTCTACCCCAGAAAAGGCTCCTAAGCCGTCTTCCCCTCGGCTCCATTCTCCTAGATTCTCCCCAGAGCCGAAGGAGGAGGTTCGGCCTGCTTCGAGGTCGCCCTCGCATCGGCCCTCCTGGCCGGTGTCGGTGGCATCCTCCAGATTCACAAGAAGCCTGTTGGAGGCTGACATGGACTGCATGATGAGAAGGTTCTTGCAGACTCACTTGCAGATGGGAGTGTTGCTGGCTCCCCCTCGCACCGGAGCGGGGAGTTCAACTCTGATGTTTGCCCCGATAGCTCCTTCTCCTAATCCTTCCCTGGGTTTTGTAGTCCCTGGATCCGAGGAGCCCCAGAGTCAGTGGATCGGTGCCGATGGTTCCTCCAACCTCGATTGCCGGCTATGCCCTCGAGTTTGTCGGATCCTATGTCTGGGCATCGGATCCGTGGGGATGAGTGTGTCATCTGCTCCGTTGTGGTCAGGACATACCATCCCCCTAGGCCCGACTTTTCCGGGTTTGGCTCCAATCCCTTCGTCGGATCCGAGAGGCATGGCTACTCATCCTACCAGTTTCAGGGAAGCCGGTTCTCCTTCGGCCTTTGAGTTGTGGAGAGGGTTCTCTCAGGAGGATCGAGACCCCTCACTCTTTCCTCGGAGTGCGCCCCTGCTCCCTCACAGCTGAGTATGTCTTCTGTCATCCAGTCCTCCCAGGGACAACCTATGTCTGATTTGCCCCAGACTGTTCCCCTCGAGGAATACAAAACTATTTGTGAGCCCTTCCCGGAAAGCCCCCCCAGAGGAGGTCCCTCGCAAATGCCAGTGCAAGAGGAGGCACATGGAATCCCCTGAGTCCCTCACTGAAGATACCGACTTGGAGGAAGGGGAAGGCTCCCCCAGATCGCCTCCCGAAGATGTCTCCTTCGGAGACATAATGGAAATTCTCCATCAGAGGGGAGGTTGGTCTGCCCAAAAGCCTTCCTTGGACGAGTCAGTATTTTTGGAGGTGTTCGACACAGGTCCATCTACCTCTTGGGTGTCCCCCCCCCCCCGGCTGATCCTCTGGTGGACCTCATTACCAGCAGAGCTTGGAAGGAACCGGACACTGGAGAGCCAATACCTAAATGGCCAGATAAAGTGTTGAGCCCTCCTACTGACAAGTCTGCATGGAGTAAGGGTTCCCCACTTGATGCCATGGTGGTGGCGGCGGCCACCAAAAAGGAGCTGGCATAGGCAAGTTCCTTGGTCCATCTTCAGGACAAGGAGTCTAGGGCAATGGATCGACTCGGAAAGTGGACGTATGCTTCAGCTACCTTTGCTATAAGGGAGCTGAACTATATGGCCCACGTGATTAGACTTCAGCGCAACCTCGTCTCCCCGGAGTCCATTTTGGCCGAGGATAAACATTCATTCTCGGCACGTATGGCCACTCTTAAGTCGGCTACTAACACGTCCATGAGCTTACTCTCTCACGCCACCGAGGGAGCCGCTAGGGCGGCCGGGTCCAGCATTGCCATGAGGCATCATGCCTGGCTCCGGCATTGCATTTTTTCGGAACCTTTCAACGCGTTCTTCGTGAATGCCCCTTTTGACAGTTCGACCCTGTTTGGGAAGACCGTCTGAGATACGCTAGTTCAGAGTGAGAAGGACGGGAAGATGCTGTCAGCCATCGGGATCTGCTTCTCTAACCCTCAAAGGTCCTTTTACAGAAATCAGCGAGGGCAAAAGAAGTTGTGGGTCCAGAAGTCTCAACATTCAGGGGACGCTCCTGACTCCTTTTCCCCTAGAGGCAGAGAGGGACAAGGTGGACGCCAGCCCAGATGCAGAGGGGGACCGAAAAACTTCAGGTCACGGGAACTGTTTTCGGATAGACCCGCGCAGCAGCCCTGAGGGGTTGCTTGACTGCTCCGCTCTGGAGACAGTAGGGGGCATTTTTTGAAGCACCTAGCTCAATGGGAGTCCATAATGTCAGACCGCTGGGTGCTTCGAATAATATCCAGAGGTTATTCCATTCCCTTTATGAACAGTCCCTCACCTCCAAGGCGCCTCCCTGACATTCCACCTGCTCAAAGGGAGGTGGCAGCTTTGGAAATAGAAATGCTGCTAAACAAAAGAGCAATATAGCCGGTTCCTCCCAGACCAGTCTGGATCAGAAATCTATTCCAGGTTCTTTTTGGTGCCAAAAAAGATGGGGGACTTGAGGCAGATTCTTGACCTATCCACGATGAACCTGTCCGTTGCCAAGGAGAAGTTCTGGATGGTTACCTTACAATCCATCCTGCCGTTCTTGCAGGAAGAAGACTGGATGTGCTTCGTAGACCTCAAGGATGCATGCTACCATATCCTGATCGACAGGCGATCCAGGGGGTTTCTCCACTTTCGGCTAGGAGCCAATCACTACCAGTTCAGGGTCCTACCCTTTGGTCTCTCTACAGCACCCAGGGTGTTTACCAAGGTCATGACAGTTGTAGCGGCCCACATGAGGCTTCAGGGCATTCAGGTCTTTCCATACCTGGATGATTGGATCTTCACTGCCCCCTCCAGGCATCAACTTATTCAAACCAGAAATTCCTTCCTTCAGCTGTCAAATTTACTGGGTATTCATAGGTTCATAGGTAAGTACTAGGCTGTCTGCCCAAGGGCTTTTATAAGCCTAGCCAGAATGTTTTGGCTTTCTCCACCCCGTTAGATTAGTTCCCTGTGCCTCTGTCCAGCAGAGCCATTAGTTCCCTGCGCCACTGTCCAGCAGAGCCACTGCAGTAATCCCCGGGGTAAATTTTCTGTTTCCCATCCACCCGTCAAGGTTTCTCTTGAAAAGTGTTAGTGAGGGGCTCTGCCTGATGTATATTGGAATCCTGTTCCAAAGCATGGGGAGTCTCTGGAATGGAAATCTATCCCTCCAGCATGTCCTATTTATTGTTGTGGTGAGGTTTGTATCTCTAGAGCGTGTGGTTCTCCAGGATTTGTTTTTTTTTTTTTTAGGTGGAGCGTGTCCATCAATTCTGGGTTGGACATGGCCTTGTATGTCAGGCAGAGATAACCTCTGAGTAAGCGGTATGCAACCGAGTACAGCTAGAGTTTCTTGAGTCCGTCTGCATAGGGCATCTGTTTGAGGCCAGTAATCCTCTTGGTGAGGTACTTTTGTGGTCTTTCCAGCTGTTGCAGGTGTCTTTTAAGGTACATTCCAAATGGGGCGTTGTATTCTTTGATGGGTCTAATGAGTGATGAGTAGAGAGGCACAATAACTTCTTTTGTTCAAGATGCGAACCCTTTGGTGATTAGGTGGGTCACATAGAAAGATTTTCTAACCACCTTGGCAATATGATTATCAAAGGAGAGATTACTATCTACTTGGGTCCCCAGATCCCTTATTACATTTTCTGTATTTAGGGGACTACCACCTATGTGGTAGTTCACGGGTACTTTATTTTTTCCAAAGGGGATGACTATGTACTTTTTGGCATTTAGCTTGAGGCCATGATTTTGACACCAGGTATCCATCTCAGTGAGACCCTTCTGGAGGTTGTCTGCATCAGCCGGAGAATCAATTATGGCCCCTAGTTTGCATTCGTCTGCGAACTAGGTCAGTCGTAGTCCTCCTACCCTTGCCTGTATCTCTGAGAAGTATATACCGAACAGGAGGGGTCCTAGGACTGAGCCCTGGGGGACGCCACTTGTAACCGGTTTAGAGTCTGACGTAGAGCCCGCAACTCTCACCATGTGGGTTCTATCCATGAGCCAGTTGGCAACCCATCTCGTGACATAGGGGTTTATGTTCAAGCTGGTGAGCTTGTCTATAATACTAGAATGGGGAATGGTGTCAAAAGCCATTGTGAGGTCTAGATAAGCTGTGTGGACCTCCTTTCCCTCATCTAATGCCTTGGTAACTGTCTCAAAGAAGTCCACCAGGTTCAGGAGGCATGATCTGCCCTTAAAGCCAAACTGGGTAGGGTCCAAGGTTTGGAGGTTCCCAGTGTCTCTGTTAATGAGTTCCATGATGATGCGCTCCATAGCCTTGCAGACCAGGCTAGTCAGGCTTATAGGGCGATAGTTCCCGGGGTCCGTTGTGGCTCCACCTTTGTGGAGTGGGATAACTGTTGCTGTGCAGTACTCTGTGGGTACGTAGCCTGTAGAGAGGCTTAGTTTGAACAGTGTGTTTAGGTGAGGGGTTAGTTCATTTTGGAGCTCTTGTAAGACACAGCCTGGGACACCGTCTGGTCCCATTGAAGCTGTGTTTTTGGCTTTGGATAGGGCTGTTTTAACATGTGTGTCAGTGATTGATGGGGCCCTACATTCTTCTGGTATGGTTATGGGCCCTTTAGGGGATGCGAGGGGGATGAAGTTTGCACTAAACCTGTCTGCCAGAATGTTGGCAATATCAGTTGGTTCAGTGTATTTTGTGCCATTCTGCACTAACTCAGAGCAGATCAGAGAGTTTCCACTTAGGTTCTTGACATAGCTAAAGAACACTTTGTGGTTATCTTTGGAGTCATTGGCAATTTTTCTTTCGAAACTAGCCTTGGATGATTTAATGAGGGATCGTAGTTTCTTGCTGATACTGATTAGGGATGTCTTTCCTTCTTGGGATTTTACTCTTTTCTGTACTAGTTTCCTCCTTCTGTTGTATAGCTTATTTATGGCAGGGGTCCACCAGACTGGTTTCTTTTTCTTGGAGGAGTGAGTCTTGGTTTTACTTGGGATAGCACGATCCATGCATTCCTGCAGATGCTCATAGAGTGCCTTTGTAAAGGTTTCAGCAGCTTGGACATCATTGCCCTTTAGCATGGGGCTGTGAACCTTTCCACCTCGGTCTTAAGTAACGTGAAGTTTGCATTTGAAAAGTTTTTCACTGTGGTTTCCTTGATTGGGGGTGGGGGCAGAATGTGGATATCCAGAGTGATTAGTCTATGGTCTGATCTAACCAGCGAGGGGATGAGAGTGGGGAGGGGGGGGATTAGAGCGAAAAACTTGCTGCACTTCGCGTTGGACGGCAATGCAAAGAGATCACAGCAAGGCTGACCCCACCTGAGGAAGATCTGTTCCACTACATAATGGTTCAGAGACCATTCATAGGGCAAAAGGATAATCCTGCTCAGTTTGTCCTCTAAAATATTGGACCGACCTGGGATGTGCGTTGCTATCAGAAAACGGTTGGTGGAGATCGCCCATTCCCACACTCTCATGGCCTCTCGACAAAGCAGGTAGGACCTGGTTCCCCCCCTGTTTGTTGCTATACCAGACCACTGACATATTGTCTGACTGAACTGCAATCGTTCCCAGAGGAAGAGAAGCCTGAAGGGCCTGCAACGCTAAAAGGACCGCCCTCATCTCCAGAATGCAGAATGGTCTCGTTCGGGGTCCACGTGCCTTGGACAGTCCTGCCCGAGCAATGCCCCCCCCCCCCAGACAGGAGGCATCCGTGGTCACAGTGGCTTGGGGTGGGGACACAATAAAGGGGCATCCTTCTCGAAGATCCTGGGATTGAAGCCACCACATGAGGGAAGCTTTGCACACCTTGCTTAGAGGAATCAGAAAGTTTAGCGACTAGTATAACAGAGACCACTGAACTTGCAACGTCCACTGCAACACTCTCATGTGCAGACGTGCACAAGGAACCAGATTTATAGCTGCTGCCATGGACCCTAAGGCTCTCAGGACTAGCTCTGCTGAGGGTGAAGAGGTCTGAAGAAGTGCCAAGACATGAAGGGTCAGGTTCCGAAGTCTGTCTGGAGTCAAAAATACCTTTGCCTGAAGAGAATCTGTTCTCACCCCTATGAAGTCCAGGATCTGAGCAGACTGAAGAGATGACTTTGTAAGGTTTATCGTAATACATGACGCTCTTGTCCATGCTTGGCCACCTGGTCATCTTTATACCTATCCCCCGCTACCTCATGACAAAATTCTTGCAGAAAGCTCGGCGGTTGGGGAGCAGGATTATCCTCATAGCCTCATTCTGACCTCGTTAAGTTTGGTTCCCTTGTTTACAGTCTTATCTAGTAGCTCCACCCTGGATATTGGATCCCAGTCCGGATCTCATTTGTCATCCCTCGGGAATTCCTCCCCCGAACCTGGACAGCCTCAAGCTTACTGCTTGGTTGCTCCAGTTCCATTAATTGCAAGGACTCCTGGTGTCTCTTCCCCCGTTAAGTCCATTCTAGTGGCGGCACACAAGTCCTCCAGCTGAAAGGTGTACTGTAGTAAATGGAAGCGTTTTTCCATTTGGGCTTCTCAGAGAAATTTGGACCCCTTTACCGCTCCTTTTCCACCGGTATTAGAATTTTTGTCTCAAATTTTCTAACAGGGGGCCAGCTCTTCCACTGTGAAGGTCCAGCTGACGGCTATATCCCATTTTCATGTAGGAGAAAATTCAGGATCTCTAGCTGCTTCTAAAATTTGTAAGATCTTCATCAAAGGTACTTTTTTGCTGACACCTCCTATTAAGCATCCTTCCCCTCTGTGGGATTTGACCTTGGTTCTTCAGGCGTTAGTTGCTCCTCCATTCGAACCTGCAGCGTCAGTTGATTTAAAATTCTAGTCATGGAAGACAGCCTTCTTAGTCGCCATCACCTCAACTAGGAGAGTGTCTGAACTTCAAGTCTTGTGTATGAAACCTCCATACTTAGTTTTCCGTAAGGTTAGGGTTTCTCTCAGGACAAATCCTTCTTTCCTTCCTAAGTCACTTCGGAGTCAAATATCAATCAGTC
The DNA here is from genome assembly GCF_019279795.1 of Protopterus annectens. NCBI lineage: Eukaryota > Metazoa > Chordata > Ceratodontiformes > Protopteridae > Protopterus > Protopterus annectens. The sequence goes on from NC_056739.1 coordinate 1,276,077,628, forward strand.
AATTAATCTCCCAGTATTCTTCCCTAATTTTAGAACAAAGGGGAATACAAGCTTCATTTGCTGAATGTCCACAGACAGTTGTGTTTTTATTTACATAGGACTAAACCTTTTCATAAGTTTGATCAGCTATTTGTTTCCTTTACCAAGCCCTTTTTAGGGAAACCACTTTCAAAGGTGACTCTTGCTAGATGGATTTCACTTTGCATTTTGCAGGTGTACAAGGATCATGGATTACCAGAACCAGACAGGGTTCATGCTCATTCTACTCGTTCTATGGCTACTTCTGCTGCGTTCTGGTCCAGAGTTTCTCTGGATGACATTTGTTCAGTGGCTACCTGGGCTTCCTCTCTCATATTTTATTACTCATTATAAGTTGGACATGGTATCTAGAGGAAGGGCTTCTTTTGGTTCTGCAGTGCTCCGGAATATCCTTCCATAAGGGCCTCCCAAGGTCTTTGGTAGCTGGGGACTCTCTCCCACAGGTTGATGATCAAATGAAATTACCTGCTTCAGATAAAGAAGTTATGAACTCACCGTAACGTTCCATCTGAGTAGCTAGACTTCATTTGTCAGCAACCTTCCCTCCCTCCTTCCCCTTGACCTTAGTGGTTTATGATAGTCCTTGGACTCAGATTTACTGGATCTTGTGAGCCTAGTCTGTGTAATCAGGTCAGGTCATGTCTCTTGGGTTGATGTGCGTCACGTTGTGGGTGGAAAACTCGATCTGAGGGTTGGAAGGAGGTTGCAGTGTAGTATGGATAAGGGGGAGGAGCTTGAAGCTCAGATCTTAGCTTGGAAAGCTGCTGGCTCGGATCCGAAGCCCACAGGTTGCTGACAAATGAAGTCTAACTACTCAGATGGAGCGTTATGGTGAGTACATAACTTCTTTTTTCCCTTAAGTCAAATACATTAATCTAGAATCCACCCTTGTAAAAAGAAGGGAAGCCATCATCTTTGTTCTACATGTAATATCAGTGCACCTTTTCATCCCACCCTCATCCCATCAGCCCTGATCACAGCATTGTTAACTTAAACTTTCTTCTGTTTTTCCTTTTTTATCACTATACTGTAAAATATATAACTGCGGTGGTGGTGCTGCGGTAGCGTTGTTGCCTCACAGCAAGACGTTGTGCCGTTCGATTTTCAGCTAGAGCGTCTTCTGTGTGGAGACATGCGTGAATGGGCATACCTTCGTTGAAGGTTGTGCGTCAGGGCTGGCAAACTCGGCACGTAAAAAATCTACTGCCAATCATTAGCGGACCGGAGTTCTGCTGTGGCGACCCCTAACTTTGAAAAGCCGAAAGACACAAACAAACAAACTGTAAAATCTATATATCTTACAACTAAAAAAGATATTTGTTAACAAAGCAGTCACTGAAAAGACTCCCCCCCCCTCACACATTTAAATTACCCCTGACTGCACACTATACAAAACTGCTCTACAGTAAAACATGCTGTCTATATCCTACACTTTTTGTACAAGTAGTAAGAACAAAAATTTTTTACTTAGTTATTTCATCTTCCCTTTAGTGCCTTTCTAAACATTACAGACATAATGTTTACTATATGTTTTACAGTCCTCTCACAAGTTTAACAAATTCAGCAGAAAAATCCAGCCATTTTAGCCACTTTTGTTTGCAATACCATATTTCATGAATCTGATTGATAGTTTGTAATTTCTCATTTATTTTCTAATTTCAGTGTTGCTGGCATCCTTGATCATCTGCTAATACTAGACTTTGGCTCAAGTCAAGATACTCATAATTCATATAGTCAGTCCCTATGTTTTTTTTTGTCTCTCAAGCATTTTTCTTTGGAACATTGGAAAAAGGTTTCCCTGCAAAGTCTCTCTTATGACCTTTGTCAAAAGAATGAGAAGAAGAATAACCTTCTACTTGTTGGCTAACTTTTTGTTGGACAGATGTTTTTAATTCTTCCATAGCCTATTCTGCATAACATTTTTTTTTGATCCTCCAGGAAAAAAAAGTATTCTAAAGACAGCTGAATACAGCAGCTTGAATATCACACTTGCCTCTCGACAATCCCTGATAACTGGAAAAAAAATTGCTTCTCTTCTGCTTGGTGTTCAATGAATATTTATTTCCCAAAAATACTCTGCTGTCTCCAATTTTAAGTACTTTCCCCTTCTGACACACTTTTGTCAGGATCAACCTTTTCTGCTTGTATAATTGCATCTTTACTAATATAGGGCTTGGCTGATGTTCATCGTGTTACACTGCTGCAGTCATTACACTTGGGTTATCCAGCCGTCAGGCGGTCCCAGTTCCAAAGTCTTGGTCCGGCGTTGGTTGCTGTCGCTTCTTCCCTGACGTCAGTGCGCCAGGGGTATATAAGATGCATCCAACGCCATTTTCTTCAGTCTTTCTTGCCGCGCGGTGCCCGAAGCAAAAGCAGTTCGCAAGTGCCGGTTGGCCGACTCCTGAGATTTTCAAAGTCAAATTTCAGATCCGAAGTCTTCAATAAAGCTAAGTACCCCGTTGAGGAAACTTTTTTCTTGCCTCAGACCGATATCAGAAAAAGTTAATAATTGTATTTCTTGTGGGAAGCAAATACCTCATAAGGACTTCCACTCTTACCACGATGTCACCATTTGTTGGTTTTGTGCTAAATTTAACAAACGCACTATAAAACGTTTTGATTTTGCTTTGCACTACTTTGGCCGAAGGTTCAATTATACAATGCCGTCGGATCAACCGACGACCGCAATTCTTAAAAAAAGCAAAGACAAGGATAAAGACAGGCGTCCGAGGTCCAAAACCGACGATGAAGCCTCTTCTAGGCCAGTCTCCGGTTCTCAGTGAGGTGCTTTCAAAGCCCCTGACACCCGCTACCTCAGAGCCACAGGCCACATCCGACTCCCACGTGGAGACAACTAGGCCTCTGGAAACTCAAGGTATTGGGCCTATGGAAACTAATCCCTCAGATGAGTCCGGAGCCGCTGAGCAGGCATCGGTGGTGTTTTCAGACCTTCACAACTTACCATTAAAGCAACAGCCAAGACAAAAACACCTTTAAAGACAAAGAAACAAGTACAGCATTCTCCTGGACAGTCCTCCATGCCTAAGAAACAGTTGCTTAAAATGGCCGAAGACCTCATTACTCTAATCAGGGGTTCCCATCCCCTTCCTGAGAAAAGGCCTAGGCAGGATACAGACTATGATTCCTCTGATCAAGTTTCCATTTCCTCTGATTCCTCTTCAGACCAGGGATACTCTCTACCCCCCCCCCCCCCATGAGGACTATGATGCTGAAGAATCTATCCCTTCAGCCTCTCCTCCTGAGGATTACTCTTTTGGGGAAACTACATACCATGAGGGAGCATTTCCATTGGGAAAGTCAAGAGTATTCAGAATCCAAGAAAAGGCTCAGGGACTTCCTTTTATTGCCTCAGCACAGGCCCCTGGCTATTCCACCTGTGCTAGATATTGTGGATGATGTGTTCTCTGAATCCAGCTTATCTCCTGATTCTTTGCTCCCTGCATCAGCCAAACCAGATAGGTATTATAGAGTCCCTGACTCTCACAAGTTTCTTTATAAAAACCCTTCTGCTGACCCAGAAACCATTTCCCAGGGTTCCAAAGGGGTTAAGGCTTCCATTGCAAAAAATCCAGTCCCCTCTGACAGAGATTCCAGAGCATTGGATAGGTGGGGGAAGAAACACTTCTGCAACTTTAGCAGTAAAGGCTTTAAATTGCCAGTTTCACATGCTTAAGTACCAACAATATTTAATGGCCCAGTTAAAACAGAAAATGCTTGCAAGCTCAGAAGCTCCTGACTATAAAGAAATGCAGGATTTATTGTATGCAGTTGAGCAGGTGGGAAAACATACTCTGCAATGTGGTTTTGATTCTTTAGAGGCCTCTTGCAGAGCCGCAGTTACAGGTTCTGTGATTCGAAGACATGCTTGGTTAAAAGAACAGAGTTTACCTGATCATGTTAAGGCAAAATTATTGGATGCTCCTTTACAGCATGATACCTTGTTTGGTGCGAAGGCAGAAGAGGTGTTAAAGAAAATGGAGGATAAAGCTAAATCTATGCAAACAGTCAAAGATTTCTTACAGGTACAGCCACCTCGATTTAGCAGAAATTGGCCTACAAAGAATTGGTCCTTTCCAGTGTCAGACAGGCCACAGAGAGGCAGATACAGGCACTCGAGGCAGATCTCAACCCCAAGGTTCTAACAGACAGCGACAGTGGGGTACCTCATTCCCAAAAGGAGGTGAGGACAAGTCTCAACCTTACAGGAAACAGTCCCAATGACTCCCCCCTTTCGTATGCCAAACACTTCCATTTTGGCAGCCCCCTTGGGGGGGGAAACTAGCACTTTTTTCTCAAAATTGGCAAACAATCATCCAATCAAATGGGTTCTGAATATTGTGTCTCAAGGTTACAGGTTCCACTTTCACACTTTACCAAGGCTAAAAGGAATGCCAAACCTGCCACAAAATCAATGGGCAGAGGCTCAAAAACAAATTTCAGCCCTCATGGACATGAGAGCTATTCAAAAAGCACAGCAGGAACAAGGACAAGGATTTTACTCAAGACTCTTCCTGGTCCCCAGAAAAGACAAAGCCTGGAGACCCATACTGGACCTTTCAACTCTAAATACTTACCTGGATATTCCAAAATTCAAAATGTTGACACTACAACAGCTTCTTCCCATGCTGGGCAAGAAGGCCTGGCTTGTTACTTTGGACCTCAAAGAGGCATACCTGCATGTACCTATCAGACAAGTACCTATCAGACAAGATTGCAGAAGATACCTCAGATTCAAAGCTGGTACAATGCACTACCAATTCTCTGCACTGCCCTTTGGCTTATCTACTGCACCCTGGGTCTTTACCAAGTGCCTGGCACCAGTAATTGCATTTTGCAGACAAAAAGGAATTCAAATATATCCATACCTGGACGACTGCCTCATTCAAGCAGAGAGAAAGGACATTCTTCTAAAGCGTCTGGCGTTTGTAAAAAGGTTGCTAATTTCTCTAGGGTACACAGTAAATGAAAAGAAGTAAAAACTAGTGCCATCGCAGCAGATAATATTCCTGGGTGCCAGCTTAAATACAATGGCCCAGATGGCTTATCTCACGCCAGACAAACAAGGACAACTGACTCAATATTTTCAACTACTGGCAAAAAAGTCCCATCTCCCTGCAAGAAAAATTCTGCAGGCCCTGGGATTCATGGTATCTTGCATACTACTAGTACCATATGCCAGACTGCATATGAGGAAATTACAATGGTACCTAAAAAGTGTTTGGACTCAACACACTCACAGTTTAGAAGCAGTAATACCAATAATTCCCTGCCTACAACAGGAGTTTCGATGGTGGGCACAGGTATGTCACCTCGACAAGGGTCAGCCTTTCACTCTACCCACAGACAGGCAGACTTTTAACAGATGCTTCGGATTACGCCTGGGGAGCACATATGGCAGGAAAATGTATTCAGGGCAAGTGGACCACAGACCAAATGCATCTTCACATCAATCAAAAAGAGATGTTGGCTGTTCAAAATGCCCTAACAGCTTTCAAGGACCTTCTGCATCCAGGACAATTATTATTAAAGACAGACAACACAGTAATGTGGTACATAAACAAGCAAGGGGGCATTCATTCTTGTCCCCTATGCAGGCAAGCCATGACCTTGTGGAACACAGCTCTAACTTGTCAAGTCCATCTGCAAGCACAATTCCTGCCAGGAAAGAAAAATAGTAGTAGTATAACAACAAAAAATAAAAAATAAAAAGTACTTAGAATATAACGACAGAAAACAGGATCCAACACTGATTTATTAAATAATCTCTCTAGCGCCTCGGCTTTCGCCTTCAAGGAGAATGATATCAAATTCATTACAACACATATTTATACCATAAAATATTAATTAAACAATTAATCAATTAATTACAGAAAAACTCTCCAGTTGCATTCTACATTAATGCTTCTGGGTGTCATAGTATCAAATTTCAATATAAAAACTGTCTCTTTATATAAAAGTTTCCTTTTAACTATTTCATCATTTTTATCTAAAACAATGTGTTCTAAAATAGTGGCAAACATACCCTTTGGATCACTACTATGATAGTCTTCAAAGTGCATTGCAAGGGGGCTTTCTATTTTTTTATTTCTAATATCTCTAACGTGTTCTTGCAACCTTACTTTAAAGGCACGTTTACTCTCCCCTATGTAAAATAATCCACATGGGCATCTCAATGCATATATGACAACTTCCGTATTACATGAAAATTTACCTGAGGGTTGAAAATGCCTTCCATTTATACAATCAAATGTTTTACATACATACTGACAAGAAATACATTTCGCACATGGATAGGTTCCCATTAACTTCACATCCATATTTAAATTAAATTTGGGGGTAGAAAATCCAGCATGGACCAACATGTCTTTAAGGTTCCTACCTCTCTTATAAGAAAAAATAATATTTTTTTGAAAAATACTCTGGCAGACGATCTAAGCAGAAGTATCATGGACCCTCACGAATGGAAATTGAATCCGCAAATCTTCAGCATGGTAATGCAAAAATGGGGATGTCCAGACATAGATCTTTTTGCCTCCCCACTGAATTGCCAACTACAAAAATTCTGCACAAGGACTTACCACACACAAGCATGGAAAGTGGATGCTCTTTCGTTCAGCTGGAAAAGCCTAAAAGTTTATGCCTTCCCACCACTGCCTCTCCTTTCAAAGGTACTCCTAAAAGCCAGACAAGAAAAACCACAGATGATCCTGATTGCTCCAGACTGGCCAGGCTAGCACTGGTACCCAATCTTAAAGAACTTAGCTCAAGGCCCACCATGGATTTTGCCTCAAACTTCACACCTTCTGACTCGACAAAACAATTAGATCCTGCACGGTCAGCTCAAAACCCTAAACCTGGCGGCATAGCAGATTCATTAGTCAAACAGACAACACCTCTTTCTAAAGCTGTTATGGATGTCATTTTGGAGGCCAGGAGGCTTAGCACCAGGAAATCTTACTCAGAAAAATGGAAGAGATTCTGTGCCTGGAACCAGGCTCAAAGCCATGACCCTCTTGTCCCAAACATTCCTCAGATTTTACAATACTTAACTGAGATGCTGGACAAAGGCCTGTCCTTCTCATCAGTTAAGATCCACGCCTCTGCCATTTCAGCACATTACAACACGGATCCTTCATTATTCTCTCATCTCTTGCTAAAGCAGTACCTCAGAGGGGCTAAAAACATAAGACCACCCCGGAGAGCACCAACACCAACTTGGGACCTCAATTTTGTTTTGGAAAAACTGCCACTGCCACATTTTGAGCCAGCCAATACAGCCGATCTAAAATTTTTATCATGGAAAACAGCTCTGCTCCTGGCAGTAACTTCAGCACGAAGAGTCTCACAGCTACAGGCATTAATGGCAGTGGAATCTTTTATAATTTTTCATCAGGACCGGGTTTCTTTAAGGACAAACCCTACCTTTATGCCAAAGGTGGTATCCAGTGTGGCTCTATCCATTTGCCAACTTTTTATCCAAACTCCCAGAATAAAGGGGAGAAACTTCTGCACTCTTTGGACATACACAGGCAGCTACGCTTCTACTTGGACAAAACAAAAGTTTTCAGGAAAACTGAGCAACTGTTTGTAGCATATGCTGCAGGATCACAGGGCAAGGCCATCTCAAAGCAGACTATTTCCAAATGGATAGGACACTGCATTCGTTACTGCTACACACAGCATGGAAAATCAGTCCCTAATAACATTAGGCCACATTCTACCAGAGCAACAGCCACTTCAACAGCCTTTCTCAGAGGAGTACCAACCAAGGAAATTTTGGAGGCTGCAACTTGAAGTTCAGTGCACACCTTTACAAATCAGAACCGATAGCCGAAACGGACTCCCACGAGGAGCCAACTAGGCCTTTGAATATTTCTGTTGCAGGACCTTCGGACAATGCTCCTTCGGATGGGTCCAGAGCCGCTGTGCAGGTACCGGCTTCTGAAGGGGTTTTCAGGCCTACTCAGCTTCTAATAAAGACAAAGGCAAAGACTCCTTCCAAATCAAAGACTACAGCTCAGGCCTCTTCTGATCTGGCACCCAAGTCTCAGAAACAGTTACTTAAGATGGCGGAGGACTTACTTACTATGATTAGGGGTTCACATCCCCCTCCAGATAAAAGGCCAAGGTAGGAAGTTATTATGACTCCTCTGATCAGGCTTCTGTTTCTTCAGTTTCTTCTTCTGACCAGGAATATTCTTTCCCCCCTTATGAGGATTCTGATTCTGAGGAATCCTTTCCTTCAGCTTCTCCCTCTTAGGATTTCTCTTTTGGGGAAACTTTACTTGAAATGAGGGAACATTTTCACTGGGAAGGACAGGAGTACTCGGAATCTAAGAAAAGACTTAGGGATTTTCTTCTTCTTCCCCAACATAGACCTCTGGCTATCCCTCCTATTTTGGATATTGTGGATGATGCTTTTTCGGAGGCTAACTTAACTCCGGACTCTTTTCCTCCTGCTCCTGTTAAGCCAGACAGATATTATAGGGTTCCTGATTCCCACCAGTTTTTATACAAGAATCCTACTGCTGATCCTGAAACCATTTCTCAGGGTCCTAAGGGGGTTAAGGCCGCTACTGCTAAAATCCCCATTCCCACTGAGAAGGATTCCAGATCTTTAGAAAGATGGGGCATAAAAGTGTACACTTCTGCTACTTTATCTTTTAGGGCTTTAAACTGTCAATTTCATATGCTGAAATACCAGCAATTTCTTCTGTCTGTTTTGAAACAAATGCTAACTTCCATTTCTGCCTGTGCAGATGATAAGGAATTACATGATTTAATGCATGCCACTGAACAAGTTGGGAAGCATGGTTTACACTGTGGATTTGATGCCTTGGAGGCTTCTTGTAGGGCTGCTGCCTCTGGTACAGTCATTAGAAGGCATGCTTGGTTAAAGGAACAAAACTTGCCAGATCAAGTAAAAGCTAAGTTATTGGATGCTCCTGTTGAGCATAATGTTTTGTTTGGACCTAAGGCTGAAGAGGTGATAAAGAAGATGGAGGATGAGGCAAAATCCATGCAAACGGTTAAAGATTTCTTACAAGTACAGCCACCCAGATTTAGTAGGAATTGGCCTACAAAAAATTGGTCCTTTCCCAATTCAGACATACCTCAGAGGGGTAGATACAGACGCTCCCAAGGAAGGCCTCAAACGCAAGCCTCTTATAGACCAAGACAGTGGACTGCTTCCACCCCTAGGGGAGGAGAAGACAGGTCGCAAGCTCATAGAAAACAGGCTCAATGACTCCCTCTGTTGGGCTGCAGGAACTTCTTGCCTGGAAGCCCCACTCGGAGGAAAACTTTCTCTTTTTCATCTAAATTGGACTTGTATAACCCAAGACAAGTGGGTTCTGGATGTGGTTTCAAGAGGTTACAAATTCCATTTTCATACCCTACCAGGACCAAGCGGATGGCCGGATCTTCCAAAACATCAATGGTTAGTGGCCTTAAACCAGGTGGAAGCTCTCTTGGCTATGAAAGCCATAGAACTGGTTCCACTTTCAGAGATGGGACAAGGTTTTTACTCAAGGCTTTTTCTAGTCCCCAGAAAGCAAAATTCATGGAGACCCATTCTGGATCTGTCAGTCTTGAACACTTTTCTCAAGATACCAAAATTCAAGATGCTTACTCTTCAGCAGCTACTTCCAATGCTGACCAATAATGCATGGATGGTAACTTTGGATTTAAAGGAGGCATATTTACACATTCCCATCAGGCAGGAATGCAGAAAATACCTCGGGTTCAGGGCCGGATCGAGGCACTATCAATTCTCTGCGCTGCCCTTTGGATTGTCTACTGCGCCCAGGGTCTTCACCAAATGCCTTGCTCCAGTAGTAGCTTATTGCAGACTCAAGGGAATTCAAATTTACCCTTATCTGGACGATTGTCTAATTCAGGCAGACAGCAAGGATGTCTTATTCCAGCATCTAGAATTTGTTCAGAACCTTCTCAAGTTCCTAGGATTCTCTGTAAACATAAAAAAGTCAAATTTGACACACTCACAACAGATAACTTTTCTGGGTGCTCTTCTAAACACCACAACCCAGATGGCATTTCTGACATCCGAAAAACAATTACAGCTGGCTTCAACTTTCAAAACCTTGGCAACTTTAACTCAACTTTCTGCAAGGAAATTCCTGCAGGCTTTGGGTTACATGGCCTCCTGCATCCTTCTCGTACAATATGCAAGACTACATATGAGGAAAATTCAGTGGTACCTAAAAAGTGTATGGTCTCAGCATTGCCACAGTTTAGACATATACAGATCACCGTCCTGCCTTGTCTCCAAAAGGAATTCCTTTGGTGGTCCAAGGCATGTACTCTAAACATAGGAAAACCCTTCAGTCTGCCTCCAGCCACTCAGATACTAACCACGGATGCTTCAGATTTTGCATGGGGAGCCCATTTTCAGGGCAACTGTCTGCAGGGCCTTTGGACAAGGGATCAGAAGCTCCTGCATATCAATTTAAAGGAAATGTTAGCCGTACAGAACGCTCTATTGACTTTCAGGAATCTTCTACAACCAGGACAGCTACTGATACGGACAGACAACACCACAGTTATGTGGTACATAAACAAGCAAGGGGGATCTCATTCCTATCCCCTTTGCAGACTAGCCATGAATCTATGGAACACAGCTCTAGCTTGCAAACTGGACCTTCAAGCTCAGTTTCTACCAGGGAAGCAAAACTTCCTGGCAGACAGTCTGAGCAGAAACCTGTTGGATCCACACGAATGGATGCTGGACACCGAAATATTCAGGATGATTACAGCAGTCTGGGGATGTCCTCACATAGACCTCTTTGCATCCCACCTCAATCATCAACTACAGATTTTTTGCACCAGGACTTTCCACGAACTAGCATGGAAAGTGGATGCTCTATCATTCAGTTGGAGAAACCTCTCGGGGTATGCCTTTCCGCCTCTACCTCTTCTTCCACGGGTGTTATTAAAGATCAAACAGGACAAGCCCAAGATGATAATTTTGCTGGCCCCAAATTGGCCTCGGCAATTTTGGTACCCAAATCTGAAAAACCTTTGTCTGGAGCCCCCTTGGGTATTACCACAGACACCGAACCTTCTGTCCCAGCACCAGGGTCAGGTTCTGCACTCCCATGTCAAAACTCTCAGCCTGGCGGCCTGGTTAATCCAGGGTCTTTGATTCATTCTCTCCTACCCAAGCAGGTTATGGATGTCATTTTAGAAGCCAGGCGTCCTAGCACTAGAAAATCTTATGCAGGAAAATGGAAAAGATTTTGCGCCTGGATGCAGGCTCTGGATTCAGATCCTCTTATTCCTAACATTCCTCTGATTTTACTTTACCTGACAGACCTCTTACATAAGGGTCTCTCTTTCTCTTCCATAAAGATCCATGCTTCTGCTATTTCTGCTCTATCTTTTCCCATCAGCTCATGAGACAGTTTCTCAGAGGAGCTAAGAGCTTAAGGCCCCCTAGATCTCCTCCCATTCCTGCTTGGGATCTCAACTATGTTTTGGAAAAACTCACCTTACCTCCTTTTGAGCCTCCTGCCACTTCTGACATCAAGTTTTTATCTTGGAAGACAGCCATTCTGTTAGCTCTGACCTCTGCCAGGAGAGTTTCGGAGTTGCAAGCTCTCATGGCTGTGGAACCTTATATTATTTTTCATCAAGACAGGGTGTCTTTTCCCCAGTCCTCAAAATAAGGGGGAAAAGATCTTGCATTCCTTGGATGTGCACAGACAACTACGTTTTTACCTGTACACAACCAAGGACATCAGGAAATCAGAGCAATTGTTTGTTGCTTCAAGTTCCCAAGGTAAAGCCATTTCTAAACAGACCATTTCTAAATGGATTCCTCATGGAATCAGATTTTGTTATTCACACCATGGAAAGCAAATCCCAGGGAGTATAAGGACTCACTCTACCAGAGCTGCTGCCACTTCAGCTGCCTTCCTCAGGGGAGTTCCTACCAAAGACATTTTGGAAGCTACAACTTGGAGTTCAGTGCATACTTTTTCCAAGCACTACAATCTACCTCTCTACTCTAAGTCTAGGGCAGGCTTTGCTTCTGCTGTCTTGCAGGGCCTTTTAGCAGCCCCCTCTTCTTTATGACCACCTCCCTTTTATTCTGCTTTGGGATTCAACCCTACAGTCATGACTGCAACAGTGAAACACGATGAACATAGTACAGTTGTGTACACTTACCATAAATGTAGATGTTCGAGTGTCTTCACTGTTGCAGTCTGGGTTTCCCTCCCTCCTGTCCCCTCTTATTTTTTCTTTTGTGTGGTTCCCTTCTTCACCCTTCTTTTGATGTGTATTTGCAAAGGGTATGGGATCTTACTCATTTTGGAGCACCTGACATCTGAGGCAATAAAAACTGGAGAACATGGCGTCGGCTGTCAGCTTTGTACTCCTGGCGCTCTGACGTCAGGGAGCATGGCTGAACAGCCGACGCTGGACCCAGACTTTGGGATTCTGGTCGACCGAGGACTGCCTGCCAGCAGGGGAGAACCCTACAGTCATGACTGCAACAGTGAAGACACTAGAACATCTACATTTATGGTAAGTGTACACAACTGTACTTTTGCAGTCATCAGCAAACTTTGTCAGCCACAGTCCTTTAGTTTTAGCCTGTACTTCGGAGAAGTAGATACTGAACAGTAGGAGTCCCGCAAACTGTCCCTGTGGAACACCACTGGTTTACGAGTCTGCTGAAGTAGGTGGAGTCCCCTATTTTGACCGTATGAGTTCTGTCAGTGAGCCCGTTTGCAATCCACCTGACAGTATATGGGTTGCTATTCAGTTGCGTGAGTTTATCAATGATGCCGGAGTATGGGGTATTGTGTCAAAGGGCTTGGCTAAGTCTGGGTATGCCGTATGCACCAAGCATGATCTCCTCTTGACAAAGCCAAACTGGGTGGTGGTGAGCGTTTGGAGATTTCCTATATCTTTGTTAATAAGGTCCACTATGATTTATTTCATAGCCTTGCAGGTAAGACTGGTCAGGCAAATGAGTCTATAGTTCCCTGGGTCGGTGGATGTACCCCATTGTGCAAAGGGATGACAATAGCTATTTTCCATTCCACTGGTACGAAGCCAGTACCTAGGCTGTGATTGAAAAGCATGCCCAATGGTGATGCTAATTTGTGTTTTAACCCATGTAGAGCACAGCCCGGGATGTTGTCTGGTCCCAACTCATCCAACATCTTGATCATATCTGCCATGTCTAATTTGAGACTGCTGCCTTTCCTGACTTAATTTTCCTTAGTGCTATTCTTACTTCTTCTAGAGTGAGCTCCTGTTCTTCATTCATCATAGGCAGTTTCTGGGGCAGTATAGCTTCTGTGTGGTTTTCTTTATTCAGAGGCTGGTGGAAGTACACTTTCCATCTGCCTTTAATGTCCTGTGGACTGGTAAGCAGGTTGTTGTTGGCATACCTTATGGGGTCTATCTGATGTCTGTCTATCCTCATCTTTCTGTCTTTGCCTTGCAACCTGATGGAGTTTCTTGGTTCCCTATTACGCTGTCACAGACGCAGGTTGTCAAATGCATCTTTGTTGAACAGTAAAGCGTGAAATGGCAAAATAGTGAAGCAGACTGTCTGTCTTGCTAACCATATGTTGGCCACCTTCAAGCCATTTGCAAGACAGAAGTCTAGAATGGCCTCTTTTTGTATTCTTGTTACCCCATCTATATGGACTTGGGCAGTCCTCATATCCTGTTCCATCTGTCTTGTTACGTGCATTCAGGTCCCCAGTTATCAACACCAACTCTTGTTGTTCTGCTTTATCTAGTAGGACCTACTGCTGCTGCCTGAATGCTCTCTTTTCTTCACTGTCACAACCATGCTGTGGGGCATAGATTAAGATTATGAATACTGCCCTATCCTATCCTTACTCTGGAGTCTGATAGCCATGAGTCTGTCACTAATTGTGATAGCATTCCTCGCTGTCCTCTGAAGCCTCTCCCTTACAATAATTACACCATTTCTAGTCTTGTCATTCCCCTGAGTTATAGACTTTGGATCCCAAGCCAAATGGATTTGCTGCGTCATCCTTCCATTTTGACTCCTGCACACATAGGATGTCCGGCCTCCTCCTTACCATCATGTCATCTGCTTCCAAGCTCTGCCCTGTCAGTGAACCTGTATTGAGTATAAAAATCCTTAGTTCATGTTTGGCAGGTTGACTGGTTTTACTTCCAGGGTTTGCTCAACAGAGCTATCCCATGTAACTTAGGCTGGGCAGCTAGACTACTGGCTGTCCGGTAGTTTATTGACACAGGGCTACTGGGCTTTATGGCGGGCACCCACTGTCCTATAGGAGCATATAGACTCCTGTAACCGTTAGCATGGGTCCCTGGTGTAGGTTGGATCTTCAACCATCTTATCTCTGGTATATACCTATGGCCATATTTGGTGACAGTCAACTCGACCAAATCACTAAGAGACATTTTTTACACTGTCAAGCTGTTAGCTGTGCCCATTCCATATATAAAATTAATGCAGCAAAAACAAAAGCTGTAAAAAGAATAATGACCCTGGTTCTAACCTGACATTCACTTTCCCCTTTTTATTGAAGAACCTTCCAATGAATTATCTGTGTATTAAATTAGTGAGCTCAGCAATATCAAGCTGTACAAGAAACATATGCAGATATTTTAAGGAAGGCTAAAGAAGCAGTTCTGAGATGGAATGAATTCTGTATAGATATGCCATGTCAAATTCAGGTAGTTATTTGGTTTATTTTACTCTAGATTATATCTGCAGTCCAGAGCATAACCTATCTACCCAATTTTGAGTGGTTTGCAAAATTAAAAAAAAAATGGTCCTGAGTTTCATCTAGGCAGAGAAAGACACAATAGAATAGAACTGAGTAGAATATAGTAGGAATGCTGTTATTACTTACAGATCAGAGTGGCCTGCCACTTCCAGATATTGAGCTGTTTGCCAGGGCTACTGATTTAAAAATGCTTTATGATATATTGATTGGTAATGTTATGTATTCTGGGAAGTTGTGTTCTCTCTTTCATCTTAGAAGTTTTTTTGCTTTATTAAAATCTGAAACTCGGCAGAATGCGCACATCTAAAAATAACTCACTGCTTACCTGTACTTTGTTGAGTGCAATAGTCAGAACACAGGTAGTCATTTTGGTTGGATAATTTAATCCCATTGTGATTCTCCATTTCCTGGGGAATCTTTGGACTTAATACCTAAAAAAAATATAGATATTTGCCCTTCCTTACTCTGTTGAATTCAGCTGGTTGTACTAGGGGTAACCTTATGGTTTGGGACAACGTTGCAGGACAGTATGGCGCATCAAATGATTATAATTTTTGAAGAACTTAAGTATTGCTGAGATATCCAAAGATCAGTGACCTAAGTGGATTTTTTTGGTTTATAAGGTAAAGGCAATGACATTAAAACAGAAGGGAATTATAGGGAAGCTTTATAAAATCCTATTTTGGGGGTGGCATATTAAAACTAATAAGTGTAGGCGCATATCTTAGTCAAGCCTGCAGCATCTTTTTTGTATATATCCAGTTAACACCCATGACACCTTATGGCATCCAGACCCTTTCTGGGTCCTGTTTCTATAACTAAATTGCTAGGTACTTTTATAAAGAGCAAGGAATAATTAACAAAATTGTTAATCTAGGATGTCCTACAAGAGAGGAAGTTAATCACTGCTTGCCACTTAATTATTCATGTTTTTATGTTTTCTTATTTATGTACTTGTTTTCATAACAGGCAGACCAACATGCTGCTGAGGGGTATGATGTGAAATGCCAACGTGGGAGACAGGAAAGTTTGCTGTCAAAGTCCATTTATATTACACTATACTAGAGATATTGTTATTTGTCTGCTAGTAATTATGAAAATAAGCAATACTTCCTTATGTATCTAATACATGCGATTTACAAACTGTTTCATGGCAACAGGTGAAACCTTAGATGATGTTGAAGAAAACTGAAGAAAACTGTCATTAATATTTCCTTGCACATGTTGAGGGATAATCAGTGTTATTTGTACTGCTAACTATACAATTAAGCATATGTTTTCATATCTCTGTAAATACCTCAATAAACATGGACTCTCAGAGGAATTTATTGCTGTCATGTGAAAGCTTATGTTTGGTAAACAAGTGCATTCACTGTTGTCTTTTTTCATCTGATTCAACATGTGGGTTATCGGATCCGGACAGATTCAACCTCAGTGATTTATAACAAAACTTTAGATCTGAGAATTCTGACTCCTCCCCCAACCACAATTCCTCTCTCCTGTCTGAACTACCCCAGATTTCATATGCCTGTATAAACCAGACATGTGGACCGAGAGCGCCATCATTATTCAGGATAAGTGAATGCTTTTCTTCTGTCTCCTTTAAGAGCTCCATCGTTAAGATATTTTGATAGTTCAGTACAAGATTAGTATGCTCCATATAGTGTTTTGTCATAGTTTTCCACAGTGTGTGTGTGTGTGTGTGTGTGTGTGTGTGTGTGTGTGTGTGTGTGTGTGTGTGTGTGTGTGTTTTCCTATAGTTAAGCTTAGCATTCTAGTTTATTGATAACATTTTCTTCTTAGATAAATAAAGCTATATATATTTGAAGTACAAAACTCTGATGTCAACAGGTTTTATTCCTGTGGGCATAAAATTCCTCCCCAAGACCCACACTGACAATGTGTGTACTGTTTGTGGCCTTCTCATTTACAGGTTTCATGCTCTACCTGTGCTGCGTTCAGCACCAGAGCCCTTCAAGGACATAGAGAAAAGTTGATTTTGAAAGGCCTTCTCCCCCTACAGCTAAGGTCGAAAATATCTTTGGACCTGAAAGTATCCACATCTTCTCTTTCTGCCAAAAAAAAAAAGAGGGATAAATAAAAGTAGAGATCCAAAGAGAGAGAGAGAGAGAGAAAAGGGGAGAAATTAAAAGAGAAATCAAAAGACAAGAGACCCTTTGACCACCCAGAGAAAACGAAGAAAAGTATCCCGATCCCATAGGTGTTGAGGAATCCAGCACCAAAAATTTCCAGATGGTCAGTCTGAGTTTTGCTGGGATTCAGTCTCTGTCTCCAAAGTCATGATTTACTCTAGCACCAATAAGTCCCAGGCTTTATTCTTCCATATTACAGAAAGTGCCTTCAAAACCTGCATTGATTGATAGCCTCATCCTCGAGATCTGGCCTAACTACTAGGAATCTCATGGATTTAGAAGTTGACCGAATGATGAGGAGACGTTTGAGGACACCTGTTCAGCTGGCAGTCCACCTAACTTCGTCCCTGAGGAAAGATCCACAGTCAGTCCCTTCCACCCTGCCTGCTCAGTCTTCTCAGCATCCTACATCATCTCCATTCCAGGAGTCTTGTATATCGGATCCAGTCTTTAAATGTAACCATTTTTGGAGGTGACAACCCAGGAGACTTTGGCTTCAACATCTTCCCCCATTCACTCCGATGCTTTTGGGTCAAGCAGAGTCCCAGAGCCAGAACGTCAGTGTTGCAGTTCCATTCAGCCCTGAAATTTTTGGAGTCATCACTGCCACTTGAGGTTTTGGCATTTGGCAGCTTGGTTTCGAGGTACTGCTTGGGGCCTTCAACTATTGGATTTGAGAGAGCTTCTGACTTAAGTAATTTGGCCGGTTCTTCTTCGGTAACAATGGCTGAGTCAGCTTTTGAGGCTGTGGGGAATGGTGCAGAGCCAGAATTCAAATTGTTCCAGACTCCCTTTGAAGACTGTACCCTGCTCTTCATATTCTGGTAGACAGGGGCAGACGGATCCCTTAAGCTTTGAGACTGTTTGGCAGTCAAGTCCCCACATCCAGTTCCAATGTGTCTCCCTCAGGAGTCCCAAGGAACATTCCGTGGAAGAGAAATTGTAAAAGGAAGCATACTGACTCGACTCCTGAGTCTGTCACCAAAAACACTGACTTAGATGAGGGAGGAGGCTCCCTAAGGCCCCCCCCCCAAGATGTCATCTTCAGAGACATTCTCGCATTTATGAAACAGCGGGGGGGGGGGGTTGGTCCACCAAAGCTCCTTCTTCTGATGAATTAGTGTTTCTCAAAGCTTCTGGCCCTTAAATGTCCTGGTGGTAATCCCCTACGGATGCCTTAGTTAACCTTATCACTCAAAAAGTCTGGAAAGATTCTGATGTGGCAGAGTCCATCCCAAACAAGCCAGACAGAAATGTAGTTGTCCCTAAAGAAAGGAATTTTGAGCCATGTGTCCCCTATAGATGCCATGGTGGTAGCAGCAGTAACTGAAAAAGGAACGGTCAGAGGAGATTTCCCCTGTCCATCACCCTAACAGTGAGTCTAGGGCATTGGACGTATTGGGGAAATGGACATATACATCGGCCACATTCTCTCTTTATGTTTTGAACTGCAAGGCTTACTTGACATGTTTCCAGAGGGATTTGATAAAGAAACTTTTACATTCTGTGGTGGGTAACGTACCAGCAGATATAAAAAAAAAAAGTGTGGATAGTCATCTTCAAATGTAGCCATGAGAATGCTTTCTAATGCTAAAGGTGATGTAGCCTGAGTAGCCAGTACAGACATTATGACCCATAGTCATGCCTGGATGCAACTCTGCAACTTTGCAGAAAGCTTTAAAACATCCTTCATAAGCACCCCATATGATGCTTCCACCATGTTTGGACCAAAGGTCAAGGACATGGATACCAGAAGTGAATGGATGCTAAGACCTTGTCTGCCATGGGAATCTGTTTTTCAATCCCTAGAGGCATAAGAAAAATGTGGTTCAAAAAATCTCAAGTTTTTCACCAGGACTCTTCTGGGGATAGGCCCCTTAGAGTAGGGGCTAAGGCACTTCCATTGGCTATCGGCCCATAGGCAGAGATAGTCTGCAAAAATATAGTTTCCATGGACCATTCACAGAGAAAACTTACCAGTGTCCCTGAATGCTTGTCTGACTGCTGCACCTTAGAAGCAGTCAAACGATGCTTCTCCTTATACCCACGAGCCTGGCAAAGCATTACTCATGATATGTGAGTGTGACAGTATGAGGTGCTGCCAACCATGTTAGGAGATGTAGGGCAGTGGATGTATGACTTGTGCCAGCATAGCTATCTGGAATTTTGTAAATAATTGTATGTCATTTGCATATCAAACTGATTTCTACAGATGCTTGTGCTGAAAATGTATTTATGAGGTTTACTTGTGTTAAAATATATCAGCAGTGCACCCTGCTGGAATGAAAAGAAATGGACATGTATTACTGCAACTGAATTAAATGTATATGTTTTAATAGAGAATACTGAGACATCAGAGGTTAACCAGCTAGCTAGCTTACTTTAAGGAAAATGTAAATTTGCTGTTAAACCATTAAAATGGAACACCATAGTGCTGAATAGGGCCAGAAATGGTGGGACTGGAAGAAGCCTTTGTTCATTATCTCAGTAAAAAGGGGAAGCCCCAGGCACTGCCATAAATATATAGATGTGTATTATAGCCATCTGTGCTAAATTCCTGTCTCAGCTTTAAAGGGGGATACTGTGAGAACAGAGAGTCATGTGACCAGATGAGGTAATTCTGCAAGCTGTCTTTGATATTATATTTTATATGGAGTATCTCTGAGTATTGAGTATTCTGTTTTGGGGTACCTGACTAGAAAGACTGCTCACATATTTCATTGTGCCTTGCTCTATCAAGTAAGTTATTAGGGAATAGCAATTCTCCTAGATTCAGTCAGGAATATTGCGAACCTTAGTTTAGAGATTGTTTTTCTTTAGTTGTACGAGTTTGTCCATCAGTGTTATTTTCAGTATTCCCTGTGATTTGAACTCTGTGGTTTACTGTAAATATACATTCATATTTTCATACTCTCTTATTATTTATTATTAAATATATTTATAACCTTGATTGTGGCTGGTCCGTGTAGAATGTATTTAACCTTTGAGAGTGCTTATATTTACTTTGTGACACTGTGTGGACCACTCCAGAAGGCCTAGCTGTCTTGGTCAACTACTACCATTTGTATTAGTATTAATATTACACAATGTAATTGCACATCCTCTAAGTGCCATAGAGTAGCTGATTGTGGAGTGTCTGGTAGCGGTTATAACTACCTTGTACTCTGGGCAGAAGGGGACACAGCAGGTAAATCTGTGCCAGGCTTTCCCAGGTATGTGTGTGTGTTTGTGTGCGTGTGTGTGTGTGTGTGTGTGTGTGTGTGTGTGTGTGTGTGTGTGTGTGTGTGTGTGTGTGTGTGTCATCTATTTGTAGCAGGGTTAACAAGCACTGGGCTTATAGAGAGGGTGCTGAAGTTCTTGTCTTGCGCACTTGGCTGAGGACCTGACCGTACAGCTGTACCAGTGGGGAGTCTTATTGTACTGGAGGGAGACGGAGAGATCCAGACCCTGGCCTGGACTGAGTATTTCCCTATTTGCTCTTAAGGGAAATCGTGCTTGATGCAGAGAGGTCTACATCTGGAAATACTGAGTACATCCATTTGTATTCCATGTGCACTTCCCTCTCCAGTGTCAATGGTGAGGATTCAGGCTCCTTGATTACTGGCCCGGGGGGGGGGTAGTTACATATTGGTGAGCAGTGTTGGGATATTAATTGAACTCCTGTGGCTTGTATGCAGTTGTCACTGAAAAAAAGTGTGCTGTTAAGCAGCCAGGAAGTAGACATTCAGTGTTTCATCTCACAATAGTTTTATTTATTTACTTTTTGTTAGCTTAGTTATTCAGGGAGAGAGCAGGTAATGATGCCAACAGAGGATTATGACAAGCTGACAAGGAACCAGGTGGCTGAGATGTGCCAAGCCAGAGGACTGGTGCATGCCAACCTGACTAAAGAGGAAATGATTGCAGCCTTAATCACAGCTATAGCACAGACCAGCAACCGGGAAGACCACCGGTTTGACATTGGAGAATTACAGCTCTCAGAAACAAGGCAGTTCAACTTTTCCTCAGAGGACTTAAAAATCAGTCTGGAGTTAAAGAGCCATGAACTGGAAGCCAAACGTTTGGAACTAGAATGATCAGAGAGACTGTGGCATTTGAAGGCTGAAAAAATGAGAAACTGCAGCTTTTGAAGGCTAAAGAAAATGACAGACTGAGACGTTTGGAAGCTGAAGAAAATAAGAGGCAGAGGCAACATCAAAAGGAAATGCTGACTCTTCGCCAGGGTCATGAAGGTAATGGGGAAGGGAATAACGGTACCCCAAATGCAGTAAAGGGCAGTAAGCTTCTTTCTCAGTATCAAGAAGATGATAATTTTATTCATACATTTGAAAGAGTATGCAAACAATGTAATATTGGCTGAAGCCCCGGGTACAGTTCCTCACCCCCTTACTCCGTGGTGAAGCTGTAACTGCGGTTTCTAAATTGTCTGATACTGATTGCTTACACTATGACACAGTTAAAAAAATGTTTATTGGAATGTTTTAAGTTAACTCCTAAAGCTTACAGAAAAAGTTTTGTGAGCATAGACACAAGGCAAATGAAAGTGTGTGTGATTATATTGCTTTGTTAAGCACTTATTTTCATAGGTGGGTGAGTGCATGTCAGGTCACCGTGTCTCAAGGGCTGGCAGAACTTTTGGTGAGGGAACAACAACTCAGCACGTTGCCTGAGGACATGAACATCTGGTTGGCAGACAGGGAATGCAGCTGTGCAGATGTGCTGGGGAAAAAGGATCTCTACTTAGCAGGCAAGGCATCGCTGCACTGGAATGGGGTACCCAGTGCTGCTCATGGATATAAGGGAACCCATGGAGGGCAGCCTAAACCGCCCCCACAGTCAGCCAGTTATAGGGGAGGTCACTAGTTCAGGTACATGGCCAGGATCAAGGGTTAAATCTTTTAAATTTAACCAGTGGGGCCATGTAGAGTATAGATGTCCACGGAGGCAAGGTGGGGAACAAAAGGTGAGGGAGTCAGCAAGTGGGAATAACAGAATGCCAGTGTAGCATACAGATGTCCATGAAGGCAAGGTGGGGAATAAAATGTGGGGTAGTCAGCAAGTAGGAATAACAGAATGCCAGTGGTAAGTTGTCTGGAGACAACAGGAGTGCTAAGCTACTACCAGAGTTTGTATCCTATCTTGGAGGGTGGAAAACAAGCCACTGCCAAGAGAGAGACAACCTCTGATATAACCATTGTGAAGCCTGCAGTGGTTAAAAGGAGCAGTACTTGCTTAGGCAGTCCACTCCACTCAGAGCTTTAGGAGGGATCCATTCGAGATGCCTTTGGCTAGGGTTCACCTTGACTGGGAGGGTGGAAAAGGAAGCAAGCAAGTATGTATGTTTGAGGAGATCCTTGCAGATGTCTTGATAGGGAATGGTTTTGATAATGCAGTACCTTGTGTGCAAGCAGTGACACCCAGTCAGACTTGGAGACAGGCATGTGGGTCTGGTAGCCTGGGGGTAACCCAGACAGACCGCATTCCTTAAGCCAGGACTGGTGATGTGGCTGATTCAGGGAGGGATCTATCGTGTAGCAGTGAGCATGAAGATGAGCCATGGCTGCTGGTAGGTACTGATGTTCCCTTGGACAGGGTGACTGCAGGGGCAGAGGCGAGTGGTAGTACCTAGGGTGACAGGCACCACTGTCAGCAGATACCAGACTTCCGATTGAAAGAGAACTGGGAAAGGTCACAATGACAGAGTTGAGAGAGGCTCAACTTTCAGAGCCTACATACAAGGCTTGAGGGAGGTAGCTAGGGAGGCGCCTGATTCACAAGGAAAAGGGGAGTCTGTGTATTGGAACAAAGGGTTACTGTATAGAGAGTGGATCCCTGAGGGAGGGCTAGAAGGTGAGGTAATACAGCAGTTAGTAGTGCCCAGAGCATACCGTCTGGCACTTCTAGCCATAGTCCATGACATACCTTTTGCAGGTCATATGGGCTTAAAGCATACCAAAAGAAGTATTATGCAGAACTTTTATTGGCCTGGGATTGCCAGGGATGTAACAGGGCACTGCAGGACCTGTGCGCAGTGGCAAAAAGTAGGCAAAGCAGGAGACAAGGTCAAAACTCCTTTGATGCCTTTGCCTGTGATTGAGGAGCCATTTCAGAGGGTAGCTATGGATATTGTGGGGCCTGTCTGTACCCCAAGTTCCACAAGGAAGAAGTATATCCTAGTGGTAGTAGGTTATGCTACTAGATACCCTGAGGCAGTAGCTCTGTCCTCCATCGAGACCGAGAAGGTGGCAAATGTTTTGCTAGAGATTTTCAGCAGGATAGGGTTCCCATGAGAAATACTGACTGACAGAGGTACCGATTTCATGTGAGACTTGCTGGCTTGTCTGTGGGAGCACTGTGGGGTGAAACACCTAAAGACCACCCCCTACCACCCCCAGACTAATGGTCTTGTGGAGAGGTTAAACTCTACACTAAAGACCATGCTATGGGCATTTGCAGGCCAGTTTAAGAGAGAGGGGGGCAAATATTAGCCCCATCTGTTATTTGCATACAGGGAGGTGCCCCAGGAATCCACAGGTTTTTCACCCTTTGAGTTCCTGTATTGGCATAAGGTGAGGAGGCCTTTAGATTTGATTTGTGATGAGTGGGACAGTGAGTGTGAATTCCACAAGGAGTCTGTTGTGGCATATGTCTTAAATCTCAGGACAAGGCTTAGGAGGCTCATGAGCTTGGCCCAGGAGAACCTGGAAGGAGCCCAACAGCAGAAAAGGGTCTGGTATAACAGGAATGCTTGAGCCAGAGAGTATGCTGTGGGACAGCATGTGATGGTGCTCATTCCTGTCAGACACAATACGCTGCAGGCAGCTTGGGAGTGACCCTTCAAAGTGGTAAGGAAAGTCAGTGATGTTAATTACATGGTAGAACTGCTAGGGAGCAGGCAGAGGCACAAACTGTACCATATTAACATGATGAAGCCTTACTGTGATAAGGGAGGCCCTTGTGCTGAGTATTTGCAGAGGATGGCAGGAGGAGTCTGAGGGGAGGTCTGGTGATTGATCTCTTCAGTGAGGCTTGGACTGACACCTCAGTGGAAGGGGTAGCAATGTCCCAGCGGCTATGCCCTACTCAGGTTTTAGAAATCTGAGCAGTGTTACAAGAGTTTTGGGACATGTTCATTGAGAAACCAAGGTGCACCCACCTAATGCAACACCATGTGGATACTGAGCCCCAAAGACGTATCAAGCAGGCCCCTTACAGGGGCCCGAACGAGTCAGACAGACTCTGAGGGAGGAGATACAGGAGATGTTGGAACTGGGAGTAATCCAGGAGTCCAGCAGTTCCTGAGCCTCCCCAGTGGTGCTTGTACCAAAGAAGGATGGCAGCACCAAGTTCTTTGTGGACTACAGAAGGCTAAGTAGTCACACAGAGGCAGATGCTTACCCCATGCTTGGGACAGATGAAGCCTTAGAGAAGCTGGGTGGGGTAAGTATCTCCCCACTGTTGATCTGACCAAGGGCTACTGGCAGGTGCCCTTGACTCCCAATGCTAGAGAGAGGTCAGCCTTTGTGACTTCTTTCAGCTTGTATGAGTTCACAAAGATGCCCTTTTGGGATGAACAGTGCTCCAGCAACTTTGTAGAGGATGCTAGAGCATATCCTAACTGTTTACCTGGATGATATTGCCTTTTACAGCCATTCCTGGCAAGAGCACAAGAACACCTTCAGCTTGTCATGGAGGTGCTGGGCAAACTGCAAAGAGCAGGGTTAACCATTAAGCCTAGTAAGTGTCAGGTGGGTATGGCAGAGGTCTCCTACCTGGGACATAGGGTGGGGAATGTTAAAATTAGGCTGGAACCTGCCAAAATGGAAGCCATTCAGGCATGGCCTTCCCCTGCTACTAAAAAGCAGGTCAGGGCATTCCTAGGGACAGTGGGGTACTGTAGAAAGTCTGTTCTCTGTTATAGTAAAATAGTTGCTCCCCTCACAGACCTGACAAGGAAAAACAGGCCAGATAAGGTAGTGTGGACCTCAGCATGTAAGCAGATATTCAAGAAGCTTAAAGGAGCTTTTGTAGGAACCCCTGTTTTAGCCAGTCCAGATTACAGCAAAGAGTTGTTATGCAGGTTTATGCTTCAGACCATGGGGTGGGGGCTGTACTTAGCCAGGTTTACTCAGAGAGAGAAGATCACCCAGTGGTATATCTCAGCCATTCGCTCCAACCTAGGGAAGAATGTTATGTAGCTGTAGAAATGGAATGACTGGCCATAGTATGGGAACTGCAGAAACTTCAGCCTTATCTTTAATAAAGGAAATTCACTGTAGTTACAGATCACAATCCCTTCACATGGCTACACAGAGCCAGCCAACAAAATGCTAAGTTATTAGGGTGGAGCTTAGGATTGCAGACATATGAGATGACAGTACAACACTGTAGTGGGGTCACCAATGCTGACACAGGTGGGCTGTCAAAACAGGGAATGGGGTAACATATTCCCAGATAGGCTTATTTCTCTCAAGCCACATTTCTCAAGTGTCACTTGAAAAACTAGCTTGAGTCTTCAAAGGGGGGAGAAGTGTGAAAATAGGAGGTACTGCCAGCCATGCCAGAAGTAAGGAGGTGAGTGTATGACTTATGCCAGCACAGCTAGCTGGAGCTTTGTAAATAATTATATGTCATTTGTATATCAAACTGATTTTTACAGGTTCTTGAGCTGAAAATGTATTTCTGAGGTTTACTTGTGTTAAAACGTATCGACAGAGCACCCTGCTGAAATGAAAAGAAATGTGCATGTATTATTGTAACTGAATTAAATGTGTATGTTTTAATAGAGAATGATGGGACAGCAGAGGTTAATCAGCTAGCTTACTTTAAGAAAAATAAGGAAAATGTAAATGAGTTGTTAAACCTTTAAAATGTCACCCCACAGTGGTGAATAGGGCTTGAGATGGTGGGTCTGGAAAAAGCCTTTGTTCATTAGCTCAGTAAAAAGAGGGGAAGCCCCAGGCACTGCCATAAACATATAGATGTGTATTGTAGCTGTCTATGCTAAATTCCTGTCTCAGCTTCAAAGGGGGATTCTGTGTGAACCTAGAGTCAGGTGACCAGATGAGGTCATTCTGCAAGCCATCTTGGATATTATATTTTACAAGGATTAATCTCTGAGTATTGAGTGTCCTGTTTTGGAGAACCTGACTAGAAAGACTGCTCATGTATTTCATTGTACATTGCCCTATCAAGTAATTTATGAGGAAATAGTAATTCTCATAGATTCAGTCAGGAATATAGTGAAGCTTAGTTTAGAGATTGTTTTTCTTTATTTGTGTAATTCTGTCCGTCAGTGTTATTTTCAATATTCCCTGTGATTTGAACACTGTGGTTTACTGTACATATATATTCAGTATTTCATGCTCTCCTATTATTTATTATTAAACACATTTAAAACTTTTATTGTGGTTGGTCCTTGTAGAAAGTATTTAACCTTTGGAGTGCTCATATTTATTTGGTGACACTGTGTGGGCCACTCAAGAAGGCCTAGCTGTCTTGGTCAACTACTGTTATTTGTATTGGTATTAATTTTACACAGTATAATTGGACACCTTTTGTTAAAGGCCTTAGAGTAGCTGATTGTGGAGTGTCTGGTGGCGTTGATAGCTACCTTATACTCTGGACAGAAGGGGATACAGCAGATAAATCTGTACCATCCTTTTCTAGGTATGTGTGGGTCTTTGTGGCTGTGAAAAATCAAATCTCACAGCGTTTGTGTGTCAGCTACTTGGAGGAGGAACACCAAACACTGGGCTTACAGAGAAGGTGCTGGAAGTCTTGGCTTGGAGACTCTGCTGAGGATGTAACTCTACAGCTGTATAAGTGGGGAGTCGTACTGGGAACTTGGAGGGAGACAAATAGAGAAGTCCAGATCCTAGACTGAGTGTGTTCCCTGTGTGTGCTCTTAAGGAAAGTCATGCTTGATGCAGAGAGGTCTGCATCTGGAAGTACTGAGCTGTATCCATTTGTATTCCAAGTACACACCCCTGTCCAGTGCCAGTGGTGAGAATTCTAGGTCCTTGATTACTGGCCCAGCGTGGGGATGTCACAGTGAGTGCCAAGGATCATTACCAGAGGTTATACAGTACATATTTTGGAAACCCCAAGAATAAAACAAAAGATTGCCAACACTCCACTCATACAGTTGGAATCTACAGCAACAGAAGTTCAAAAGTTGCTAGTAAAAAGAGTCATCCAGCCGGTCCAATAGACTAGTTAGAATCTTGAGTAGACTCCAGATTCTTTTTAATACCAAAAAAGACAGGAGACCTAAGACTAGTTTTGGATCTCAGTAATTTGAGTCAAATTATTAAATAGACAAAATTCTGACTGGTCACAATACAGTACCCTTCTACATCTACTCAGGACAATTGGATGTGCTGTATCCAGGATGCCTACTATCACATAAAGTTCTAGCAGCAGTCCATAAGGTTCCTCTGTTTCTGGCTGGGAGGCAATCTCTTTCACTTCAGAAAGCTGCTGTTTGGTCTCGTCATGGCCTCCCTGAGTGTTCACCAAGATAATGGTTGCGGTAACCGCCTTTCTCAGGCTTCAAGGGATCCAAGTATTCCTGTATCTGGCTTCTAACTGCTGTGTCTGGGTATCCACTTTTAGCACATCAGTCATTCCTGCTATGACTATTGGCCTACTTGTGCATCTCTATAAATGCGAAAAAATGCAAATTGTAACCTACCCAATCCATAGAATTCATGGGCTACCAAATAGACACTGTACATCAGTTGCTCTTAGGTCATCCCAACCGCCAGGCTCGACTTATGTTATGCCTCCTAGGTCTAATGGCTTTCTCCATTGTAATGGTTCCTTTAGCCAAATATCACATAGTTCTGCAATGGACATTAGCTGTACAGAGGGCTCAGAGAATTCATCTCCTTTACTACAGAGTATGTCTCACACAGGTCTGCAAGAACCATATTCAGTGGTGGGTTTTGTCCGACTCAGTCACTCACTCTCAGCATACTCTTTTGTCCTCCGGTATCCAAAGCCACAATGACAACAGACACATCCCTTCTTGGATTTGAGTTTGGGGGCATTTTGAAAGGAGAACATTCCAAAGAACATGGACCCCATTAGAGGCCAACCTTCCCATCAATGCCTTGGAGCTAAGAGCTATCCTCCTTATGTTGCAGGCATTTCAAGGCCATCAACCCAAGCATGTGATTGCCATGCATTCAGACAATATGTGGGTTGGTACATCAGCAAAGTGGAACCCGATCGTACCCTCTTTGCTGAGAAGCCATGAGAATCTGACAGTGAGTGACGTCTTCAAACCACTTTCTTGTAGCAGTGCATATCCCTGGAACATCCAACATCTTGGTGGACAAGTTGAGCAGAACGATACTACTGCCTCTCAGGTGATCTCTCAACAAAACAGCGGCAACAGAGATTTTCAGTTGTCGGGCCAACTTTACTGTGATCTGTTTCACTTCTTACCTAAACAACAAATGCAGA
Source organism: Protopterus annectens (assembly GCF_019279795.1). Lineage (NCBI taxonomy): Eukaryota > Metazoa > Chordata > Ceratodontiformes > Protopteridae > Protopterus > Protopterus annectens. The sequence continues at coordinate 1,276,106,081 of NC_056739.1, forward strand.
AGTTACTTTGCCTCATCCGTACACAGGGTCTGTCACAGAGAGATGCTGTAGTCCATTCATGGTCCCCAGGTCTTCTCTATGCCACCCCGCCTTATCACCAAGTTTATTCAGAAAGTAGTGGAGTGCAAGACCAGAGTAATCCTCATTGCCCTCTTCTGGCTGCAACAGGTATGTTTCCTCTTTCTTTGGCCTCACCTAGTTCACCCACCATGGGTGCTGGGTCCATTTCCAGATCTCCTCACACATCCCTCTGGGATGCCTCTACTTAGACCTACAGACCCTAAAACTAACCACATGTTTTTTCTAATTCTAACAATTGCCAGAGGTGCCAGGCTTTCTTCCCCAGTAGTATGAATTATATCTTCTTACAAAGGAATTTTGTGAAAAAGATAAGAGCAAATAGAAGTGCTCTTCCATCTGGGAGTCATCTAATGGGCTAGATTCCTTCTCAGCACCACTTCCAAAAGTTTTACAATTTCTTTCGGAACTTTTCATGGCTGGGTCATGTTATTCAACAATTAAAGTACAACTGGCAGCCATTTCAATCTTCCTGATAGGGTTCGACAGTGCTGCTGTTGCTTCCCTCAAAATCTCCAAGGCTTTTCTAAAAGGTATCTTTTTATCAAGACCCCCATTTCTTCCCTAGCATATCACCATTTTGCTACAGTCTTTAACTCAGAAACCCTTTAACCTTGCAGCATCCACACATATGAAGTTTCTTATTTTTGGTTACCATTACTTCTGCCAAACAAGTATCAGAACTTCAGGCACTCTCATGTAAAGTACTCTTTCTGGTCTTTCATAAAGATGGAGTGTTGTTAATAACAAATCCTTTCTTTTCTTCCAAAAGTGGCTTTTGAGTCTAATTTAAACCAGCAAATTGATTTTCCAGTGTAATTTTCCAATTGTTTCAGTAAAAGAGAACGTATGCTACAAACATTAGATGTGTACAGGCAACTCAGATTTTACCTCCATTGTACCAAGACTTTCAGAAAATCGTTCTGAAAGTTTCCTTCTCCAAGAAAAAGCTGGTGCAGTCATTTTCTAAAGTAGCGCTCTCAGGATGGTTAAATTATTTCCTTTGTCTGCCATTCACTAGCCATTCCTCTACAATCAAAGCATAAACAGCATTCTACAAGAGGAATGCCAGCTTCTACAGCCTTTGCTAAATGATTTCCTATAAGTAACATATGATGTTAAGTTGTCCATCTCGCCTTCGTTCTTGCTGTTTGGGTTCGGAGCCAATCCTCGGCTCCGACTCGGCCATCTTCTATAGCTCGAGAGCTGTTTACTGACTCGAGGCTACCCCTTATCCCAGAATGTCCAGCGTCAGCTACTCAGATCTCGTTTGCCGCTTCAGCTGCGGGGTTGCTTTGTTACTGGCTCAGGCTTAGTGTAGTTTTTTTCTATAATTATAATTGTTGTTTATTCTTAAAAATTTATCAAGTTTTTGTCTAGATATATAGTACTTTATCCCTTATCGCTTTCTTGTGTCTTGTAGCTTTGTTGGCCGTCGCTCCATAACTCGCAGGCCTTCTGTTTCCCCTGAACTCGTTTAATTTAGAGAGTTCTCCCCACCACCCCTTAGGACAGCCGTTTAAATTAGAGGCTCTCCTTTCTGTTCCTTAACTGTAAAAAAAAAAAAAAAAAAAAAAAGACTGTTTGTTTCTTAGTTTAGTAGTATAACATTTTCTTATTGTTATTGTGGTTCTTTAGTTTGTTGTTGTTCGGGAAATGTCTAAAGATACCAAGGTATCTGGCTTCAAAAAGTGTGAGTCATGCTGTCAGAAAATGTCTCTGGCAGATGGGTACACTAGTTGTGTATATTGTTTGGGCGCTGTTCACCTGCAGGACTCCTGTTTTATATGTCGCGCTTTTAGTCCAAGGGTCCTGCACGAACGCAAAAACAAATTAATCCTTCGGGGATTATTGAAGCCTCAGGATTCTCCGGCTAAAAGTACTCAGCCAGTGAAATCCCTTAAGTCTGTCAAGCCGTCAGCTCCACCTTCGGAGCCGACTCCTTTACTTGACCAACCAAGTATGTCGGTGCCAGCTGGCACTGACAAAGCAACTCCTCCGTCAGTTCCATCTGCTATTTCGGAGCCGTCTCAGAGCCATAAGAGACTGAGGTCTTCGTCCTTGGAGCCCATCCACTCGGCACCTCAGTCACCCTTGTTACAGAGTGAACGTAGCCATCATTCTTCCCACTCCTTTTGATCCTCTAGATTGTCGGATCATGATGTGGAGAGAGTAGTAAGTAGGTTGCTTAAGTCACAGGCACTGGCAAAATTGCTGTCCAACCCACCTCAGCAGGTATTGGCTCCAACCGGCTCTATTTCCGTTCCTCCTCCGACTACATTTAGCTCGGAGCCGGAGACCATGGATCTGCAGGTAGTAGAACTGTCGGCGCTGATCATCATCTCTCCTTCGGTTCCGACGTCGGCTCCGATTACCTCGATTGTGCCTTCTATCGAGGGATCTGGGCGCCGGGGCTCTCTTGTCGGCTCCGAAGGGGTGAGTGGCATCGGACCCTTTTCTGACCCCGTTCTCCCCCTCGGAGCTTAGGCGCAGGTGAGCTCGGCTCCAACATCAGCCTCGGAGCAGTCACCCTCAATGCGGAGAAGGACTCCTGTCTCTTCGGAGCCGGAGCTTTCTCTGCCCAGAGGTCGGGATGACTTCGAGGTCATGCGGAGTGTGCTGTCCCCTGAAACGGCTCTACTGCCAGCTCCATCGGCTCTGCCCCCCATGGTGTCTGTTCCAACCTCTACTCCTCCTTCAGACCCCAAGCGTAGGGAACTTATGCCCCAGGACACCCCATTGGGTGATCCCTCTTCTTCTGAAGCCTCCCCTATCACTCGGAAGAGCCTGCCCAGAAGAAGAAGTGCAATAGGAAGCACATAGACTCCCCTGAGTGTGTCACCTCAGATACAGACTTTGATAAATCGGAAGGGTCCCCAAGGTCCCCCTTTGAAGATGTTTGCTTTTCAGACATCTTTGAAATGCTTAGACAGAGGGGGGACTGGACTTCCCTAGCCCCTACCGAGGACGAGTCTGTCTATCTGGACGCATTCGGTTCCCGACCTTCCACCTCCTGGGTATCTCCTCCTTTCAATCCACTCATGTCTGTAGTGGCTTGAAAGGCTTGGTCAGTTCCAGATTCTGTGGAACCTACTCAGAGGAGACCAGACAGATGTATTACATCCCCCCAGGGCAAACAATTCCTCTCCAAAGGTGTGCCCATTGATGCCATGGTGGTAGCAGCAGCCACCAAGAAAGAGTTAGCAGAAACCTCATCTGTTCATCCTCCAAACAAAGAGTCTCGGACGATGGACAGATATGGAAAGCGAATGTTTGCTTCAGCGACCTTTTCAATGAGATCCTTGAACTATCTATGCCATTTTACATGTCTTCAAAGGGATTTCCTGAAAGAGCTTGGGAGATGCCCTTCAAGATCCTACAGCTGAGGGAGTACCAGCCAAATTAGCTTCTCAGCTTGTGACTCTTAATTTCATAGTCAACTCCTCCATGAGACTGATTTCCTATGCAGCCGATGGAGCGAGCAGAGCCACAGGGACAGGTGTGGCTCTCAGGAGACATGCTTGGATGCAGCTGTGTCATTTTGCCGAACCCTTTCGAGCATCCTTCACCAATACTCCCTTTGATGGCTCCTTTCTCTTTGGGCCTCAGGTGAAAGACACGTTGACCAGGTGTGAGCAGGAAGGCAAAACTGTCTCTGCCATGGGAGTCCGTTTTTCCACCCATTCCAGACCTTATCCCAAGGGTCAGAAGAGCAGAAAGATGTGGTTCCAAAAATCCCAGGGACCCTTGCTTGACACACGTGGTGATTTTTCCCCCAGGGGCAGAGGGGGAAACAACAATAACAGACGCCACCCTAATGACAGGGGGGGACCGCAAAACCAGGGTGACAGAGAAACCTCCTCTGCCAAGCCCTTCCAGCATCCCTGAAGGGTTGCCTGACTGCTCACCTCTGAAGGCAGTCGGGGGAAGACTTTCGCTTTACCCAAAAGCCTGGCAAAATATAACAAGAGACAGATGGGTACTATCCATTATATCCAGAGGTTACAAAATTCCCTTCCATCAATCCCCCGTAGAATCAAAAAAGTCCATCCCAGATGTCCCACCCAATCTAAGGGATCAAGCAGTCACAGAAGTTTCAAGATTGCTAGAAAAAAGAGCCATTCAAGAAGTCCCCGCAGACCAACTAGGATCCGGAACTTACTCAAGATTCTTTTTAGTACCAAAAAAGACAGGGGACTGGAGACCAGTACTGGATCTCAGCAGATTGAACAAATCTGTACAAAAAGAAAAGTTTCGGATGGTGACACTGCAGTCCATTTTCCCTTTTTTCTGGGTCAGGACAATTGGATGTGCTCGATAGATCTTCAGGACGTGTACTACCATATCAAGATGGACAGACACTGAAGGAGATTTATTCGCTTCCGGGTTGGGGCTAGTCATTACCAGTTCAGAGCTCTGCCCTTTGGTCTCACCTCAGCCCCCAGGGTGTTCACCAAGTGTATGGCAGTAGTCATGGCTCACCTGAGGCGTCAAGGATTCCAGGTGTTTCCCTATCTAGACGACTGGCTCCTGACTGCTACCACCAGACATCAACTCTTAGAGGCACGGGATTATACAATCGCATTATGCACTCAACTAGGCATTACAGTAAATTTCAAAAAATCTGCCTTGTTGCCCTGTCAGTCTGTCACATACATAGGAGCAGAATTAAACACAAAAGAAATGTTTGCAAGATTACCACAGGAAAGAGTTTCCACTATTCGTTAACAAGTGTTAATTTTAATGCAGAGCAAAAGGGTTCAAGTCAGATATCTCCTCCAAGATCTAGGCTCCATGGCAGCTGCCATTCTTCTTGTCTCATTAGTGCGTTTCCACATGAGAATCCTTCAGTGGCTTCTTTTCACGCAGTGGTCTTTCCAGGAGCTACCCATGTTTCACATGATCCTGATCACAGAAACATGCAAAAGGCACCTTTCTTGGTGGATGGTCTCCCCACTAGTGATTCAGGGCAGACCTTTCATACAACCCCCTCCGGTAGCCACAGTGACCACGGATGCTTCCCTGATAGGGTGGGGGGGGGCATTATCTTAGGCAGGACAGTCCAAGGCACTTGGCAACCTCGCGAGTACCATCTGCATATCAATGTCTTAGAAATGAGAGCAGTGCTTCTAGCATTGCAAGCCCTTCAAGACTGTCTTCCTTCCGGGACCATTGCAGTCCAAACGGACAACATGTCAGTGGTGTGGTACATCAACAAACAGGGCGGGACCAGGTCTTACCCCTTGTGTCGAGAAGCACTCAGACTGTGGCAATGGGAGATTTCCTCCCAATATTTTCTGATAGCAACGCACGTCCCTGGGAAATCCAACATCATAGCGGACAGGCTCAGCAGAGCTATCCTCATGCCTCACGAGTGGTCTCTGAATCAGGAAGTTGCGGATCTTATCTTCCGCAAATGGGGACAACCTTGCTGCGATCTATTTGCTACTCCTCTCAACAACAAATGCAGCAGCTACTTCTCCCTTCTTCTTCTTCCAGGTCATATACCCAGAGATTCTCTAATCCATGACCTCAGGGACTCCTTTACGATTTTCCCCCTTTTCCCCTAATACCAAGACTCATGCAGAAAGCAAAATCATTGGGTTGCAAAATGATCCTCATTGTCCCATATGGGCCTCGACAGATATGGTTCCCGTTCCTGCACCTCCACCTTCTGGATCAACCGTGGATTCTGGACCCGGTTCCAGAGCTTCTGATTCATCAATCAGGTGGGTTGCACCAATCCCTTCAAACTCTCCAGCTTACAGCTTGGTTACTCCACTTCCAACCTTAGCCAGGCTTTCCAGTATCTCCCCAGCAGTCCATGATATTATTGTTTCCTCACATAAGTGTACTACGAGGAAAACGTATGCTAGTAAATGGAAGCGTTTTTTTTTACTGGGCAGAATCTAGAAATTTGGATCCTTTCTCAGCTCCAGTCCATGAAATTCTTGAATTTCTAGCACAACCTTTTCAGTCTGGTGCGGCTTCCGCTATCATTAGAGTACAGCTAGCTGCCATTTCTAATTTTCATATCGGTATGTTTAATTCTAGCATAATGTCTCATAAGCTCTGCAAGGCCTTTATGAGAGGAACATCTCTTCTTAGACCCCCAGTTAGAGATCCTCCTTCTTGGGATCTCAATTTAGTTTTAGCTTCCTTAATTTTGCCTCCCTTTGAACCGGCAGCATCATGTTCCTTAAAATTTATTTCTTGGAAGACACTTTTTCTGGTTGCTATCACTTCAGCTAGGCATGTCTCAGAACTTTAAGCACTGTGTGTTCGCCCTCCTTTCCTGGTGTTTCACAAGCACTGAGTTTCTCTGAGGACCAATCCATCCTTTATTCCTAAGGTCGGCTCAGAGAACAATTTAAATCAATCCATAGATCTCCCAGTTATCTTTCCCAGTCACAGCAACAAGGCAGAATACAAGCTCCACCAACTGGATGTGCACAGACAATTGCTTTTTTATCTCCATAGAACTAAGGAACTAAGAAAGTCAGACCAGTTATTTCTTTCTTATGCTTTCAACAAACCAAGTCTTCCAGTTTCTAAGGTGACCTTATCCAAATGGTTATCTGATGCTATTGCCTTTATTTATCAGTTATGAAATAAAGAGCTACCAGTTAAACCAAAAGGTCATTCTACTAGAGCATTAGCCACCTCTGTAACCTTTCAGTCTAGGTTGCCCATAGACTCAATCTGTGCAGCTGCCACTTGGGCAAACCCTCATACTTTTATTTCTCATTACAAGGTGGATGTGGTCTCCCGGAGCAGAGCTTCCTTTAGTTCTACTGTTCTGAAGAGTCTGTTCCAATGAGCCACCCGGAATTTTAGGTGCTAGGGACGCTGTCCCAAACAGCAAGAACGAAGGTGAGATGGACAACTTAACATAAAGAAGTTATGTACCTACCATAACATTCCATGTTAGTTGTCTTCATCTTGCCTTCCTTCTTTCGCCCCTCCCTCCGTCCCCCTTCCTAGAGGATTGAGAGGAGTTCCTTTTGTTTTCACTGGCTGAGTATCGTTTATTACTTCACATGCCAGGTATTTCATGACTCTTTCCTTGTTTAGGTGTATTGGACAACCAGTTTTTAGGTAACTGGTTACTCTATTTATGTCTAGTGTGCGCTATCACAAACGAGATTTGGGTAGCTGACGCTGGGCATTCTGGGATAAGGGGTAACCTCGAGCCAATAAATAGCTCTCGAGCTATAGAAGATGGCCGAGTCGGAGCTGACCAAACAGCAAGAAGGAAGGCGAGATGAAGACAACTAACATGGAACGTTATGGTAGGTACATAACTTCTTTTTATAGACACCCTAATGTTTATGGATATCAGTTGGGTATGACAACCCTGTGTTTCCAAAAGTCAAACATTCCTCTTATGCTTTGCTGATGATGCCATAAGAAGGTAGAAACATGCATGTCTACAGCTAGAGGGTGTGGCTTTATTGGCATGCAATTGTCCATAAATAGACGTAAAAGTAAAAGAAAAAGTCATGGGCATGCAAAATTGCCCTTTAGCTGAAACACTTGATATCCTTAAAGAGTAATTTGCAAATGTCCCATGTTGCCTCTGATACATGAGGTTTAAGGTATCACACAGTGGAAAGTCTAGCTTTGCTAGATTTTTCTTATTGTCTTTTTTTAACCAGCTGGTTTTCCTGTGTGACCTTTTTACTCATGGTTTTACTTTGTTAGTTGGGATATTTTGTAGACACCCTAATGTTTATGGATATCAGTTGGGTATGACAACCCTGTGTTTCCAAAAGTCAAACATTCCTCTTATGCTGTGCTGATGATGCCATAAGAAGGCAGAAACATGCATGTCCACAGTTAGAGGGTTTGGCTTTATTGGCCTGAAATTGTCCATAAATAGACTTAAAAGTAAAAGAAAAAGTCATGGACATTCAGAATTGCCATTTAGCTGTAACACCTGATATCTTTAAAGGGTAACTTGCATATATCCCATGTTTCCTATGATACAAGAGGTTTAAGGTATCATACAGTGGAAAGTCTAGCTTTGCTAGATTTTTCATTTTGTGTTTTTTAACCAATTTTTTTTTGTGTGAACTTTTTACTCATTGTTTTAATAAGTAACGTGCAACAGCAATTTGGTGTTCAGCTCATGCCTTTGTATCTCACTTTCAGTTAGATGTGCAGTCTAGGATGCATCCATCTTTCAACTCTGCCATATTTCGGAATATCCTTCCTTGATTCTACCCAGGTACCAGTCAGGTAGCTTGGGAGTCTGTCACACATGTTAAATTAAATGAAAAGAAGACAACATTGGATATGAAAGTCATGAACTTACCTTAACGATATATTCAGGTTGTCTTCTTTTCATGTGGGTCATCTCCCCCCCTTCCTTCCCCCTTTCCAGTTGTCTTTGTAAGTCTAGGGATTGGCAAAATCTTTTTTGTTGTACCTTGTCTGATCACTTATTTTCTTGACACATACATATATATATATATATATATATATATATATATATATATATATATATATAGATCTACTTCAGTAGATCGAACTTTTACAAGTTTGAACCACATATGGCCGAGACCGTATGTATGAACTTGTAAAAGTTCGAACACTGAAGAAAAAAGAAATAATAGAACAAAAAACAAAACTAAGCATCTGTAGTAGGGGGCTACACTGCCCTGCACCCCCATACCCCCCTACTTAAATATACCAACTCCAAGATTGCACTACATTGCGGAAAAGGGAAATCTTCCCGTTCCACTCTGTACGGAGATCTCCATTAAGTTGAATCATACTTTTACAAGTTCGAACATATGGTCTCAGCCATATGAGGTTCGAACTTGTAAAAGGTTGATCTACTAAAGGGGACCCATATATATATATATATATATATATATATATATATATATATATATATATATATGTATATATATATATATATATATATATATATATATAGATAGATATATATAGATAGATAGATATAGATATATTTATTTATTTATTTATTTATTTACACATAATGATTGTGTATGGTCTGTCAGCGAACTCGATCTGAAGTAATTCAGACAAGGGAGGGGAATTGTGAGTAGGGGAGGAGTCAGAGCTTTCAGATCCAAAACATTGGTATAAGGTGCCAAGGTCAGATCCGGCAGGATCCAACGACCCACAAATTGAACCAGACGAAAGAAGACAACATAAATGTATTGTTATGGTAAGTCATTAACTTTTGTTTTAACAATATATGTCTAGGTTGTACAGTTGCAGTTTCCAAGATAGGACAGTTTGTTTCTGAAAGTTTAACAAACGTATAATTTTGTGTTTGTGTACATTGTAGTATATTAATAGTATTTATGGAAAGACTATGAATGCAGTAACTGTTATCACTGTACAGAGTACTACTTACTGATAACATTGCTATTTGTGTAGTTTTAATAGCTTGTATTGTTCGCAAAATATTTATACTTGTATATCCTATGCTTTTTAGTTGCTTTTTCAGATAATGTTTAGGAATGCAAGAATGTATGTAGGCGGCCAGAGGTGTGACATTTCATACCACATAGGTGTTAATGAGATATGGAAATAGAACTTAGACATATCCGGATGGATGTCTCATCAGCCCCTAGGTACTCAACTTGTGCAAGAAAAATATCGATGTTTGTGGTTGGCAATGCCAGTTTATGTATTTTTATACCCCGGTTAGGTTAAACTGATTGCTTTCCAGTACATCATATAAGTGTTAAAAGATGTATTGCAAGTGAGTTAAGAAATTGGTTGCACATTTTTGGAGGTGTATTGGCCTAGATACTTTGACAAAAAAAAGCTTAATTAATCCTAAATGTTTTATGACCTTGGAAATTTATGCTAACTACACAGTTTTTTTGTTAGGGATTACATTAACTTTGCCTTATATAGCTAAGAGGCAACTTCTACAGTTACTGTTGTTATTGGAAAAGAAATATGTTACACAAAAATGGAAGCAACATATTCCTCCAACAAAACATGACCTAGTCATATTGATGCAAGAAGTAAAAGATATGGAACTTGCTACTAAACATGAAAACCTAAAAAGAAGAGAGACTGAAAATGGAGACTGTGGACTCTGAACACTAGGAATTTGTTGAAATGATGTGTGGACTGTAATGACAATTTCTTGTTGTACTTTTCCTTTGTTTTTGGTGGCTTTAGACAATTGATAGGTACTACTTTTTGAAAACTTTTATGTTTCAGTGCTAACTGTGGTTCTGCCTACAAAGTTACTTGTTATTACAAAATAGTGACTGAATTCTTTCACAGCCAGGCCATATAATTTCTCAAGGGAGAAAGAAAATTGCACACTCTGGGTGCATACAGAAATGTGGATATTACTTGCACAGAACCAGGGGTGTTGGGAAAATCATTTATTTATTTCGCTAAAAAGGAGGGTGATGAATCTGTTTCAAAGCAGATCACCTCTGAATGTTTGTCACTGTATTCAGTTTTGTTATGCCTGTCATAAGTTCATGTGTGTATACTTGGATAATGATCACTGGGGGCCTTTATAACCCTAGCCAGGCAATCCAAATGTATCCCATACGTCATTGTGCCTTAGAGGTTAATGTTCATCGTGTTTCATTTTTGCAGTCATTACAATTGGGTTATCCTGCTGGCAGGCTACCCGCAGTCGGCCTGAATTCCATAGTCTTGGTCCGGCGTCGGTTGCTGTTGCCTCCTTCCTGATGTCAGTGCGCCAGGGGTATAAAAGATGCAGCCGACGCCATTTTCTTCAGTCTTTCTTGCCACGTGGTGCCCGAAGCAAAAGCAGTTCACAAGTGCCGGTCGGCCGACTCCTGAGATTTTCGTGTTCGAATTTCAGATCCGAAGTCTTCATTAAAAGCTAAGTACCCCGTTGGGGAAACTTCTTTCTTGCTCCAGACCGAAGTCAGAAAAAGTTAATAATTGTATTTCTTGTGGGAAGCAAATACCTTATAAGGACTTCCATTCTTACTGTATTCCTTGCCTAGGCCCTGATCACGACGTTGCTAATTGTTGGTTTTGTGCTAGATTTAACCAACACACTATTAAGCGTCGGTACGATTTTGCATTTCACTATTTTGGCAGAAGATTTAATTACAAGATGTCGTCGGATAGCCATCCGACTACCGCAATTCAAAAGAAACGCAAAGGAAAGGACAGACATCCGAGGTCCAAAACTAACGACGAGACTTCTTCTAAGCCAGTCGCCAGTTCTCAGTGAGGCGCTTTCGCAGCCCCTGACGCCCGCTACTTTAAAGCCACAGGCCGCTTCCAACTCCCACGTGGAGCCAACTAGGCTGCTGGAAACTCAAGGTATTGGAACCTCGGAAACTATTCCCTCAGATGGTTCCGGAGCCGCTGAACAGGCATCGGCTTCTGAGGGTGTTTTCAGGCCTACACAGTTATATGTTAAAACGACTTCAGCTTCAAAGGCAAAGACTAAAGCATCTCTAAAGACAAAGAAACAAGTACAACATCCCCTTGGACAGGCCTCCATGCCTAAAAAACAGATGCTCAAAATGGCCGAAGACCTAATTACTTTGATCAGGGGTTCCCATCCCCCTCCTGATAAGAGGCCTAGGCAAGAGACAGAATATGACTCTTCAGATCAGGTTTCCATTTCTTCTGATTCCTCTTCTGATCAGGAATACTCTCTTCCTCCATATGAGGATTCTGATGCTGAAGAATCTATCCCTTCAGCCTTTCCTTCTGAGGATTATTCTTTTGGGGAAACTCTGCATACCATGAGGGAGCATTTCCACTGGGAGAGCCAAGATTATTCAGAATCAAAGAAAAGACTCAGAGACTTCCTTTTACTACCTCAGCACAGGCCCCTTGCTCTTCCACCTGTGCTAGACATTGTAGATGATGTATTTTCAGAGTCCAGTCTGACTCCTGACTCTCTACCTCCAGCTCCTGTTAAGCCAGACAGATACTACAGGGTTCCTGATTCACATAAATTTCTTTTTAAGAACCCTGCTTCTGACCCAGAAACTATCTCTCAAGGTCCCAAAGGGGTCAAGGCTTCCATTGCAAAAAACCCTACCCCCTTTGACAGGGATTCTAGGGCACTGGACAGATGGGGAAAAAAGATTTACTTCTGCTACCTTGGCTATAAGAGCTTTAAATTGTCAGTTTCATATGCTTAAATATCAGCAATGTATTATGTCACTGCTTAAACAGAAAATGTTGATAAATTCTGAATGTGCAGAAAACAAAGAATTGCAGAATTTATTGCATGCAGCTGAACAAGTCGGAAAGCATACTTTGCAATGTGGTTTTGATTCTCTGGAGGCCTCCTGTAGGGCCACTGTTACAGGTTCTGTCATTAGGAGGCATGCTTGGTTAAAGGAACAGAATCTGCCTGGTCATGTTAAAGCAAAATTATTAGATGCTCCTTTACAGCATGATACCTTGTTGGTGTTAAAGCAGAAGAGGTGTTGAAGAAAATGGAGGACAACGCTAAATCTATGCAAAAAGTCAAGGATTTCTTACAGGTACAGCCTCCAAGATTTAGCAGGCACTGGCCTGCAAAGAATTGGTCCTTTCCAGTGTCAGACAGGCCACAAAGAGGCAGATACAGACTCCCTAGAGGCAGATCCCAGCCCCAAGGCTCATACAGGTCTAAACAATGGGGTGCTTCTACTTCCAAAAGTGGAGAAGACAAATCACAGCCATACAGGAAACAGTCCCAATGACTTCCCCCTGCCTGCGCCAAGCACTTAACGTCTGGCAGCACCTTTAGGGGGAAAACTAGCACTTTTTTCTCAAAATTGGCACGTAATAACCCAGGACAAATGGGTCTTGGATATTGTGTCACAAGGCTACAGGTTTCACTTTCACACCCTGCCAAGGCCAAACGGTTTGCCAGACCTGCCAAAAAATCAATGGGCAGAGGCACCAAAACAAGTGTCATCCCTCATGGACATGAGGGCCATTCAGCAAGTACCACAGCAAGAGCGGGGACAAGGATTTTACTCAAGACTGTTCTTGGTGCCCAGAAAGGACAAAGCCTGGAGACCAATACTGGACCTATCTATTCTAAACACATACCGGGATATTCCAAGATTCAAAATGTTGACTCTGCAGCAGCTTCTGCCCATGCTGGGCAAGAAGGCTTGGCTTGTGACTTTAGACCTAAAAGAGGCATACCTGCATGTCCCAATCAGACAATCATGCAGAAGGTAACTCAGATTCATAACTGGCTCAATGCACTACCAATTCCCTGCACTGCCCTTTGGCTTATCTACTGCGCCCAGGGTCTTCACAAAATGCCTGGCTCCAGTAATTGCATTTTGCAGACAAAGAGGAATACAAATATATCCTTACTTGGACAACTGGCTTATTCAAGCAGAGAACAAGGACATTCTACTACAGCATCTGGCGTTTCTAAAAAGATTACTAACATGCATAGTTTACACAGTAAACGAAAAGAAATCAAAACTAGTACCCTCTCAAGAGATAATATTCCTGGGTGCAAGCTTAAATACAACTGCCCAGACGGCTTATCTCACGCCAGACAAACAAAGGCAACTGACTTATTTCAAAATGTTGCTGTTGGCCGTCATTTTTTCTGTTGGGCTTTTCTTCCCCTATCCTGGCATTAAACAGTCTAGAAAGCCTGTTTTAGTTAGAGGTTTTTTCTCCCTTAAGTATAGGCTAGAGGGCTGCCTTAGCCCGTTTAAGTTAGAGGGCTTTTCTCTTTGTTTTCCTCTTTAAATTTCCAAGGCTAGCTCGTCTAAGTTAGAGAGCTGCCTTTGCCCATTTTAGTTAGAGGGCTTTTCCTGAGTGTTTTGATCATTGTTGCACTTGTTTTTTTTTTTTTTTTTTTTTAAAAGAGAGTTGTTTAAAAGTCATAGCAGTAGTGGATTTTATATAGTTATATTTTTCTTTGCATTTTCCCTGTAGTTGCTAGCTGTTTTTTCCTGTTATTGTTGCTGTTAGTCATGTCTTCCAAAGATTCTAAAGAAGCTAAACCCGCAGTGTTTAAAAAATGTGTAAAGTGCAGCCAAAAAATGTCCATAACTGATGGACATACCAGTTGTGTCTACTGCCTTAGAGCTGTTCACCTTCAGGAGTCCTGTGCTGTCTGTCACTTCTTTAGTTACAGGGTGTTACCAGAGAGAGAAAGAACAATCTCATTCTGAAAGGCTTGTTGAAGACCCCTTTTTCAGAAGTGATTGAAGGAGGTCAGGGTCCTTCAACGTCAAGTCAATCCCCTTCTTCAAAATCAGAAAAATTGGGGAAAAGGTCCTCATCCTCGAGTGCTCAGTCAGAGTCATCAAAAAAGTTGCCTAAAGTTTCTTCTTTGGACCCAAAAGCTGTCGGGCCCGAGAAGCCTTCTACCTAGCCTCCTTCTCTGTCAGTGCCGCTGGAGTTTCATTTGTGGAGCCGATCCCCTGATTTGGAACCGGTATCTCCCACTTTATGGTCTCCTTTATTGCAGTCTTCCAGATCTCCTGCTCCGTCCACTCGATCTTCTAGGAGCCTGTCGCATGGTGCAGAGGCTATTGAGGACACCAGTGCTCACCAAATTCTTGTCAGATCCAACCCAGAGGGCTTCAGAACCAACCAAACCTACCCTTTCACCATCGATACCTCCTCTGATCCAGTCCTGGATCTCGGAGCTGGAATGTCCAGATCTGATTGTAGTAGAACTGTCTGAACTGAGACCTATCACAGGATCTTCGGTTTCGACTATTGCTCCAACGTCCTCGGTTTGATCTAAACCTGAGGACTCTAGGAGCCGGTGCTCGCTTGTCGGGTCCGGGGAGGGGAGTCGGATCGGACAGTTGTTGGATCCAAACTTTCCTCTTGGAGCATTGTCTCAGGTGAGCTTAGCTCCTACCTCAGCCTCAGAGCCAGCCCCCTTGGTTCCAGGGATTCCCTTGGGTTCTTTGGAGCTGGGAGTTTCCTCATACCAGGGGTTGGGGGGCTTTTTGAGGTGATGAGGCGAGTGCTATCTCCACAGATAGGTCTACTCTCGGGTTGGGACATTCTTCCCCAAAGGCACCGGTGTTTGTCTCAGTATCACTGCATTCATAGAGACATGGAGACCCCAGCCCTCAGGATACCCCCATCGGGTGACCCCCCCCTTCCGAAACCTCTCCAGAATACCCTTCTGAAGAGGTCCCTCAGAAGAGGCTACGTAAGAGGAAGCATTTAGACTCCCCCGAGGAGTCTTATCACTTCGTATACAGACCTTGACGATTCAGAAGGGTCCCCACTGTCTTCTTCTGAGGATATCTCCTTTGCAGACATCCTGGAAATACTAAAACAGAGAGGCGGCTGGAAGACCATCAACCCTTCTGAGGAGAAGTCTGTATACCTGAAGGCTTTTGGGTCTCACCCTTCCGCCACTTGGGTTTCTCTGTCCTTTGACTAGCTGATACAGTAATTTTTTTGAAAGGCGTGGGAGTCTCCAGACTCAGCAGAAACTGTTCCTTGGAGGCCCAGCAAATTCATCACCTCACCTTCAGACAAGGAATTTCTTACCAAGGGAGTCCCAGTAGATGCTATGGTGGTGGCGACAGCCACCAAAAAGGAACTTTTAGAGATGTCCTCTTCTGTCCATCCACAGAACAAAGGGTCTCATACAATGGACATATCTGGAGAGTGCATTTTCTCTTCAGTGACTTTTGCTCTCGGATCACTGAATTATCTGACTTACTTTACTACGCTTCAGGGAGATCTCCTGAAAGAGCTAGAAGATACCCTCCAAGGTTCAGTAGCTGAAGGGGTATCAGACAAGGTTTCCTCTCAGCTCTCCACCTTAAACTCAGTGGTCCAACTCTTCCGTGAGGCTCATTTCTTATGCAGCAGATGGAGTGAGCAGGACAGCAGGCTCAGGAATTTCCCTAACGAGACATTCCTGGATGCGCTTGTGTGACTTTGCAGAACCCTTTAAATCTTCTTTTGTGAACGCCCCTTTAGATACCTCGTCTTTGTTCAGGCCAAAAGTCAAAGACACACTAACCAGGTGGGAACAAGAAGGAAAGATTCTCCCTGCCGTTGGAGTCCATTTTTCCCTACCTACCAGACTTTACCCAAAGGGTCAGAAAGGGAGAAAAATGTAGTTTTGAAAATCCCTGAGAGCTTTCCAGGACACACGTGGTGATTCTTCTCCAGGGGGCAGAGGGGAATTGCTAGACCACAAAACCAGGGTGGCAGGGAATCTTTCCTTGTTAAGCCCTTTCAGCACTCTGGAAAGGAGGCTCGCCTGTCCATCTCTCGAGGGAGCCGGGGGCCGCTTATCTTTGTACCTGAAGCCTGGCTAACAATAACAAAAGACAAATGGGTACAAAGCATCATATCCAGAGGTTACTCCATACCCTTTTCCTTCCCCATCCCAAACACAGAAAACATCCCAGATGTTCCACCCAGTCAGAGGGATCAGGCAACTCTAGAAATACAAAAGTTGCTAGACAAAAGAGTCATCCAAGCAGTCCCCACAGACCAAATAGGATCCGGAACTTACTCAAGGTTCTTTTTAGTTCCAAAGAAAACAGGAGACTGGAGACCCATCTTGGATCTCTGCAAATTAAACAAATCAGTAAGAAAGTCAATGTTCTGGATGGTAACACTGCAGTGAGCACTCTCTTTTCTGGGACGAGACAATTGGATGTGCTCTGTAGACCTCCAGGATGCGTGCTACCACATAAAAATGGACAGGCGATCCAGGAGTCATTTGCGCTTTCTGCTGGGAGCCAGTCACTACCAGTTCCGAGCTCTGCCCTTTGACCTCACTACAGCCCCCAGAGTGTTCACCACGTGTATGGCAGTAGTAGCGGTTCACTTGAGATGCCTAGGATTCCGAGTGTTTCCGTACCTAAATGACTGGCTCCTAACCGCCACCACCAAGCATCTACTATCCAAAACGAGAGACACCACTTTGCATCTCTCACCTAAGAATCAGAATAAACTACGAAAATTCTGCCTTGTTGCCAGCTCAGTGTATCGGTTTTATAGGAGCAGCTCTAGATAGAATAAACATGATGGCAAAACTCCCACCGAAAGGGTTCAAGTTCTGCAACATCAGGTCCTAAATCTTCTTTCCAACAAAAAATGTATAAGCAAGAACAGTCCTTAAAGTACTGGGAACCATGGCAGCTGCAATAACCCTGATACTATTAGCATGTCTGCACATGAGAATACTACTGTGGCTACTATTCACTCATGGTCCATGCAGGAGCTACCCATGTCTCACCAAATTTTGATAATGGAATCCTGCAGGAAAGACCTTCGTTTGTGGCTTTACTCCACTCATGTGACATTAGGCTGTCCCTTTGTTCTTCCCCAGCCATTAGCCACAGTGATCATGGACGCTTCCCAGATTGGGGGGGGGGGGGGCATTATTTGGGAAGGAGAGTTCAAGGCACTTGGCAGGACCACGAGTCCCATTTGCACATCAATATTCTACAGATGAGAGCAGTGCTTTTAGCCTTGCAAGCATTCCAAGACTCTCTTCCACTAGGAACGATTGCATTACAGATGTCAGCATGTCAGTTATATATTACATAACAAACAAGGAGGAACCAGATCTTATCCCATTTGTCGGGCGGCCCTGAGAGTATGGCACTGGGCAAGCTCCTCCCAGTGCTTTCTGATAACAATGCACATCCCAGAGAGATCTGTTGTGATTGCAGACAAACTCAGCAGAGCGATTCTGATGCCTTATGAGTGGTCCCTAAAACAGTAAGTGGCAGAAAAGATTTTCTGCAAATGGGCCAGCCTTGCTGCAACCTTTTTGCCACATCCATAAATGCCAAATGCAACAGCTACTTTGCCCTGATCCCCTCTCTGGGGGAGTCAGCAAGGGATGCACTTGTTCATGATTGGTCCTCGGATCTCCTCTATGCCTTTCCTCTCTTTCCTTTGATACCCAAAGTTATTCAGAAAACCAGTCACTTGAGAAGGAACTTAATACTCGTCGCCCCATACTGGCCTCGTCAAATCTGGTTCCCCTTCCTGTGGCCTAATCTCCAGAAGGAGCTGTGGATTCTGGACCCAGTTCCGGACCTCATGACTCCTGCATCAGGGATGCTCCACCCTTCCCTTCAAACCCTCAAATTAACAGCTTAGCTGCTCCCACGATTCCAACCATAGCCAGGCTCCCTAACCACGATTCCAACCATAGCCAGGCTCCCTAACCTTTCTGTGTCAGTAAAACATGTCCTGATCTCGTTTCATAAAGCTTTGACAAGAAGGTTATATATAAGCAAATGGAAAAGATTTTCTTCATGGACCTTGAATAATCGCATTGATCCCTTCTCTGCCCCAGTAGCTTCTGTTCTTGAATTCCTAGCTTTGCTGTTTAATGAAGGGTCAGCTGCAGCTACCATTCGGGTCTAGGTCACTACCATATCTAATTTCTGTTTAGGAGAATCAAGCATCAGAAGAAGTGCATCAGATAGAATCTTAAAATTGCAAAGCTCATTTTTTTTCTCTTCCAAACTGTTCATCTCCTTAACTTACTGTCTGAACACTCAGTTGGATTCCGTCAGTGTAGGGATCAGAACTTTGCAGCTATTCCCAGGTAACATTGTTTCTCTCTCTTTACTGCCTATATTCTGTACATTATTTCTCCTCCTGTGATGTCTTTTGAGAAACAACACATTTGCACCTCATTAGACCAAAACCTACTTAAAAAAGGCTACTTTTATTCCCTTTTTCATGCCATTTAAAATGCTACTGTGTGGAGCTATTGATGGAGGCAGCCATCTGCCAGCATTGTGGATGTACTCATGACTTAGAAAACATAAAATGTCGTTATACAAGATGTAATAAGGACTTACCTTTTATATCTGTGGCGCATTTTACTTGAGCAGTGACTGCACCTCATATGAGGTATGCTTTCATGATATTACCTGGAAAGATGAGCTTGAAACTCTGCTGTAAATGAGAAGATGGAACAAACCATGCTAGACGTGACAGTTACATGTTTACATACATGGTAACAGTCCATCTTCTTTAACATGCCTATTCTCCTTCCACTAGCTTTAGGCAGATGAGCTGTAGAGGGGACACTGTTGTAATTTTTGCTTGTGCATAATTTTCTTCTTTGTGCTTCACTTGCAGGTAGCACACTGGAGAGCTAGAGGGTTATAGAGGTATGCAGAGCCTTACAGGTAAGGGGAGGGGTTAGGACCTGGGAATGTTTTGTGTACTGAACTAAGATCTATAGTCTGTGTTGAAAAGGTTTTGAAAAAGATGGACCACAACCATGCAGATCTGTAGGCTTCACTTTTGTTAACTGTAGTCCTGAGCAAGCCATACTTCATCTCCTGACAGAATCACCCAGATGTTTTTCTTCTGTCTTTGACTGAGTCATTGAGAATTTTATGACTTTATTGACTTATTCCACCAGCAGCTGCAAGTTGCTCCCAAGGTATTGAGACACTTAAGTCTGTAAAGCCTAGTGACTTTTGCCCATCTAATATTTGAGCAGGCCAGTAACTGCATTGTTATTGTGTGTGATTCTTTAATGCAATTTGTTTTTCTTCCAAACAAAGCCCCTTGCTATCAGCTAAACTCAGTATAGTGAGTTATTGTGCTGAGTGAGATGTGAGTCCATACACTACTGATGCATTGTGATAGCAATCACCGCATGCACCAAGGCAACTAAAGTCACTCTGTGTATGGTGGTAACACGTGTAACTACAGCTGTTTCCTGAAGAATCATTTACACGGTAGATATTAGAATGTCTAATGTTTATGTGTGGTCAACATGTGTGGCCTCCACCAGCATGATGCACTTGGCAAGATGCACTCAGTCAAGTCAGAGTAGAAAATCCCATTTCCCCAAGCTGACAGATTAGCCCATAGTCAGCACTTCTTGGTAAGTGCTGGTAAGTGTGTTTTTTATGTATATGCATGTATAAATATATATATATATATATATATATATATATAGATATATAATAACAGGTAAAAATAACTCGAGAGCAAGACTGGGAGCAGAACAGAAAAATTGAAGAAACAAACAAAATACTCCCAATGTACACAGGACTTAGTTTTAATAAAAAAGAAAAACAAGCGCTTTCGCATACATACACTGTCGCTTCATCAGACTAAAACTTTAAAATGCATCAAATGTTTGGAATGAATAGAACCAATTTGTTCCAATTAATTAATCAATCAATCAGGTAATAAAATTGGTAGATGCAATTCAAGTAAAACACACATACTTAATTTTAGAACTTACAAAAATGTATATGCAACTTGCAAAAATATATATAAAAAACATATATATGTAGATAGATGCTTCGATCTAAAACTAATGTTTAAGTCTTTTGAGTTTCAAAAAGGGTTTCACAGAAAAAGCACCATTTAGTCCTGGAAATTTTTCAGCATCCAACAATAAAATCCATTTATGTTCCAATGCTTCAACTTTTGTTTCTATATCGCCCCCCTCGTGGGCTAGCATTCAATGATTGAATAACAATAAATTTAAAAGTATGTGATGTTAAGTTGTCAATCTCGCCTTCATTCTTGCTTGATGGGTTCGGAGCCGATCCTCGGCTCCGACTCGGCACTTGCTAAGCTCGAGAGTCACTTTTACCAGCTCGAAGCAGCCCCATATCCCATGATGCAAGGCAGTAAGTACCCAGATCTCGTTTGCCGCTTCGCTGATGAGGTCCTCCTTTTACCAGCTCCTGGTAAGTGAATTGTTACTTTACTATTTTAGCCCCTTTTTACAAAAAACCTTAAAATTATTAGTTTTAACTTAGTTTTTATCCCTTTCTGACAGAAAATTTCCCTGTCTCCTCATAACTTTTAGTCAGACTTCACCCATCCCATTCCCCCCCCTGTTAGGGTGTGTGTGTGTGCCTATTGTTGATACCTTTGGTAAATTTAATTTAATTTCTTGGACTGGTGTTGTGTGTGTGTGTTTTATCACCATGTCTAAAGAAAGGGTCTCAGGTTTTAAGAAGTGTGACTCGTGCTGTCAGAAGATGTCTCTGACAGACGGTCACACTTCTTGCCTTTACTGCCTGGGGCCTCTTCACCTGCAGAACTCCTGTGCTATATGTCATTCTTTTAGCCAGAGAGTCCTGCAGGAAAGAAGAAATAAATTGATTTTGAGGGGCCTTCTTAAGCCGGAGGGCTCTCCGGCTAAGTCGGCCCCATCTAAGACTTCTAAGTCTTCCAAGGCCCAGGCTTCTGTGTCCAAGCCTGTGGCCTCGGCTCCGACTCATTCAGAGTTGAGATCGGCTCCGGCTGGAGCCAATTCTGGTTTACCTAAACCTTCGGCACTGGTGGCTATCGGTGCCGACTCTGGTTCGACCACTTCGGTGTCGGCTCCGATCGGTTCCGACCACCATGTGGCCCAGGCATCGGTGTCGGCTCCGATCGGCTCCGACACCCTTACATTTATGGCTGTATCGGCTCCGGCTGGAGCCGATGCATCGAAGTTACCTGTCGGTGCCGATAAGTTGTCGGCTCCGACAGTTTCAGTGGTTTCATCGGCTCCGATGGTTCCTTCGGGGAAGAGGTCTAGGTCCCTTCCTTGGAGCCGATACTTCGGCTCGCCTCTCTCTCGGAGCGGAGCCATCGGAGCCGATCTTCAAGGTCATCCAGGCTTTCTGACCATGATTTGGAGAGAGTGGTCAGTAGATTACTAAAGTCACAGGCACTGGCCCAAATGCTACATAGTCCGTCTCAGCAGACGACTGTTAGTCCACACCCCATTGCAGTTCCTCCTTTGACTCTACCTCAGAGTTTGGAGTTGGGGTCTTCGGGAATAGTTTCTGCTATGGCTGAGGGACAGATACCCCCTTCTGCTCCTTCAGCCTCTACTCTTATCTCCTCTTCGAGACCTTCCTTAGAGGGATTCGTGGCCGGGCTTCCTGGTCTCCTCCGAGGGGTGAGTGGCATCGGACCCTTGTCCGAGCCCGCCCCTTCCCCTGGAGCCTCGGCCCTGGTGGGCTCGGCCCCCACAACTGCCTCGGAGGCCTCCTTTCGGTGGGTCCTGGAGTTCCTAGTTCTTGAGCAGGTTCTCTCGGACCTTCCTGGGAGCTGGGCCTTCGAGGTGATGAAGAGTGTGCTGGCCACTGGTCTCAGCCAGCAGTCTGTTCCCTTAGCTCCTCCCTCTATGGTGCCTGTTGACATCTCTGCCACTTCTCTTGCTCCAGGACCCAGAGATCCTCCGCCTCAGGTTTCCCCACTGGGAATATCCCCCTCTTCCGAGGATTCTCCTGATTTGTCGGGGGATCCTCCGCGGAAGAGGACATGTAAGAGGAAACACGTAGACTCCCCCGAGTCTATCACTTCAGATACTGACTTAGATGAGTCAGAGGGATCCCCAAGATCCCCCTCTGAGGATGTCTCCTTCTCAGACATCCTAGAACTCCTTAGACAGAGGGGAAACTGGCCCACCAATAATCCCTCTGAGGATGAGTCAGTATACCTGGAGGCGTTTGGATCTCGGCCCTCCACCTCCTGGGTGTCTCCGCCTTTTATGCAGGTTATTGCTCGAAAGGCGTGGGCTGCTCCTGACTCTGTAGAGCCTGTCCCTAGGAGGCCTTCTAAATTTATTACTGCCCCGTCGGACAAGCAATTCCTTACAAAAGGTGTCCCCGCTGATGCCATGGTGGCGGCTGCCACCAAGAAGGAACTTGCAGATCCTTCCGTACCTGTCCATCCTCCTAATAAGGACTCTAGGACCATGGATAGATATGGTAAGCGGATGTTTTCTTCAGCGACCTTTGCTATGCGTTCGCTGAACTACCTTTGTCACTTCACCAGACTCCAAAGGGATATCCTTAAGGAACTAGGTGAGGTTGTGCAGGATCCTACAGCTGCGGGGGCTCAGGAAAAAATTGCTTCGCAGCTAGGAACCCTTAACTCCATTGCAAACTCCTCCATGCGGCTGATATCATATGCTGCTGATGGAGCGAGTAGGGCCGCAGGTACAGGTGTGGCTCTTAGACGCCAAGCCTGGATGCGGCTATGTAATTTTGCAGATCCCTTAAAGCGTCCTTCACAAACTCTCCCTTTGATGGGTCAGCTTTGTTTGGCCCTCAAGTGAAGGAAACGTTGACCAGGTGTGAGCAGGACGGCAAAACTCTTTCTGCAGGAGTCCGTTTTTCCACCCCTTCTAGACCTTATCCCAAAGGACAGAAGGGTGGCAAAATGTGGTTCCGCAAATCCCAAGGAGTCACGCCGGATTCACGTGGTCAGTTTACCCCTAGAGGCAGAGGGGTAACAATAACAGACGCTCTAGAGGCAGAGGGGTCCACAAAACCAGGGAAACAGAGAGTCTCTCTGACAAGCCCTTTCAGCATCCCTGAGATGTTGCCCGGCTGTCCCTCCTTGGAGGCAGTCGGGGAAGACTATCGCTGTACCCAGAAGCCTGGCGTTCTCTCACTCAAGACAGATGGGTACAGTCGATCATATCCGAGGGTTACAAAATTCCTTTCGAGGAAAGTCCTTTCTATCCCTCAAATTCCCTTCCAGATGTACCACCGGTCTAAGGGAAATTGCAGAGTTAGAAGTCTCAAAACTACTGCAAAAAGAGCCATTCAGCCAGTTACAACAGACCATTCAGAGCCGGAATCTACTCAAGGTTCTTTTGGTCCCCAAAAGACGGGAGACTGGAGACCAATATTGGATCTCAGCAGACTCAACAAGTCTGTGAGGAAGACAAGATTCCGAATGGTCACTCTTCATTCGATTCTGCCCTTCTTGCAGAAGGACAACTGGATGTGCTCAATAGATCTTCAGGATGCGTACTATCACATAAAAATTCACAGACGCTCCAGGAGATTTCTCCGCCGGCTGGGGTCCAGTCATTTCCAGTTCAGAGCCCTGCCCTTTGGTCTCACCACAGCCCCCAGAGTGTTCACCAAATGTATGGCAGTGGTCACGGCTCACCTGAGACGTCAAGGATTCCAGGTGTTTCCGTATCTCGACGACTGGCTCCTGTCAGCCACCACCAGGCATCAGCTTGTTCAAGCCAGGGATTACACAATAAATCTTTGTTCTCATTTGGGCATCTCGATCAACTTCGAAAAGTCATCCTTATTGCCCTGCCAGTCTATTACTTTCACAGGCGCAAACTTAAACACTGTTCGGATGTCAGCTACCCTTACAGACCAAAGAGTTTCAGACATTCAAAGTCATGTCAGGATCATTCTGGCCAACAAGAAAGTACAGGCCAGGATGGTTCTAAAGGTATTAGGTCTCATGGCTGCGGCCATTACTCTTCTTCCCCGGCTCGCTTCTACATGCGCCTTCTTCAGTGGATGTTGTTCACTCAGTGGTCTTACCAACAACTTCCAATGCGTCACCAAATTCTGGTGACACAGATTTGCAAAAATCATCTTGCTTGGTGGATCACTTCTCCCCAGATTCACCAAGGCAGACACTTTGTACCCCCATCCCCGGTAGCCACTGTCACCACGGATGCCTCCCTGATCGGGTGGGGGGGGGCATTATCAGGGCAGGATGGTTCATGGGACGTGGCAACCGTTCGAGTACCACCTGCACATAAATGTCCTAGAGATGAGAGCAGTGCTTTTAACATTGCAAGCCCTCAACGACTTTCTTCCTGTAGGGACAATTGCAGTCCACACAGACAACATGTCTGTAGTTTGGTATATCAACAAACAGGGCGGAACCAAGTCCTACCCCTTGTGTCGAGAAGCGCTTAGACTTTGGCAATGGGCGATCTCCTCTCATCGGTTTCTGGTAGCAACGCACATCCCTGGGAAAACCAACATTTTAGCGGACAGATTGAGCAGAGCTATTCTCATGCCTCACGAGTGGTCTCTCAAGCAATCTATAGTGGAGGAGATTTTTCTGGAATGGGGTCGCCCATGTTGCGATCTTTTTGCTACTCCCCAAAACAGCAAATGCCCAGACTTCTCTCTCTTCCCTCTGTCAGGCCATCCCCCCAGAGACGCTCTGACCCAGGATTGGCCCCAGGGACTTCTTTATGCCTTTCCTCCTTTCCCGTGATCCCTCAAGTTATCCAGAAAGCTACCGTTTTGAGAGCCAAAATGATTCTCATTGCTCCTTATTGGCCTCGACAAATTTGGTATCCGTTCCTCCATCGTCACCTTTTGGTGCAGCCGTGGCATCTGGACCCAGTGCCAGATCTTCTGATTCACCAATCCGGTCAGCTGCACTGGTCTATCCCTTCTCTCAACCTCACAGCATGGTTGCTCCACTTCCTTCCTTAGCCAGGCTTCCTTTGATCTCTAACCCTGTTAGAGACATCATAGTAGCTTCTTTAAAATCCTCTACCAGGAGGATTTATACAAGCAAATGGAAACGTTTCTCTTATTGGGCTAATGCCAAGAATATTGATCCCTTCACTGCCCCAGTTCAGGCAGTTTTGGACTTCTTAGCGGAGATTTTTCATGCAGGCTCCTCTTCTTCCACAGTTAGAGTTCAATTGGCTGCTATCTCGAACTTTCATGTCGGGATCGCAGATCACAATATTATGTCCCATAGGCTTTGTAGAGCCTTCTTAAAAGGAATTTTCCTGCTAAAGCCTCCAATCAGGAATCCTCCTCCTCAATGGGATCTAAATTTAGTGCTGACATCCTTGACTCTTCCCCCCTTCGAGCCAGCTGTTTCTTGCTCCCTAAAATTTCTTTCTTGGAAAACATTATTCCTAGTAGCTATTACATCGGCCAGGAGGGTGTCTGAACTTCATGCTCTATCGGTTCGACCCCCCTATTTGGTCTTTCACAAAGACAGAGTATCATTGAGAACTAATCCAACCTTTTTGCCTAAGGTCGCCTCAAAGACTAATTTGAATCAATCCATTGATCTCCCTGTATTTTTTCCAAACTATTCAAACAGATCGGAACAAAACTACATTATCTTGATGTCCACTGCCAACTCAGATATTATTTGGACAGAACTAAACAATTTAGGAAATCCGATCAACTCTTTGTTTCCTATGCGGATAACAAGAAAGGCCTTCCTGTCTCTAAAGTGACCTTATCTAGATGGCTTTCTTCTGTCATCTCTGAAATTTATCTGCTCAGGGGAAAACAGCTGTGCTCAAAACCTAAAGCACATTCAACTAGGAGCTTAGCTACTTCTACAGCCTTTCAAGCTAGACTTCCTTTAGACACTATTTGTGCAGCGGCCACTTGGGCCACTCCTCATACTTTTGTTTCCCATTACAAATTGGACTTGGCCTCCAGGGACAGAGCCAGTTTTGGCTCTACCGTCCTCAAGAGTCTGTTCCATTGAGCCACCCAGGATAGAGGTGCTAGGGACGCGGTCCCATCAAGCAAGAATGAAGGCGAGATTGACAACTTAACATTAAGAAATTATGTACCTACCATAACGTTCCATGTTAGCTGTCTTCTCTCGCCTTCTTTCTTGCGACCCTCCCTCCTTCCCCCAGGCCTGGACAGACCTTTCTACAAGGAATTATTATGCTGAAGACCATTCAGAGCTGGTCCATCTTCCATCCTGTAGGTTTTCTTTCTTCCTTTGGGAAGTGTTTATGCTTGGTGCTATTGCCCTTTGTCATCAAACGAGATCTGGGTACTTACCGCCTTGCATCATGGGATATGGGGCTGCCTCGAGCTGGTAAAAGTGACTCTCGAGCTTAGCAAGTGCCGAGTCAGAGCCGAGGATCGGCTCCGAACCCATCAAGCAAGAAAGAAGGCGAGAGAAGACAACTAACATGGA
This sequence comes from Protopterus annectens, assembly GCF_019279795.1. NCBI lineage: Eukaryota > Metazoa > Chordata > Ceratodontiformes > Protopteridae > Protopterus > Protopterus annectens. Next base: position 1,276,132,817 of record NC_056739.1, read on the forward strand.
ACGTTATGGTAGGTACATAACTTCTTATTTTGTCAGTAGCCATGGCATGGTTTGCTAAAGCATTACTCAACTTTTGATTGCAAATGTCTCTATTATGTTCTAATAATCTATCTTTTAATTGTCAATTTGTTTTACCTACATAAAAAGCATGGCATTGCTGACAAAAGGCAAAATAAACTATATTTGACGTACGGCAATCTGCATAGTGTTTAGCATTTATAGTAAATTTTCTAGTGGGATGTATATTACATAGCTGGAATATATATATATATTGACAGGCAGAACAATTTCTGCAAGGGAAAGTTCCTATTCGAGTAGATTCATATATTCTCCTAGTATGGTTACTATCTTTATTACACAGATGCTGTTTAAGGAACATATTATTTCTAAAAGAGAATGAAGGTACTTTGTCAATTTTGTTTCTCAGCTCAGAGTTGGTATGTAAAATATGCCAATTTCTTTTAATGACATCACAATATTCGTTGATGTCACTAGAGAACTGAAAAATAACCCTAGGGTGATTATTCAAATGTGCATCTACCCCTTGAATTTCACATTCATTTACAGCCGTATCTTTATAATATGGTTTACATCTATTGTTCCTAAGTTTCCATGCTTCAGTTATAGTGGTGTTTACTTCGTTTTCAGAGTAACCCCTCTGCAAAAAATCCCGTGTAAGCTTAACCAGGGCATTTTGTGCCTCCAAGTCATAATTGTGCAGTCTAAGTGTCCTATAGACTTGTCCTTTAAGCACATTACGTGCTATATGCCTAGGATGCATACTATTTCTGTATAGTAGTGCATTTTTTCTTGTTTTATTTTTTTTGTAAATACTACTATGGACCTGATTCACTTCAGATTTAATAAGGAGCACATCTAAAAAATCTATTTCAGTTGTAGAACATTTATAACTAAATTTTAGAAAATTAGTACTCCTATTCATATAAGTAATCAAGTTCTTCAAGTTCCATATTATTTCCTTTCCAAAGCATAAAGACATCGTCCAAAAACGGACATACCATGCAATATGGTCACTTAGACAATTACTTGGAGCTAAGATGGTTGTCTGTCCCCATTGGGTCAAAGTTAAGTTGGCATAACTATTGGCACAAGCTGTGCCCATAGCCACACCAACCTTTTGAAGAAAAAAGTCTCCTTCAAAAAGAAATACATTATTTTCAAGAATGACTTCCAGTAAACTACATATAAGTTTTATATCATCATTTGTAAGGCATCTTTGCCCATTAAGAAAATCGCTAACCGTCTCAATGCCCCAGTCATTAGGAATAGACGTAAAAAGTGACTCTATATCTAGAGTCACAAACATATAGTCACTATCGATTGTCTGAATCCTGTTATAAAGTCGTTCTAAAAAACTTTTAGTATCTCTTAAAATAGTATGACATTCTTCTAGAAAAGGATGTAACCTGTTTTCAACATAAATCGATAAAGCTTCAGTACACCATCCACCACCAGAGACAATGGGTCTCATAGGTGGGAGAAACCCTATTCTTGTGTATTTTAGGTAGTCCATATATTTTAGGAATGACAGGGTATGGTGTATTAAAGTATTTAAATAAGCTCTCATCTATTAAACATGTCATTAAAAGGTCAAATACAAGAAAATAAACTTTCTCCATAATCCCATTAACAATATGTTTGGATATACAACTATAAGTGCTAGTGTCTTGCAACAATAGCTTCATTTGACTGATATAAACCTCTCTATCCAAAATAACAATGCCATTGCCTTTGTCTGCAGGTTTAATATCTATGGAATGTAGTTCTTTTAGTGCATTTAAAGCATTATAATCACTTTGAGACGTGTTACAAAAACCAAGTCTAGTGCCCTTGTCAAACAAAGACCTAAATTCATTTTCACATACATCAATAAATGTTTGTACTGTTGGATCAATAATGGGCATAAATGTGCTAGGTCTTCTAAACGAAGAGACATTGTCAATATGGTTATCATTATTAAAATTACATTTTAAGGACAAATGTCTTCCCAACAAACGCAAGTCTTTTAGTAATTCAGCATGTTCCGCCATCCTGGCTGGAGTAAAGGACAAGCCTTTATTTAAGAGCTGAATTTGTGCGTTAGTTAAAACAAAAGAAGATAGGTTAAAAACCAAACCTTCATTCAAAAACGGTGTCTCTTCGTGGTGGGTGTGTTGCATTCCATGCTGTTCATTCTCTCGGGTCTGCCCTTTCTCGTAACACTCCTCGACCTGTTCTTGAAGGGCAGTGGAATCATGAGCATAAAACCTGCTCTTCCTGTTCTCTCTAAAAAAGGTTCTTTAGAAGAGAGAACTGATGTATTATTGTTCTGAGCAGGTATCATCATTGAATCAGTGCAAGAAGTACTGGGAGCTAATAGTTCTAAGGATATAGAATGTTCCGCACTATTCAGTGCCGGTAATTCGGTGGACTGGACAGGGTTAGCAGTTAATGGCAGGCACGTTGTATCAGTCATATCCCTTTGTAAAGATGTATTTTGTTCAGCACTATTCAGTGCCGGTAATTCATTGGCTGTATGGTTAACAGCCATTGACGAGTACGTAGTCTTCACTACATCTCTTGGTGTAAACCCACTATTTGAAGGGTGACGTATATTATCAGCTGTTTCTCTAACGTTGCTTCCTGGCTGTTCTCTCGGCCAGGAAAAAACGTGTTGTTTGCGGAAATCTTGTAGATCTCTCTGCAGTTTTTTTTATTTTAGTAGTTTGGAGCCTCTTGTCATAGGAAAGGTTATTTTCTTGCAAGTGCTCTAACTTATCACCTGTTAAATCAGGTAAAAAACGGTTAGAAATATCCTTTTCAATACGTATGATTTCACTCTTTAAATCATGTTCTATGGGGACAAAGAAGTCAATTAACAGCTTCATATAACCAGCACTGAACTGTAAGTTGAGTTCCTGCCATCTACATAACAGTTCAGGATATTGATCCCCATAACTTGGCATATTTAAGATGCGCAGTCCTCTTGGAATAACCTTAAGTTGTAAGGAGGCTTGAAGATGTAGGCGCTGCCACTGCAGCCTTTTATATTTATACATTTTATTCTCCAGGTCTCTAAAACATTTCATAAATTCAGGTAGATTCTTATTAAACTCTCGATTAGTTTGAATCCCAGAAATGCACTGTAGATCCAACAAAGGATTTTCACATAAATCAAGTACCCGAAATAAACGTTCATTACCAGTTTCTTCAGAAGGCAGGTTCACAGCAAAGTCCATTGCTTCAGTCATGTGTCCCTCTTGTTAAATAGAACTACAAAGGATAACAGGTAAAAATAACTTGAGGGTAAGATTGAGAGCAGAACAGAAAAATTGAAGAAACAAACACAATACTCCCAATGTACACAGGACTTAGTTTTAATAAAAAAGAAAAATAAGCGCTTTCGCAGACATACACTGTCGCTTCATCAGACTAAAACTTTAAAATGCATCAATGTTTAAATAGGAATGAATAGAACCAATTTGTTCCAATTAATTAATCAATCAGGTAATAAAATTGGTAGATGCAATCATAGCCGGCCTTAGGCATAGGCCAACTAGGCGGCTGCCTAGGGCGCTGCCCTATCAAGGGTGCTTTTCCAGTATTTATTTGATGGAGGTAGGCCAGGATGGGGGCACTTGGTGTTGTGGTGGGGGGCGCCATGGAGCCCTTTTGCCTAGGGCACCAGTTGACCTAAGGCCGCTCCTGGATGCAATTCAAGTAAAACACACACACTTAATTTTAGAACTTACAAAAATGTATATGCAACTTGCAAAAATATATATAAAAACACATATATATGTAGATAGATGCTTCTATCTAAAACTAATGTTTAAGCCTTTTGAGTTTCAAAAATAGTTTCACAGAAAAAGCACCATTTAGTCCTGGAAATTTTTTTAGTCTGATGAAGCGACAGTGTATGTCTGCGAAAGCGCTTACTTTTCTTTTTTATTAAAACTAAGTCCTGTGTACATTGGGAGTATTTTGTTTGTTTGTTCATATATATATATATATATATATATATATATATATATATATATATATGGGATCTGTACGGATCACCAAACGGCAACATAACCGAAACAGATTCATCCGGGCATGCTTGCGTGAAAGTGTTTTTCACAGAAAGGCACTTTTGCATAAGTATGCCTGTTGCGGAGATCGCACTATAGTGGGAATAAGGGGAAATTCCATTTTCCCCACTGTAGTGTGACCTCGGAGTGAGAATATTTAAGTGGGGGGGGTGAGGGGTGCAGGGGGGCTTGCCACCCCTGCAAAAATGTAAAAGTAATGTTTTATTCTTTTTTGTTTAAACACTTTAACAAAAGCGCTTTTTCGATTATTGGAATTAATAAATGGATTCATGGCTGCACCCTGTCTATATTTTTTTAATCTCTATAGGAGGTCATTTCATATATATATATATATATATATATATATATATATATATCTAAATACATACACACACACACGCACACACAATGTGTATGTATATATTTATGTAGATATATGTAGGATTGCTTAGGACAAACAGAGCAGTCACCATAGAGAGCATTGTAACTTAAAAGTCATATTTATTGACAAATAAATGAAGTACAGAGAAGTGCAATTCTTATTAAATGAGTCAGTCTGCAGTTCAGAATAAGTTAAACTTTCAGGCAGGCTTTCCACATTATAGCAAGCATTTACACTTAGATGCAGAGTTATTTTTTTAAACAGTATTCTGGTAGCTGGGAAAAATAAAGTGGTACTTAACAAAGACCTGTATATTCCAGAGTAACATTCTCTTCTCATTTCAAACAACAGGGAATGACAAAACAGACCTGCCTTCTACCTGGGCAGTAGTAAATAAAGCTCGCTTCTCCCACCAAGAATCAGGTCCCTTCCCTCATAGGGATATGCACTGGATTGCCTTCCTTCTAGTCTGCAGAAGTCCAAATAGAGTCCTTCCTGTACTTTCCTCAGACCAAAAGGTGAAGAATCTGCTGAGACTTAGGGCACTGGTTTAGATACCCCTCTGTGCATGTGTTCATTACCTTTTGACATTCTTACTTGTTTATAAGTTAATGTCCTCAAAGGGACCATACACCATGATGCTGACATTTCATAGTGATCGCATTTAAAAGGCCAGACACCACTGAGCTACATGACCCCCCCCCAGGCCACCTGCCAACACTAAACCATCAGTTTAAGGCTTAGCAGATAGGCTGTATGCCTGGGACAGACCATTTGCATTTAAGTGGCCACAGCTCAAGCAATACATTATCTTAAAGTTAAAAGGCTGGAGTGTCGGTACCCACAGAGATGGCTTTGGGTTGGTATCCTTGTGTCAGAATAACTGTTGAGGGAGGACACTATCTGCACTCTAGACAAACTTTCTCCTCAAGCAGTAATACTTCACGGAGGTGAGGGCCCACTCATTGGACAAGCAATCTGTTTATTTAGTTGGGCAGTGTGGCTCTGCATTTTTGTTCATCCTGCTAATCTAACAAATAGATGCCGCCCCCCATACAACCTGACACAAAACTGCACTTATTCCTACCTCTGAAAAATTATATATTAGGAACTGTTCCAAAATTTAGTAGTTTGTTACATTTCATTTGCCTGCTTCATCTTCACTGTTAACAGTACCTTAGTTAAGTATGCAATACAGGCAAAATCGGGAGCAAACTTCTGACAGGGAACAACAAAGCAGCTAAGACCAAAAAGCATTTACTCTCTTTTTAGTGATATGTGTGGGCTGATTTTGCACTGCTTTCTGTTTTTCAGATTGTGGTTTTACAAGCCCTTGGCCTGACACACAGTTCAAATTGAGGGTTTCTGCCATTCCTACCTTGCAATTAGCTTGATTAGCCATCAGTTTAGCCCGATAGAGGGAGTTTAAAATGGCTTGGACATAGAGTAGATGGCTCTTTCAGATTTCAGAGAATATGTCAAATTAATCTGTGTAGCCTGCTGCATATGTGGCCTGGCATCTAATTATTATGTCCATCAACCTCTAGAATGTTGCAGGCAGTCCATTAAAACCAAAAAAGCAACATTTCATAATAGTTATGCCCATCATGTGTGAAAAATGCTATTTTTCTTTAGTGTATGTAGCTAGTGAGATTTGCTGATTTTTCTTTGGTTGAATCTAAAGGAGACAGAAACCTATCTTTCTTACTTTCTCAGTTAGCCCACACCGGACATAAAATATAAATCACATTTAGGTATGCAGTTTGGCTTACTGAAGGCATTGTAAAATCTTCTAGACGCAACAGACTTCAATAACAGTGCAATGGGATTATTTCACTCGGTTTGCAATTCTTCTATAACCCCAAGTTTAACCATTATCTGTATTTCATTCCCAAGTATTTGGCATTGGAACTTTGCTATTCAGTATAGTTTTAACTGTACTGTCTCTCCAGGTACAGTTTCTGTGTTATTCTGAATAAAACAGGTTTTGTCAGGCAACTCTTAAGACTATGTCCTTACTTCTGAGCACAAATTCTTTTACTTTCTCTTTTTGAGACATTGGCAGTGTCTTCCCTTCTTTGACTTTAGGAAACGCTTTGGGGATCTTAACTTCTCCTGCAAACATATGTACTGCAGAAACTTCAGTAGAAGTATCTGTCCATGATTTCAGCACATTTATGTTATACAGATGTTCTGGTTTATTTTTTCCATCTGTTTCACTTTACAGTTCACTTCATTTCATTTCACTTTCCTTATTACTTCAGAAGGGCCTTGCCACTTTACAGGAAACTTGTTTTCCATGGTGATTGCTAGTACGAGTATATTATCTCCTCATTTGAACTCTTGGACATGATCATTCTGTTGTATGTTCTCTGTTGCACCTCCTATTCCATCTCCTTATGGTGCTTCATTGCATGCATCACAGTTCATAATTTGTTTTGTAGATCTAATGTAAATGAAAACAAATGTTGTCTTTTCTACTGTTAATATATGCATGCCTATGTCGTAAGTGTAAATTTAGTAATGGTGTTTAAAAAAACACACACACATATGGACACACAAAATAGTGCAAACAAAACGCATACACATGTATGTGTGTGTATATATAGAAATAACTAGGCAGCCAGAATACACACAGATACATATACATGTAATGTGTGTGTCTGTATATAGTGTGTGCACCTCTCTCTCTCTGTATATATATATATATATATATATATATATATATATATATATGTGTATATATTTATATATCGATAGATATATATATAGATATACAGACACATACGCACTCGCAGTTGCAGTTTTATATATGCATGGGCGCGTGTGTGTGTGTGTGTGTGGCTACATTACATGTATGCAAACATGTTTTGTTTAACTAAGTATATCAACAGCAAAAGAGTGACTTGCAAAACAGGGTTTGCAACAGAGCAAGGGAACTTATCTTGCCCCTGCAGGAACCATAATAAAGCCAGTTCTGGAGCACTTGCCATTTTGTGATTCAATGTTTTGCAGTCATTATTTTGTGAGTGAACAAAAGCATTTTTGCTGTTTCCATATAAAATCATAGGTGCACACACACACACATTTATTTATGTTTGGATGTAGACATTTCAGTGAAATGTTGTTTCATCAAAGTAAGGAAAAGCCAGTAGGGTTGCCACCTTTCATTGTGGCTAAAACCAGAGTAAGGCCACACACTTTGCATCACTTGTAACCCCACTCATTTCTTCCCCCCTCTCCCCCCATGTTCTGCCCATTTTGTGACATCAGTATGACATCAGCAGACTGGAACCCTCTCTTTTTTGTTCCTGATGCCTGCTTTCAGCCGATTTACTATGCTTTTCTGTAAAAAAAAGCATAGTAAATCAGCGGATTTAACAAACTCTGATGGTCTGTTTCCTTTTTTGAAACAGAATATCGGAGTTTGTACAGTGTTTTCCAGACTACTGGAGAGTAAATTTGATTTCTGGATAGTCCGGAAAAAAAAAGGGTAGGTGGCAACCCTGAAAGCCAGTAGAGCTGATCAAACTGCATTGGCTTTTCCTGACCTTGATTGTGGTACAGTGGAGAGTGCTAAATTCGTCCTTTCCCTACTGTTATGCAATTGTGGAGTTGGTATAAATATTTAGTTGAGGGTGAGAAGGGTCACAGAGGGGCTTGCCCCCTTACAAAAAACAGATGATACAGTGTTGTCTGTTTTTATCCTATTCAAGTTTTGGGCTATCAGATCTGAATAGATCTGATCTCAGTGCTTTTCAGAAGTTTTGTATCCAGGACTCTGACTCCTCCCCTATCCATAATTTCCTCTGCTTCCCAGAGTTCCTCAGATCATGTTTGCTGCTTGATCCAAATGGATGTGGTCTTCAAGGCCATTGATTAATTATGCAGGTTAATGCTTTTTCCTTCTAAAAGTTTTTGCTATTCAGTTTTTCCACTTGCATACCCCCCCCCCCCCCAAAAAAAAAAAAAAAAAAAAAATCTTTTTCTCTGTTACTGTTAATTACCTACGTTTTCTCTAGTTCTAGTTGGCTGTTTCCTCTGATAGTTAATAGTTTTTCAAATACTGTTTATTGTGAGTGACAGTGGTTGGTTATTGTTTGTTGATAGTTGTGTTTTTTGTTGCTTAGTATGTTGAATAAGGCTGCCAGTTTTAAAAAGTGTCTGACCTGCGGCCACAAAATACCATCCCGGGACTCTATTTTATTTTTTTTTTTTTGCCTGGGGTTAGCACACTTGGGCACTGATTACGAAGTATGTGCCTTTTTGGTCCTAGGGCAATTCAGGGATGCAGGCACAAACTCATCCTAAAGAACCTTTTTCCCATCCAAGCAGGAAGTTTGGCTGCATCTTGTTCAGAAGTCTCTTCTGTTGTGAAGAAGTCAACTAATTCTAAGTCATCCAAGGGTAAAGAAAAAGAGAGAGACAAAACTAGAGAGAGGTAAAGGGAAAAGGAAATAGAAAAGAAGGCAGAAAAACTCAGGAAGTGGTCACCAGGTCATACAGATCAGCTTTGCTTGGCGCCGGAGGCGCCTAAGCGTTCAGATCCAGAGACCATTCAGATCCGATCTCCAATGCCTCCTCCATGTTTCTTGCCAGAGCCAGTGAGTACTAGGATTCACTCCACTTTCCTGCATGAGAGGCATTCATCCAGGAGCCTCACAGAAGTGTACAATGACAGGATGATGCAAGAACATCCTTCGGATGCATATTCAGCTGGGGGTCCTACTGGCACTGACCCCTTTAGAGGCTCTGGGTGCAGCCCATTCTACCCCTCTGTTGGCTTCGACAGTTTCAGTTTGACCTTCAGATATGAAGTGCACAGATCCATGCCTTATTGTTAGAACACTGATATTAGAACTGACACTTTTTTGACTTTGACTCAGTGGTTTCCCTTACTCTCTCAACTCTGGCGTTTTCAGATTAGGGCAAGTCTCAGATCTGAAACTTCTGAGCCGAGGCTTGGGGGACAGTGTTGACTGTAAAGTTTTCAGATCCTTCCCTTCCACTTGGTACCTTGGTGCTTAATAGGTTGGCACTATTGTTGGCCTCAGAGCCGTTGCGTCGGAGCTATGGATGTCCCTTTTGCCCCATTTACAAATTGGAGGAGTGCTTCCTTGGATCTGTTTGTGCCTTAGGCATTCAAGGTATTTGAAAAGGTTCTCCATACCAAGAGAAGAGGTGTCTGTGCCATGTTCAGCTCTGTCCCAACTTCTGGTGGATTGTTTATCCAAATCCATTTTTATTGATCGATGGGGGCAGTCAGACTCTTTCAGTCTTGGGGATGCTTGCCATGAGAGATCCCAGTCTGATTCTGAACCTTCCCTTGAAGTCCTGATTGGGCAGGTACCGAAGAAGCAGACATGCTACCCAGTCAAATGGAATCTGCAGCAGCATAGGTATAAAAAGCTGCTAGAAAATATAATCATCCAGCAGGTCCCCCCCCTAGACCAGTCAGGATCTAGAATCTATTCTTTTTAGTTCCCAAGAAAACAATATACCTAAGCCACCTTGGTCAGTTCATGAAGCAGACAGAATTCTGCATTGTCAAGGTTCAGCCCATTTTACCTCTTTAGAGGAAGGATGACTGGATGTGTTTGACAGATCTCCAGGTTGCCTACTATCACACCTAGATAGTGAAACAGTCCAAGGGATTTCTTCATTTCTGGCTGAGAGACGATTATTTTCAGTTCAGAGCACTGCCATTTGGTCTCACCAAATTCATGGTAGTGGTAGCAGAATATCTCAGGCTGCAGGGTTTCCAGGTGTTCCCATATTTAAACGATTGGCTGCTCACTGAACCAACTAGGGTTCAGCACAGGGTCTTCTTGTTCCACCTTGTCCCATAGCTGGGGATTACAGTTAATCCTACACAAAGTCAGCTAATAACCAATGCAACAAGTAGAGTTCATTGGATGCCAATTCGATACAAACCGTCAGATAGCAAAACTTCCACAGTCCAAAGTACTGTCTTTGCATCAAGTAGCATTAGAGGTGCTTCACCATCCGTGTCCCCTTGAAAGACTCATTCTCAGGCTGTTGGAATTAATGGCTGCTTTGATCACTCTGGTCCCTCTAGCAAGATACTGTATGAGAGTCCCAAAGTGGACCCTTTTGAGTCATTGCTCTTTGATGTCTACCCACTACATGTATGGATTAATCTCACATCAGTTTGCAGGAAACTCATCAGTTGGTTGTTGACCACTCCTGTGGTCTTAGGGGGTCAGCTATTCTCCCAACCTCCACCTCTGATAGCAGCTGTAACCATGGACACTTCCCTTCGGGGGGGGATTTGAAGGGAAGACAGTTCAAGATTCTTTGTCATAGAGGCTGGTCTTTCATTCAGTGTCTTAGAGATGAGGGCAGTCTTCCTAGCATTGCAGGCCTTTCAGGACTTCTTTCTCAAAGGTGTGATCTCCATCCAGATGGACAGTATGGCGGTAGTCTGATATATCAGCAAGCAGTGCAGAATCCAATGATATCCACTTTGCCTGGAAGCCATGATAGTGTGGCAGTGGGCATTGTCTTCCCATCCTTTTCTCATTGCTCTACACATTCCAGGGACTTTCACCATTTTGGAGGACAAGTTGAGCAGATCCATTCTCCTGCCCCAGAAGTAGGCCTTCATTGAGACAGTGGTGACACTGATTTTCAGTCACTGGAGTCAACCTTATTGCCGTTTTTTTGCTTATTTAAACAGCAAATACAGGAATTACTTTGCCCTGATCTATCCACAGGGTCAACTTCAGTAATTCACATTTTGTCTTCACAAAATCCAAATACTTGAAAGGTTTATCTCAGCAAATGGAGAAGGTTTTCCATATAGGTGTCTTCTAGAGGGCTAGACCCCTTTTTAGCCCCTCTTACAACCATTCTGGATATCTTGGCAGAGCTTTTTCAAGAAGGATCCAGGTTCTCAACTGTCAAGGTACACTTAGCATCCATTTCCAATTTTCACATTGGACAAAATCAGACTTCTTTTTCCTTCTCTAAAGATTTTAGAAAGGGGACCTTCCAGTTAAAACCACCAGTCAGGGATCTGTTCCTTCTTGGAATATTCTAATCTTGCTTCTGGCTTTAACAAAAGCCCCCTTTGAACTTGCCTTCACAGTAGATTTAAATTATGTTTCTCTTTTTGGTGTCCATCACATTCACAAGGAGGATTTCTTGAGTTGCAGGCCCTGTCATGTAAACCCCCTTATCTGGTTTTCATCAGGACAGAGTATCTTTGAGAACAAATACTCACTTTCTCCCAAATGTGGCATTTGAAGCGAACATTAATCAGGCTATCAATCTACCAGTGTTTTTCCCAAAGTTTTCTAACAAAGGAGAGTGTATTCTACACTTAGACAGTCATCATCCACTCGGGTATTACTTACACATGACAAAGGATATCAGGAAGACTGATCAGCTTTTCATTGCTCTTTCTAAAGTTAAATTTGGTCAAGGATTGTGTAAATTAACTCTGTCCAGGTGGCTTTCTAACTGTGTAATGTTTGTGTTTGAAAAGTTTAAACAGAATTTGCAAAGCAAAATGGTTCATTCTTTTAGGGCAGTAGCCACTTCTACTGCCTTCATGGATAGAGTTCCTATTGATGAGATATGTGCTGCAGCTACTTAGTCTGCTGTTCATACTTTTGTGTCTCATTACAAGCTGGATGTAGAATCCAGATCCAGTATATCCATTGGCTCCACCATTTTTAGGAATTTCCTTCCTTGATACCACCCATGTGCCTCTCGGTAGCTTTGGAATCTGTCCCAAAAGTTTAATTGGACGAAAACAGACAACATCGGATATGAAAGTTGTGTACTTAATCATAACATTAGTTCCATGCTGTCTTATTTTCATCTGGTTCCACACACTTCCCAGTGTCCCCAGTCTAAACTGCCGCTTTTGCTCCTGTTGACGTGTTGCTGTTCTTCGTGTTTCACTGTTGCAACCATCACACTTGGGTTATTTGCCTGCAGGTCGCCCTCAGTCGGCCCGAATACCAGAGACTTGGTATTTCTGCGTCGGTTGCTGTTGCTTCAGGACTGACGTCAGGTCGTAAGGGGTATAAAAACAGGCAGCCGACGCCATTACACCAGTCTTTCTTGCTGAAGAGCCAGAAGCAGAAGCAGTTCGCACAAAAGCCGGTCGGCCACTACCTGAGTTTTCTTTCCGAATTGAATCATCCTGAATTCTTCTAAAGCTAAGTACCCAGTTGGGGACTTTTTTTTCTTGCTCTAACCGATGTCAGAAAAAGTTAAAAATTTTCTCGCCTGTAGAAAGCAAATACCACACTGAGGTTTCCATTCTTACTGCGTCACCTGTTTAGGGCCAGACCACGATGTACCTCGCTGTCGGTTTTGTGCTTTGTTCAATGCCTGAACTATTCGTCGTTGGGGCCTTATTGTAGCTAAATATTTTCATTCTCGATCGCCGTATTCCAAAATGGTTTCGGTAAGCCATCCGACTACCGATCTTCTGAAAAAAACGTAAGGATCAAGACAGAGACAGACCACAGGTCCAAAACTGCCGACGATGCTTCCTTTAAGCTAGTCGCCAGTTCGCCGGTACTCAGTGAGGTGCTTTTGCAGCCCCTGATGCCCGCTTTGATGGATTTGCAGGCCGCTACCAAGACCGTTCGGAGTCCGGTATGCCGCGAGACTCTTCTTTGACTACGGAACCTGCGGATGTCTCTACCTTGGATGGGTCCGGAGCTGCTGTGCAGGCACAGGCTTCTGAGGAAGTTCTTCGCATTACCGATATTCAGCACAAACTGATGACTTCTTTCGCATCTTTAGTTCTCTCTAAAACTGCTGAGTTTCCAAGGCCAAGAGTACAAACTACACCTAAAAAAACGATGACCCAAACTCAAGCTCTGCTTCCATGCCACAATCACGAATGCTTAAAATGGCAGATCATCTGATCATGCTGATTAGGGGAAGCCAGCCTTCCCCTGCTAAAAGAAAAAGAGACCTGTCCCCAGCAGCTTTGACTGACCAAAAGTCCGATGACTCTGAGGCTTCAGAATACGAAGACATGTCTTTGTCTGCCTATGAGGATTCTGATGCAGAGGAATCCATTCCTTCTGCTTCCCCTCCAGAGGATTTTTCTTTTGGTGAAACCCTACATACTTTGAGAGAATATTTCCACTGGGAATGCCAGGATTATTCTCAGTCAAAAAAGAAACTCTGGGAATTTTAAGACTTACCACAGCACAAACCCTTAGCTATCCCTCCTGATGTTCATCTTGTTTCACTGTTGCAGTCATTACACTTGGGTTATCCTGCTGGCAGGCTACCCGCAGTCGGCCTGAATTCCAAAGTCTTGGTCCAGCGTTGGTTGCTGTTGTCTCTTCCCTGACGTCAGTGCGCCAGGGGTATAAAAGATGCAGCCGACGCCATTTTCTTCAGTCTTTCTTGCCGCGCGGTGCCCGAAGCAAAAGCAGTTCGTAAGTGCCAGTTGACTGACTCATGAGATTTTCGAATTTGAATTTCAGTTCTGAAGTCTTCAATAAAGCTAAGTACCCCGTTGGGGAAACTTTTTTCTTGTTCCAGACCGATGTCAGAAAAAGTTAATTGTATTTCTTGTGGGAAGCAAATACCTCATAAGGATTTTCACTCTTACTGCATTCCTTGCCTAGGCCCTGACCACGACGTTGCTAGTTGTCGGTTTTGTGCTAGATTTAACCAACGCACTATTAAGCGTTGGTACGATTTTGCTTTTTATTACTTTGGCCGAAGGTTTAACTACATAATGCCATTGGAACAGCTGACAACCGGAGTTCATAAAAAGCGCAAGGAAAAAGAAAAAGACAGGCATCCAAGGTCCAAACCCGATAATGAAGCCTCTTCTAGGCCAGTCGCCGGTTCTCAGTGAGGTGCTTTCGCAGCCCCTGACACCCGCTACCTCAGAGCCACAGGCCGCCTCCGACTTCCATGTGGAGACAGCTAGGCCTCTGGATACTCAAGTTATTGGGGCTTTGGAAACTAATCCCTCAGACGGGTCCAGAGCCGCTGAGCAGGCATCTGCTTCTGAGGGTGTTTTCAGACCTACACAGCTTTATATCAAGCCAACTTCAGGTTCAAAGACAAAGACTAAAACAGTTTTAAAGACAAGAAAACAAGTACAGCATTCTCCAGGACAGACTTCCATGCCTAAGAAACAGATGCTCAAAATGGCCAAAGACCTAATTACTTTGATCAGGGGCTCCCATCCCCCTCCTGATAAGAGGCCTAGGCAAGACACTGAATATGATTCCTCTGATTAGGTTTCCATTTCCTCTGACTCCTCTTCAGAACAAGGATACTCTATTCCTCCCTATGAGGATTCTGATGCCGAAGAATCTATTCCTTCAGCTTCTCCTCCTGAGGATTATTCATTTGGGGAAACCTTGCAAACCATGAGGGAGCATTTCCACTGGGAGAGCCAAGATTATTCAGATTCTAAGAAAAGGCTCAGAGACTTTCTTTTACTTCCTCAGCACAGACCTTTTGCTATTCCTCCTGTTCTAGACATTGTAGATGATGTCTTTTCAGAGTCCGGCCTGTCTCCCGACTCTTTACCTCCTGCACCTGTTAAGCCAGACAGATACTACAGGGTTCCAGATTCTCATAAATTTCTATATAAAAACCCTGCTGCTAACCCAGAAACTATTTCACAGGGTCCCAAAGGGTTCAAAGCTGCTACTGCAAAAAACCCTGTCCCCTCAGATAGAGATTCTAGGGCACTAGACAGATGGGGGAAAAAGGTTTACACTTCTGCTACCTTGGCTGTAAGGGCTTTAAATTGCCAGTTTCATATGCTTAAATATCAGCAATATTTAATGTCTCTGTTAAAACAGAAAATGTTGACAAATTCTGAATATGCTGAGAACAAGGAAGTGCAGGATTTATTGCATGCAGCTGAACAAGTGGGCAAACATACTTTGCAATGTGGTTATGATTCACTGGAGGCTTCTTGCAGGGCCACTGTAACAGGCTTGGTCATTAGAAGGCATGCTTGGTTAAAAGAGCAGACTCTGCCTGATCATGTTAAAGCAAAATTATTGGATGCTCCATTACAGCTTGATACTTTGTTTGGTGTTAAGGCAGAAGAGGAGTTGAAGAAAATGGAGGATAAAGCTAAATCTATGCAGACAGTGAAGGATTTCTTACAGGTGCAGCCAGCCAGATTTAGCAGGAACTGGCCTTCTAAGAATTGGTCCTTTCCCGTGTCAGACAGGCCACAAGGAGGCAGATACAGATGCCCTAGAGGCAGACAACAGCCCCAGGGCTCATACAGGCCCAACCAGTGGGGTGCTTCTACCTCCAAAAGCGGAGAAGACAAATCACAGCCATATAGGAAACAGTCCCAATGACTTCCCTCTGCCAATGCCAAGCATTTATCTTTTGGCAGCACCCTTAAGGGAAAAGCTAGCACTTTTTTCACAAAATTGGCACATGATTACCCAGGACAAATGGGTCTTAAATATAGTCTCTCAGGACTACAGGTTCCACTTTCACACCCTTCCAAAGGCAAAAGGTATGCCAGACCTGCCACACAATCAATGGGCAGAGGCACAAAACCAAGTTTCAGCCCTCATGGACATGAGGGCTATTCAGCCAGTGCCACAACAAGAGCAGGGACAAGGATTTTACTCAAGACTTTTCTTGGTACCAAGAAAGGACAAAGCATGGAGACCGATTCTGGACCTGTCTATTCTAAATACTTTTCTGGACGTTCCGAAATTCAAAATGTTGACTCTGCAGTAGCTTCTGCCCATGCTGGGCAAAAAGGCTTGGCTTGTAACTTTGGACCTCAAAGAGGCATACCTGCATGTCCCAATCAGACAATCTTGCAGAAGATACCTCAGATTCATAGCTGGCTCAAAGCACTACCAGTTCTCTGCACTGCCCTTTGGCTTATCTACTGCGCCCAGGGTCTTCACAAAATGCTTGGCACCAGTAATTGCATTTTGCAGACAAAAAGGAATTCAAATATATCCCTACTTGGACGACTGCCTTATTCAAGCAGAGGCCAAAGACATTCTACTAAAGCATCTGGCGTTTGTGAAAAGATGACTAATTTGCCTAGGGTACACAGTAAGTGAAAAGAAATCGGAACTAGTACCCTCTCAAGAGATAATATTCCTGGGTGCAAGCTTAAATACAACTGCCCAGATGGCTTATCTCATGCCAGACAAACAAAGGCATCTGACTTCTTACTTCGAAAACATGGCAACAAAGACCCAGTTGTCTGCAAGAAAAATTCTGCAGGCCCTGGGCTACATGGCCTCCTGCATTCTGCTAATTCCATATCAAACCGCATATGAGGAAACTACAATGGTACCTAAAAGTGTTTGGACTCAACATTGCCACAGCCTGGAATCATTAATTTCCCTCATACCTTGCCTACAACAGGAGTTTCGATGGTGGGCACAGGCCTGTCACCACAACAAGGGACAGCCATTCACTTTACCCACAGCCAGGCAAACACTAAAACAGATGCATCAGATTATGCCTGGGGGGCCCACATGGTAGGAAAATGTATTCAGGGCACATGGCCCCCAAGCCAAAGGCATCTACACATCAATCAAAAAGAGATGCTAGCTGTACAAAATGCCCTGACAGCCTTCAAGGACCTACTTCATCCAGGACAGCTGCTGATAAAGATGGACAACACCACTGTCATGTGGTACATAAACAAGCAGAGGGGCACGCATTCCTACCCCCTCTGCAGACAAGCCATGATTTTGTGGAACACAGCATTGACTTACCAAGTACACCTGCAAGCACAATTCCTGCCAGGAAAAACAAATGCTTTGGTAGACAAACTAAGCAGAAACCTCATGGACCCTCACAAGTGGAAACTAGATCCACAAATCTTCAACATGATAACAAGGAAATGGGGATGCCCAGACATAGATCTTTTTGCCTCCCCTCACAACTGACAACTTCAGAGATTCTGCACAAGGACTTATCACAAACAAGCATGGAAAGTGGATGCCATGTCATTCAGCTGGGACAACCTTACAGTATATGCCTTTCCTCCACTGCGTCTCCTCCCCAAGGTACTCCTAAAGGTCAGACAAGAGAAGCCACAAATGATACTGATTGCCCTGGATTGGCCACGCCAACACTGGTACCCAATCCCAAGGAGCTTGTCCCAAGGCCCAGCCTGGACATGGTCTCAAATTCCTCATTTACTGACCCAAAAAAACAATCAGATCCTGCACAACCAACTCGGAACTCTAAATCTAGCTGCATGGAGGATACTGTAACCATTCAGTATACATCTCTCTCTAAAGCGGTTATGGATGTCATTTTGGAGGCCAGGAGGCCCAGCACCAGAAAATCATATGCAGAAAAATGGAAGAGATTCTGTGCTTGGAACCAGGCACAATGAATTAACACGCTTGTTCCAAATATTCCTCAGATTTTACAATATCTGACTGAGATGCTGGACAAAGGCCTATCCTTCTCATCAATTAAGATCCATGCCTCTGCCATTTCAGCTCATTACAATACAGACCCACCTATTTTTTCATATCCACTGCTTAGGCAGTTCCTCAGGGGGGCCAAAAACATAAGACCTCCAAAGAGAGCACCAATACCTGCATAAGACCTCAATTTTGTCTTGGAAAAACTCACAATGTCTCCTTTTGAGCCAGCCAATACAGCTGACATAAAATTCTTATCATGGAAAACAGCTCTGCTCCTAACAACAACTTCAGCAAGCAGAGTCTCAGAGTTACAGGCATTAATGGCTGTGGAACCTTTTATTATCTTCCATCCGGACAGGGTTTCTCTAAGGACAAACCCAACATTTATGCCTAAGGTGGTGTCCAGTGTGGTTCTTAACCAAACCATTCATTTGCCTACTTTTTACCCAAACCCGCAGAACAAAGGGGAGAGACTTCTGCATTCTTTGGACATACACAGACAGCTATGCTTCTACTTGGACAAAACTAAAGCTTTTAGAAAGACTGAGCAACTTTTAGTGGCATATGCTGCATGATCACAAGGAAAGGCTATCTCAAAGCAGACTATTTCAAAATGGATAGGACACTGCATTAGTTTTTGCTACTCGCAGCATGGTAGATCAGTGCCTAAGGGCATTAGACCACATTCTACCAGGGCAGCAGCCACCTCAGCAGCCTTACTCAGAGGAGTACCAACCAAGGATATTTTGGAGGCTGCAACTTGGACTTCAGTGCACACTTTTACTAAGCACTACCACTTGCCTCTTTACTCTAAATTTTACTCTAAATCCAGAGCAGGCTTTGCCACTGCAGTCTTGCAGGGCCTTATAGCTACTCCTAATTCTATTTAGACCCAGCCGCCCAACCTCAGCTTTGGGATTCAACCCAAGTGTAATGACTGCAACAGTGAAACACGATGAACATAGTACAGTTGTGTACCTACCATAAATGTAGATGTTCGAGTGTATTCACTGTTGCAGCCCAGGTTACCCACCCACCATCCCCCTTTCTTTGCTGGAACTTATCTGTACTTCTCTATCCTATACAACCTATGTGGTGTATTTGCTTGTAGATGAAGGTATTGTTATTTTAGTGCATGCTTTTGTTAGCAATGTTTTTTAGCCTACCCTTTTGGGGCACCTGACATCTGGGGCAAGAAAAACTGAAGAAAATGGCGTTGGCTGCATCTTTTATACCCCTGGCGCACTGACGTCAGGGAAGAGGTGACAGCAACTGATGCCGGACCAAGACTTTGGAATTCAGGCCGACTGCAGGTAGCCTGCCAGCAGGATAACCCAAGTGCAATGACTGCAACAGTGAATACGCTCGAACATCTACATTTATGGTAGGTACACAACTGTACTTTTTGGATGTTGTGGATGATGTCTTCATGGAATCCAGTCTAACTCCTGATAATTTACCCCTGCTCCAAGGAAACCAGACAAGTACTACAGAGTCCCTGACTCTCACAAATTTCTTTTCAGAAATCCTACTGCTGACCCAGAGGTCATCTCCCAAGGGCCTAAAGGAATAAAAGCAACTACAGCTAAGAATCCTACCCCTTCGGACAGGAATTCCAGAGCTTTAGACAGATGGGGTAAGAAAGTATATACCTCTGCAACTCTCGCCATTAGAGCATTGAATTGTCAGTTCCACGTGCTGAAATACCAGCAACATACTATGGAACTTATTAAGCAAAAATGATCTACTTTTCCTGACTGTGCAGAAAATAAAGATTTACAGGAGCTTATGCATTCTGCAAGCCAAGTCAGCAAGCATACCCTGCAGTGTGGGTTGGATGCCCTAGAAGCATCTTGCAGTGCATCAGTCACAGGTTCTGTACTTAGAAGGCATGCTTGGCTTAAGAATCAGACCTTGCCAGACCATGTCAAATCAAAATTACTGGACGCTCCTTTGAACAAGGACAATCTGTTTGGCACCAAAGCGGAAGAGGTTCTAAAAAAGATGAAAGAAAAGGCTAAGTCTATGCAGACAGTCAAAGTTTTTTTTGCAAGTGCAGCCTCCAAGATTCAGTAGTCATTGCCCCTCGAAGCATTGGTCCTTTCTACCCCCTCAAGGCCATCTCAAACTAGACCCAGGGGAAACAGATCCCCCCCCCATACTACAGTCTCAGGGTATGCAGAGATCTAAGCAATGGAGTACCTCCACTTCTAAAACAGGGAGGGCTAAGCCACCCCCTTACAGAAAGAATTCACAATGACTTCTCAACTCCTCTACTCAACTCTGCCCAATTGCTCATGCCCCTAGGAAGAAAACTTGCCCACCATGCAAAAAACTGGACCTCCATCACCAACAATCAATGTCTCCTCAACATAGTATCCCAAGGGTGCAAATTTTACTTCCACACACTGCCAACCCCAAAAGGGTTCCCAGACCTTCCACCAAACCAGTGGGCAGAGGCACAAAACCAAGTTCAGTCCCTGCTCTCCATAAGGGCAATTTAGGCTGTTCCTGCAGAACAGATAGGCCAAGGTTTTTATTCCAGACTTTTCCTGGTACCCAGAAAAGAGGGCACCTGGCGCCCAATCTTAGACTTTTCCATTCTAAACGCATTCCTAGTAGTACCAAAATTCAAAATACTCACTCTACAGCAGCTTCTCCCTCTGCTGTCAAAGGATGACTGATTAGCCACCCTAGACCTAAAGGAAGCCTATCTGCACATCCCTATCAGAGACTCATGCAGGAAATATCTACATTTCAGGGCAAGATCTATGCATTGTCGGATATTCTTTGTTGCAGTCATTACATTTGGGTTATCTGCTTGCAGGTAGCCCTCAGTCGGCCTGATTAACAAAGTTTTGGGTCCTGTGTCGGTTGCTGTCCCTTCTTCCATGATGTCAGGTCATCAGGGGTATAAAACATGCAGCCGATGCCATTACATCAGTCTTTCTTTCCGTGCGGTGCCTGAAGCAGAAGCAGTTTGCAAGTGCCATTTGGCAGACTCCTGAAATTTTTGTTTTCGAGTTTCAGAACCGAAGTCTTCAACTAAAGCTAAGTACCCCGTTGGGGAAACTTTTTCTTGCTCCTTACCGATATCAGTAAAAGTTAATAATTGTATTACTTGTGGAAAGCAAATACCTCATAAAGATTTTCATTCGTACTGTATTCCTTGACTAGGCCCTGACCACGACGTACCTTGCTGTCAGTTTTGTGCTTTATTTGATCAGCGCACTATCCGTAGTCTGTATATTTTTGCCTCTAAATATTTCGGTTCTCTGTTTAATTATCCAGAAATGTCGACGATTAGCCATCCGACTACCGGGATTCCGAAAAAATGCAAAGATAAAGACAGAGACAGGCCGCCGAGGTCCAAAACCGCCGCCGCCACTTCTCCTAAGCCAGTCGCCAGTTCGCCGGTTCTCAGTGAGGCGCTTTAGTAGCCCCTGATACCCACTACTTCTGAGTTGCAGGCCTCTACTGAGACCCTTTCAGAGTCCGGTATGCTGCGAGATGTTTCAGCTATGGAACCCGCGGATGTCTCTACCTTGGATGGGTCCGGAGCCGCTGTGCAGGCACCGGCTTCTGAAGGTGTATTCAGGCCTACGGACTTGCATATTAAACCGATGCCTCCTTCTTTACTTAGGCCTAAATCTCGATCCATGTCTAAAAAACTGATGCCCAGGCCACATGCTCAGGCCTCTATGCCTAAAAAACAAATTATAAGAATGGCTGAAGATCTTATAACTGTAATCTGGGGTAGCCAACCCCCCCCCCCCCCAAGAGGCTTAGGACTGAAGTTGATTATGAATCTTCTGATCAGGATTCTGTTTTTTCTAATTCTTCTGATGATCTGGATTTGCCCTTATCTACTTATGAAGATTCTGATGCAGAGGACTTTATTCCCTCTGCTTCCCCTCCTGGGGAAACCTTACATACTCTAAGGGAGCATTTCCACTGGGAAAGCCAGGATTTTTCTGATTCAAAAAAGAGGCTTAGAGATTTCCTTCTACCTCAGCTTAGACCTTTAGCTATTCCTCCTGTGCTAGACATCGTTGATGATGCTTTTTCGGAATCTAGTTTGGCCCCTAATTCCCTGCCTCCTGCTCCCAGAAAAACGGACAGATACTACAGGGTCCCTGAGTCCCACAAGCTCCTTTTCAAAAATCCTATTGCAGATCCTGAGACTATTTCACAGGGGCCCAAGGGCATTAAGGCTTCTACTGCTAATAATCCTACCCCTTCTGATAGTGACTCCAGGGCATTGGATAGATGGGGTAAGAAGGTTTACACTTCTGCAGCCTTGGCCATTAGGGCGTTAAACTGCCAGTTTCTTATGTTAAAGTATCAGCAACATGTTATTGGACTGCTTAAACAGAAAATTATGTTTATTCCTGACTGTGTTTAAAATTAAGAATCACAGATTTAATGCATTCTGCCGAACAAGTTGGAAAACATACTTTGCCATGTGGTTTTGATTCTTTAGAGGCCTCTTGCAGGGCTGCCGTTAGTGGGTCTGTGCTCAGAAGGCATGCTTGGCTTAAGGAGCAATCTTTGCCTGATCATGTCAAAGCTAAATTGTTGGATGCTCCTTTAAATTAGGACCGCCTGTTTGGCAACAAGGCTGAGGAAGTTCTTAAAAAGATGGAAGATAAAGCTAAATCTATGCAAACTGTTAAAGATTTTTTTACAAGTTCAGCCTCCTAGATTTAGTAGGCACTGGCCCTCTATGAATTAGTCCTTTCCAGCCCCTTCCAGGTCTTCTCAAGCCAAACCCAGACACAGCAAAAAACCCAGGTTTCAGTCCCAGGGGACTCACAGAACTTAGCACTTCCAAATCTGGGAATAATAAGACTCCCCCCTATAGTAAACTGTCTCAGTGATTTCCTTTTAAAATTTCCAAGCACTTATCAACTGACTGCCCCTTTGGGGGGTAAAGATTGCTCTTCATGCAAAGAATTGGGGACTCATTACCCAGGACAAATGGGTTTTAAATGTAATGTCCCATGGATACAGATTTCACTTGCACACATTGCCAACACCAAGTGGGTGGCCAGATCTACCCACAAATCAGAGGGCAGAGGCCCAAAAACAAGTACATCCTCTCTTAACCATGGGGGCTATTCATCTGGTACCAGAAGAGGAAAAAGGACGAGGTGTCTACTCGAGACTTTTCCTGGTACCCAGAAAAGACAATTCATGGCGTCCTGTCCTGGACCTGTCTACTCTAAACACCTTTTTGGGGATTCCAAAATTCAAGATGCTGACTCTTCACCAATTACATCCCATGCTAGGCAAAGATGCCTGGTTGGCAACACTAGATTTAAAAGAAGCATACCTGCACATCCCAATCAGGGACTCTTGCAGAAGATACCTACACTTCAATGCAGGCTACACACACTACCAGTTCTCTGCACTGCCCTTTGGCATATCTACTGCACCCATGGTATTCACAAAGTGCCTAACTCCAGTTATTGCATTTTGCAGGAAAGAAATATTCAAATATACCCATACCTGGACGATTGTCTAATTCAGGCAGAAAGCCAAGACATACTTTTGAATCATCTGGCCTTTGTAAAAAGGGTTCTAACTTGTCTGGGGTACACCATAAACGAAAAGAAATCACACCTGGTACCCTGTCAACAAATTATATTCCTGGGAGCAAGCTTGAATACAACTTCCCAGATGGCTTACCTCACGCCAGAGAAACAAATTCATTTGACAACCTACTTCAAACATCTGGCCACAAAAACCCTGCTATCTGCAAGACAAATACTGCAAGCCTTGGGGTTCATGGCCTCCTGCATTCTTCTAATTCCATATGCAAGACTGCATATGAGGAAACTACAGTGGTATCTAAAAAGCCTATGGTGTCAACATTCTCAAGACCTAGAAACAATGATTCCTATCATACCTTGCCTACTCCTAGAGTTCCTTTGGTGGGCAGAGGCCTGCCACCAAAACAAGGGACTACTTTTCACACTAAACCCTGCCGCCCATACCCTGACAACAGATGCATCAGACTATGCATGGGGGGGCTCACCTGGCAGGGAAGTGCATTCAGGGCAAATGGAACCCAAGTCAAATGCACCTGCATATCAATCAAAAAGAAATGTTAGCTGTACAGAATGCTCTGACAGCCTTCAAGGACCACATTCTTCCAGGACAACACCGCTGTTATGTGGTACATAAACAAGCGGGGTGGGGGGGTACACATTCTTACCCCCTCTACAGACTAGCCATGGCATTGTGGAACACAGCCTTGAGCTACCAAATGCACCTACAAGCTCAATTCCTGCCAGGAAAATTAAATACACTGGCAGACGGACTAAGCAGAAACCTCATGGACCTACACGAGTGGAAACTGGAACCAAGGATTTTCAACATGCTGACAAGCAAATGTGGGAGCCCAGATATAGACCTGTTTGCCTCTCCCCAGAACTACCAATTGGACAAATTTTGCACAAGGACTCCCACAAACAAGCCTGGAAAGTGGATGTTCTGTCCTTCAGCTGGAAAAACCTATCAGTCTATGCCTTCCCCCCTCTGCCTCTGCTCTCCAAAGTATTACTAAAAATCAAACAGGACAAACCAAGGATGATTTTGATTTCTCTAGACTAGCCGTGCCAACACTGGTACCCCTTCCTGCGCAGTGTGCCATGGTTATTTCCATGGCACCTGCCTCAGACTCCTTCCCTGTTGTCCCAGCAGGAGAACCAGATTCTTCACCCTCAGCTTCTAACACTGAACCTTGCAGCCTGGCTAATTACTTAATCTCTTCTTTACCATCCCTCAGCAAACCTGTGATGGATATCATTTTGAGGCAAGGAGGCCTAGTACTAGAAAATCTTATGCTGAAAAATGGAAAAGATTGTGTGCCTGGAACGAATCTCAAGGGATGAGCACAGCAGCCCCCAATTACCTCAGATTTTACAATACTTAACTGAGATGCTTCACAAGGGCCTGTCTTTTTCCTCCATTAAAATCCATGCCTCAGCCATTTCAGCTCATTATAACACAGAACCTCCCCTCTTCTCTCATCCACTGCTCAAGCAGTTCCTCAGAGGGGCCAAAAATCTGAGACCACCCAGGAGAGCTCCAACCCCAGCCTGGGACCTTAACTTTGTCTTGGAGAAACTCACTCTACCTCCTTTCAAGCCAGCTGTTACTGCAGACTTAAAATTTCTTTCTTGGAAAACAGCTTTCCTTTTAGTAATCACTTCAGCTAGAAGGGTATCTGAATTACAGGCCCTTATGACAGTGGAGCCTTTCATCTTCTTTCATACGGACAGGGTGTCCCTCAGAACCAATCCATCCTTCATACCCAAGTGTGGCTCTTAATCAGTCCATTCATTTGCCAACCTTCTTTCCCAATCCACAGAATAAAGGGGAACGGATACTGCATTCTTTACATGTTCAGAGACAACTTAGATTCTACTTGGACAGGACTAAACCTCAAAGGAAATCTGAACAACTGCTGGTGGCATTTGCTGCAGGGGCAGAGGGGAAGGCTATTTCTAAGCAAACCATTTCTAAATGGATAAGCCATTGCATTAATTTCTGCTATAAGCACCATGGAAAACCTATCTCCCAGGGGATCAGACCTCACTCCACCAGGGCTGCATCTACCTCTACAGCCTTTCTCAGAGGCGTCCCTACCAGGCACATCCTATAAGCTGCTACCTGGAGTTCTGTACATACTTTCACCAAGCGTTATCATTTGCCAATTTTCTCTAAATCCAGAGCTGGTTTTGCCACTGCAGTCTTGCAGGGCCTTATAAACTGGCCCTAATGCTATCTAAATTCCTCCTGCCAACCATAGGTTTGGGAATCTACCCAAATGTAATGACTGCAACAGTGAAACACGAAGAACATAGTACAGTTGTGTACACTTGCCATAAATGTTGATGTTCGAGTGTATTCACTGTTGCAGTCCTGGTTACCCTCCCTCCAACTCCCTACCTTCTCTTGGCTATACCTCTACTTTCCTTTACTATGCTTAAAAGCCTTTTTGGGGTATTTGCTTTTTTGTTGGAGGTATATCTTTGTACTTTTATATTTAATTGCTTCCCATTAGGGGGCACCTAACATCTGGGGCAAGAAAAACTGATGTAATGGCGTTGGCTGCATGTTTTATACCCCTGACGAACTGACGTCTTGGAAGAAGTGACAGCAACCGACGTAGGATCCAATACTTTGTTAATCAGGCCGACTGAGGGCTAACTGTAAGCAGATAACCCAAATATAATGACTGCAACAGTGAATACACTCAAACATCTACATTTATGGTAAGTGTATACAACTGTACTTTCTCTGCACTTCCCTTTGGCTTATCCACTGCTTCCAGAGTCTTCACAAAATGCCTGGCTCCAGTCATTGCTTATTGCAGACAGAGACAGATTCAAATTTACCCTTACTTGGACAATTGGCTAATTCAGGCAGACAGTCAGGAAAGGCTGTTACTGCACCTGACATTTGGAAAGGACCTTCTAACCTCTCTGGGGTAAACTAGTCCCCAGTCAAAAAATTGTATTCCTGGAGCAAGCTTGGACACAGCATCTCAGATGGCATACCTTACTCAAGAAAAACAAGCCTGTCTGACAGGCTACGTCACTCAAATGGACACCAGAGCCCAGCTATCCGCAAGGAAAATCCTGCAGGCTCTAGGGTTCATGGCCTTCTGCATTCTACTAATTCCATATACCAGACTGTATATGAGGAAACTTCTGTGGTACTTAAAAAGTCTTTGGTGCCAACATTCTCAGCGCCTGGAAACTATAATACCTATCACACCTTGTCTCAGGACAGAGTTTCTTTGGTGGGCAGCAGCATGCAACCACAACAAGGAACTTCCCTTTACACAACCCCATGCCGCCCAGACCCTAACCACAGACACATCAGACTATGCCTGGGGTGCACATCTGGACGGCCGGTGCATTCAGGGCCACTGGAGCCCAAACCAAATTCACCTGCACATCAACTAGAAAGAGATGCTAACTGTTCAGCACTCCGTGACAGCTTTCAGATCCCTACTCTCACCAGGGCCCCTTCTGATAAAAACCGACAGCACCACAGTGATGTGGTACATCAACAAGCAGGGGGGGAACCACTCTTACACTGTCTGTAGGCTAGCCATGACCCTGTGGAACACAGCCTTGGCTATGCAAATTCACCTGCAAGCTCAATTCCTGCCAGGCAAACAAATCTCTCTGGCAGATGACTTAAGCAGAAATCTCCTAAACCCACACAAGTGGCAATTAGACATCTACACCTTCAGCTTTCTAACCCAGAGATGGGGTACCCTGAAGGTTGACCTGTTCGCCTCCCCCTACATTCACCAGCTCAGCAAAATCTGCACCAGGGTACCTCACAGCAAGGCCTGGAAAGTGGTTGCCCTATCCTTCCAGTGGGTAAACCTCTCAGTCTCTGCATTTCCCCCTCTGCCTCTTCTTACAAGAGTGGTACTCAAGGTAGGACAAACCAAGGGCGATCCTGATTGCCCCAGATTGGCCACACCAACATTGGTACCCAGTTCTGAGCAGCCTGTTACCGGTGCCACCATGGCACCTTCCTCAGATCCCAGCCCTCCTCACTGAGCAGGAGGGACAGCTCTTGCATCTGTAACTGCAAACCCTGTACCTTGCAGCCTGGCTCATTTCTTGAACTCTCCTCCACTGGCCAGTCTAAGCAAGCAGGTGCTTGATGCCATTCGTGAAGCCAGACGACCCAGTACTAGGAAAAACTATGCTGATAAGTGGAAAAGGTATTGTTCCTGGATTCTCTCTAAATGAGCAGATACAGCACAGCCCTCCTTACCTCTCATCCTGGGCTACCTAGCAGACCTACTACACAGAGGCCTATCCTTCTCTTCCATTAAGATCCATGCCTCGGCTATCTCTGCTCATTACAGCACTGAGCCACCTCTCTTCTCTCATCAAACAGTTCCTGAGAGGGGCTAACAACTTAAGGCCACCAAGATTAGCCCCACCCCTGCTTGGGACCTTAACTTTGTGCTGGAAAAGCTCACACTACCCCCCCCCCCACCCTTGAGCCTGTGCATCAGCAGAGTTGAAATTCCTCTCTTGGAAAACAGCCTTGTTTCTGGCCATCACCTCACCTAGAAGAGTGTCTGAGCTACAAACACTTATGGCTGTGGAACCCTTCATTATTTTTCATGCTGACAGCGTCTCCCTCAGGACTAACCCTTCTTTTATGCCCAAAGTGGTAGCCAGTGTGGCTGTCAGCCAATCTACCCATTTGCCCACCTTCTTCCGTAATCCTCAAAATAAGGGGGAAAGGATCCTGCACTCTTTAGAAGTGCACAGACAGCTCAGATTTTACCTTTATAGGACTAAGCCCTTCAAGAAATCTGACCAGTTACTAGTCAGTTTTGCACCGGGGCAGAGGGCAAGGTCAAGGCCATATCAAAACAAGCCATCTCCAAATGGGTAGCACATTGTATCTGTTTCTGTTACAAACACCATGGGAAACCACCCCCTCAGGGGGTCAGAACGCATTCCACTAGGGCAACTTCAACCTCTGCATCCTTTCTCAGTGGAGTTCCTACCAGGGACATTCTGAAAGCTGCTACTTGGTGTTCGGTTCACACCTTCACTATCTTTTCCAAATCCAGGGCCAGTTTTGCAACAGCAGTCCTGCAGGGCATTCTTGCCAGCCTCAGTTCTTCTTGACTGCCACCACCCATTCTTCAGCTTTGGGAATCAACCCAAGTGTAATGACTGCAACAGTGAAAGATGAAGAACATAGTACAGTTGTGTACACTTACCATAAATGTAGATGTTCGAGTGTATTCACTGTTGCAGTCCTGGTTTTCCACCCTCCAGCCCCCTTGTCTCTCTCTCTCTCTCACCCCTTACTGTGCTGTTGGTATTTACTTTTTGCCACCATAACTTCACTCTCTATTTGGGTCTCATGACATTTGGGCAAGAAAAACTGATGTAATGGCGTTGGCTGCCTATTTTTATACCCCTGATGACCTGACGTCAGTCCTGAAGCGATAGCAACTGACACAGAAATACTAAGTCTCTGGTATTCGGGCCGAATGAGGGCTACCTGCAGGCAGATAACCCAATTGTGATGACTGCAACAGTGAATACACTCGAACATCTACATTTATGGTGAGTGTACACAACTGTACTTTCCTGACAGGGATCTTACCTTCAGACAGCCTTTTTATTGTTGTTCTTCATGTTTTGTCATTTTTTATTTGGCCCACTTTTTAGATAGGCCTGTATATATTATCAGATAAATCTTATGTTTATAAACAGGCAAACTCTATTTGAGTATTCTAAGGAACAGAGGGCATTATTGGATGGGGGAAGAGTTAGAGCCCTGGCTGTAAAGCTTCTAAAAAGCTAAAAGGTCGGATCTAATCAGATCTGATAACCCAAAGGTTGAACCTAATGAAAACAAAACAACACAGATCTAGCATTATGTTAAGTACATTACTTTCGTTTTCTTTTGATTTAGTTTTTGATCTGTTGAGGATCAAACGTTTCAGTTTGATTATTCTTGGTTCGGTGTTATGACATTTCACTTTAATGCCAAGCACCCAAATAAAGTTCATCAGGGATCTAGAACAATAGAATCATGTATGTATATGTATACATGTATGCGTGTGTCCATGTGTACTTTTCATCTAATTACAAAACATCTAAAAATGTAAAATAAAATCTATTTAGTGGAATTATGTTACAAGTAAAGCATCATATAGTACAAATACTACCCAGGAACTTCTTTTTTGCATGGGAGGCAAGCCCCTTTTACCCCCACACCCCCTTACTTAAGTATACTATCCCCATTATCACACAACTGCAGAGAAAAGAGAAAACACCACACACAGTGAATCACGGCTATTGCACAAACTTCTGGATGGGTATAAGCAATGAACAAATGATTCATTAGACTAGTTTGCTTGTAATTCCTACCACATTTAACCCCTAAACCACACCAGCACTAATACTATATAGTTTGCTACACTTTTTATGAGATGTGATTAGATTAAATGTGTTTTAGAGTAAATGAGTCTTTGATGAAATTTATATATATATATATATATATATGTGTGTGTGTGTGTGTGTATATGTATATGTATATATATATATATATATATATATATATATATATATATATATATATATATATATATATATATATATATATATATATATATATATATAAAAATGGGATCCATGCAGATGTTCGAAGTTTCACTT
The DNA here is from genome assembly GCF_019279795.1 of Protopterus annectens. NCBI lineage: Eukaryota > Metazoa > Chordata > Ceratodontiformes > Protopteridae > Protopterus > Protopterus annectens. The sequence goes on from NC_056739.1 coordinate 1,276,162,914, forward strand.
CTTCTAACTCACTTCACCGAGTCCACTTGTTTGAAGTAGTGAAACTTCGAACATTGACTTTGGCAGTCACACTACAGCGCGGAATGAAAATATTCCCTTTTCCCCACTGTAGTGCGCTCTCGGAGTTGGTATGTTTAAGTAGGGGGGTATGGGCGTGCAGCCCCCCCACATGGGGGTGCAGGGGGGCTTGCCCCCGTGCAAAAACATGGTTTAGTGGGTTTTTTTTGTTTGTTTTTTTTTTGGGCCGCCCGAGGAACTAGACTTTAGCAAAAGTGCACTTTCGTTGAAGTGAACTTTTGCTGAAGTGTGGGTCTCCTGCTCTGTTTCACAGAAGAGTTCTTTTGATGTAGAGCAGTAGACCCATGTGTGTGTGTGTGTGTGTGTGTGTGTGTGTGTGTGTATATGTATATATATTTTTTCAATCGTTTGATAATTGAACATTTGAGTTTGATCTTTTGTGGTTTGGTGTTATGACATTTCGCTGAATTTCATCAGTGATTAGTAAGACTAGAATCATGTATATATATATATATATATATACATATATATATATGTGTGTGTGTGTTTGTGTATGCACAGATCTACTTCATATGGTCGACATTTCAGAATGTCGACATTCATATGGCTGAGACCATATGATCGACATTCGAAATGTCGACCATAAAAGAAAAAAGAAAAAAACACAAAAAAAATTTACCTTCACGCTGCTAGGAGGGTGGCTCCGCCTCCCTGCACCCCCCGTGGGGGGCTCCGTCCCCCACACCCCACAGAACTTAAATATACCAACTCCGAGATCACACTACAGTATGGAAGATGGAAATCTTTCCATTCCGCACTGTACGGAGATGCCGGTGGTCTCGGCCATATGAATGTCGACATTCTGAAATGTCAACCATATGAAGGGAACCCGTATGCACGTATGTCCACATACATATATACACACACAGAGCCATCCTGTTAATATTACCTCATTGGTCAGATTATCAACAACAGTACCAAATACAATTGTTGTTTTGTGGACATGAAATTGGAAGGGTATACCTTTTATTTCTATTTTCTTACACACACACATACACACATGTAGGTGCAGCATGCATACATGTACGCTTGTATGTTACAGAAGTAAACAGGTAGCCAGAATGATAGTGACCGTCTGACTCTTAGCTAAAGGACTTTAGAAATAAAGTTGTCACTATGTTGTTTTCTTATTTCCATGTCTTCTCCAAGGACGTGTCATTTTTCCCAAGTGTAACTTTAGAACTTTGCATTATGCATATACACATTCAGTGATATATGTATACTTTTCGTTTTATTTATATATATATATATATATATATATGTATATACACACACACATATATGTGTGTGTGTATACATATATATAAAATCGATGAATGATGTGCTTTATTTAAATTAATTAAATCCACACAATCACGTCTTTTTGTGGTAAGACTTTTCTATTTGAACACTAGTGGTGCAAAAAATCCTCAGAACAAATTTTAATAACTTTTAATGTCACTCCAAAAAAACTGAATACAAGGCACCAAAAGTCACCAGTAACAAAATCTAAACAAGTGCCCTGAAAAGATGGAAAAACAGCATTCCACAGCTTTGATGCCAGTATTTTAATAATAAAAACACCAACACATAAACACCTCACAAATGATATTGCGTTTTCATCCCTAGTGCACAGACTTCATCAGATGTGGACAAAAAACATTAACCCAACTTTTATACCCCTCTCATTATTCAATTAAAAGAGTAAAATTAGTAATATAATCAGTTAAAACATGTTAAAATGCTGTTAAAAAGCCATTTAAAAACTTTTATAAAAAACATACTGACAAAATACATTCTAAATATGCATCTGCAAAAACATAGATTTCTCTAGTTAAAACTATTTAGTTATAAAAATGTTTTTGCATGAAGCCTAAAATGCATGTAAAAAGAAAGCAAAAACGGAGTGTCATTTGTGAGGCGTTTATGTGTTGGTGTTTTTATTATTAAAATATTGGCATCGAAGCTGTGGAGTGCTGTTTTTCCATCTTTCCAGGGCACTCGTTTGAAATTTTAATGTAAGTTACAAACTTTCACACCATTACAGTGGATGCTTTATCATACCCTTGCTTTCTTGTCAGTACAGTGCCTGGATTTACTAGGTTTGCTGTGAATAATTGCATGTTGTTTAACTGACACAAGATTATAAACATAAAATCTTACAAGGTCACAATTCAAATCATAAAAACTTTTTTTTTTTTTTTTGCAGGAGAGTATTCCTTACTGCATTCTTTAATATGAGAACAAGCCCCCACCAATCCCTGAATTATGTATGTTTATATATAAATGGTTTCCTGGCAAGCAGTGCTACTGTCACAAGTTCAAGCTTTTGAAATACTAGCAAAGTAGTTTGAAAATTCACTTTTCTGGTATTTAGTTGTGTGAGGTTGTAGTATACTAAGGAAAGGAATTTGCCCTGTCCCCACTGTAGTGTGAACTCGGAATATAAGTAGCAGCAGGTGGGGGAACAAACAGTTTTGTTTTTCGAAACTTGTAGCACTGATTTTTTTTGTTTCAGTGTTTAAGTGCCCAAACTTTAGACAGTTTGAACACTTGACATATACTCTTAGGTACAGTTCCAAAATAGTTTGTTGACAGAGTTTTACTTCTGCAGAAATTGATAGAAAACACTCCTTGTCAAGCGCTGGAGGTTTGGAAATGAGGAAGATTGAGTGTTTGCAGTGAGATGCTTTTGCATTAAAGGTGGGAGTATGTTGGCTGGGGGTTGTGGGTTAGGGAGTAATAGCCAGGGAAGGGGATTTATTTTATGTTGTTCATGTGTGGCAAAGCTTTCCTGCCCATCTTTGTGTACTAATCCCATCCCTTTATGTTAACCTTATAAAAAAAAATTCCCTACCACTAACACTGTCCAGACAAAGCGTATTTAAAGTTAGTGGTAAGATTTTGTTTAACCAGTCAGAAAAGGAAACTGTTTGTTCTCCTTTTGTGTTGGGTTGCAGTTTAAATTTTTTATTCTGTTAGAAAGTTTTATTTTAGTTTGCCATCAGTGATGTTTCAGTGTTTGTGCATGCCACTAGAGAGATAAATTGTGTGCACATATATTAAATATGCATATATATATATATATATATATATATATATATATATACACATACACACATGCACAAACTTATATATTTACTTATATGTGTATGTACACACATGCGCACACACACACACACTCTCTCTGAGCTCTTGAGATCAGACGAAATTAGGAACGATTGGAAAAAGTGATAAAAAAGCACAGCAGACACCTTTTTGCTCTTGTCCAAATCTGTCAGTGATTAGAAGCTGGTGATCCTTCAGTGGCAATGTTCTGAGTGTTGATCAAGTGGATGCTGGCAAACAGTATAATTCCTGGATTTACCTACTTGATCTACCTATCTTTTGCTATTCTTGGAAGTTTTCATTAACATGGAACTGATTTTATTTTACTGGCACATTCTAGTACTTAACAAAACCTTCAGTAGCTTTCTTATTGCCCTTTAATTTGAGCATCACTTGCATATGTTCATTGTATGGATTACTACCTTAGTAGCCTTAGCTGTATGGGTTGTATTCTGCTAAGGATGTGTTCTACATGGCCAAACCGTTAGTCCCCTCAAGCTGAGCTGACTCTGTGAGCTTTCGAGGAGTGACAGTCTGTTTACTCTGTTTCATTGCTGGGTAGATAAGTTTATTTCGGAGGAAAAACATCCACTTTTTGTCATAGAAATTGTATTTTTTCTGTAAAATGTTTTTAAAGATGAAAAAGGGGTTGTTGCTGTTAAGCGACCTTTATTTTTAAACAGGAGAGTCACTTTTTTACTTTTGTGGGAAAAGGTTATTTTAAGCTTCCTTTTCTCTGGTAAAAGTTGTGTTAATTTACTTTTGGGGATGGGTAAGTGTTTAATGTGCTTTTTACTGTTTTACAGGGAAAAAGTTGCTTTGTACTACTTATCTGTTTTACCAAGTACTGTGTTGCCAGGCTTCCTGGGAAACAGGCACTGTTTTCAGTTTAACCATGGAACAACTTACCAGTTCCTTGGTCCTTTCTTTTTCCAGACACAAAACCAAGAAAATTCTTAAACAACACTTGTCATCACAGCAGGCTGCGAAAATACTCGAGTCACAGATGGATGATTCTCTTGTGGCCAAAATTGGTTCCTCAGACCATTCAACATTTTTTTCTTGGCTTCCTGTGGTGTTGTTATAGCCACCATGCACCAGGGGTTAGACACATCCTCTGCAGTTGTTGGGAGTGTCCTTGGCCAGCAAGGAAGAGTTACTATCTTTTGCCCTTGGAGAAGGGGCAGAGAATGCCACTCTGCCTAGTCAGAAAGCTGTGCCCATCCTTGTGGAGCTTTCTCCTGGCAAAAGTTCCAGTAAGTAACAAATACTCCAACATGTTTTTTTCTGTTTCGGTTACTTTAGATGAGTGATTTTTTTTTGGATTTCGCTCAGCGTTTAGTTCTGGCTATGGTCCCTTCCTGATTGTCTGTTTCTTGTGTAAGAAAAAGGAGTTCTTCATTTTCTGAAGAGATTCAAGTTTTTGAACCTCAAAATGTTTATGCAGGGGCAGATTATTTAGTCTCCAATGATTTTTGATTCTGATTCTGAGGAGTGTGTGGCATTGGCCAGTCCCTTTGAAGGATTCTCTTTCTGTGAAACTATTTGCATAACAAATCAGTTGCTTCAGTGGGAAAACAGTGATATTTTTCAGTCCCTCAGGAAGTGTTATGATTTGTTACAGTAGGAATTTCCAAAACCCATTCCTCCTGTTTTTTTCTGCTTTGGAGGATGTTTTTGTTACAGTCTGTAACTTGCGTGGCAGCTAGCCTGCATCCCTCATGAAAGCAGATAGATTGTATAACGTTTATCATTTTTTTAAGTTTTCATATACCCATTCCAGATCTGACGCATCAGCTGTTGTTTTAAGTGGACCCGGTTGTTACTAAACATTTGGTTAATTATGGTCATTCACCTTCTGACCGGGTTGGGGAGGTATTTGATAAACTTGGGAAGAAAGTGTGTTTTTCTGCAATATTTGTTTTTAGAATTCTCGGCTGTCAAGCTCATGTTGATGTTTATGCTTGCCTCTTTTGAGAATATGAGGAATGTTTTGGCATTTGTCTCATCTTCTGAGGATAAATGTATTTTGACTTATTTAATTGCTTCTGTATCTTTAATGGCTTCCCATAGTTTGAAATGTGATTATGATTTGGCTGATGCCATTTCTGGGTTGTTGCCATTGAATCTGTTATGAGGAGGTTTGCTTGGTTGAGTTCTCAAAGCATTCCATGTGATGTCATAAAGGAAATTTTGAATGTTTCCCTTGTACAGAGTTAGTTTTGGACCTTCTGCTGCAGAGATCCATGTATAGTGTGATGTGAGAGGTATGCTGATTCATGATATCTCTCATTTTTTTTTCAGTTTCCTTCTCCAGGTTGACCAAGGGATTTAATGCTCCCCTGCCATCTTCTTTTAAAGGCAAAATAAACAGACCAGCAAGCTGTGGGTAAGCAAATGTTTAAGTTATGACTTCGACTTTCCAAGAAGTAGAACCCCCAGTACTATCAACAGTCTAATAAATTTGTATGACTGTTTACAAGACTTTCATCACCCCCAGGCTGGCAAACCCTAAATCCATCAAGGTTACTTTTGGTAGTGGGACCCCCCCCCCTTTTTTTTCGTAGGGATTCCCCACTCTTGCCAGACTTGACTCTTCTTTCCCTCCTGTTTCAGAGCATTTCCTCTCTTAGTTGGTGGTAGAAGCTCTCTTTTCTCCTCTTTTAGAAGAGTTTTATCTAAAATTGCTTCTCATATTAATTTCTCTTTTTTGCCACTTATTTTTCTTTTGAGTTTTCTGGTAACTTTAGATCTAAAAGATGCAAGTTATTACTTTTCTAGATCTAAATTTCAGAAATTTCTAAAGGTTTTTCTGTGTCTACATCACATTATTAGTTTCTCTGTATTACCCATGGTCTTTCCACTACTATACGGGTATTTGCAAAGTGTCTAGGTTCCGTGATAGCCTGCGGACTGCAAGGTGTTCACATTTTTACTTATTTAGGCAACTTGCCTTTCTTTGAAGGATATTTTCCTAAGAGTTAGAAATATTTCACTTAGTTAGTGGATCCCCTACACAGGCTAGGATTCCAGGAGAATGTACAGGTTAAGGTATTATGTATCTAGATTTGTTTCTGAGTTTTTGTACTCAGACTGCTGTCCTAGCAGGAGAGTTCCTTAGCATTCTGGGTCCCATGGCATCTGTGATTCTCATGTTACCTTTTGCAAGACTCCACATGACAGAAATCCTTTCGTACCTGTATGTTCCCAGAGTGAACATCCTTCGCCATTTTAGTTTCCAGTTTTGTTGTTTGTGAATAGTGAGATTTTTTTGTGGAGGCATCAAATTTTTCAAAATCCAGGTCTCCCTCCCAGATCCAACACAGTTGGTCACTATTGATGCCTTAGAATTTGCTTGGGGAATAGTAATTATGAGGATAAAAGTGGAAGGTTTTTGTAACCGAATACACCGACCAAAACATTTAAAAATAAAAGAGGTATTGGCAGTTATAAATATTCTCAACTCTTAATCATTTTTGGTCCCGTACATGTTCCAGCTTATTTACAGACAGCAGTGCAGTGATATGGTGCATAAACAAGCAAGAGGGAACCAGTTCTATCCTCTATGCAGACTAACTGAGGTAACCTGGGATATAGCTTTTCGGTACAATCTGACTCTACAGGCATCTTACATTCTTTGTGTCGCAGACAAGCTGAGCACAACCAGGGCAAACCCTCACTAGTGGGATTTTTCATCAGGGGATCTTCCAAGATTTGATACAGCTGTGAGGAACACCTCAAGCAGATCTTTTTGTCTCCACTCTCCACTGTCGTTTGGTGAAATTCTGCTTTGGATCCCCATCCTTGAAGGCCTGGAACACTGATGCTTTTTCTTTTTCTTAGATAGGAGTTTTCCAGTATGCTTTTTATCCTTCCTAGTAATATCCATGGTCTTTGTGAAGATGTTGGATGGCTCTACAAACATCATTGTGTGGATTCACTTCTGGTCCAGGCAACAGTGGATATCCTTTCTTTTGAAATGGCCAGGGGGCAATTGCCACAAGCTCCTTACAGACTGGATCTACTCATACAAGACCCAAGGGAGTTTGATACTTCCTGACCATAAATTCTGCAACTGATTGCCTGGATGATACAATCTTAATACCTTCCATGCACTTTTTTATGAGAATGGGCAGCGGGTGTTAGAGGCAATAAATCTGCTACTAGGAGACCAAATATTAGCAAACGGAAAAGGTTTTCTAGGTGGTGTCAAGAAAAGAACTAGCACCCATTCAGAGCTAGTGTCCTTCTGGTTCTGCATTATTTGTGTGAGTTATTATCCTATGATTTTACTCTTTACTCAAGATTCATTTATCAGTCATTGCAGTATGTCTGTCCATGGAATCCCACTCTTTACAATGCAGTCTCATATAAAAATGTTTTGAAAGGGGTGTTATATATAAAGTCTCTTAGAAAACTGGTGGCTCCTTCTTGGTTGTTGTGCTAGAAATATTAACTCTTGCTCCTTTTGAAAAAGGCATCAGGCTGGCCTGAGTTACGTTACATGAAAAACAGTCTTACTAAATGCTCTGAACTCTGCAAGAAGCATATCTGAGCTGCACGCTCTTATGGTGAGTCAGCTTCATCTCATTTTCCTACAAAGATAGGGTTTATTTAAGAACTAATCCTTCATTTATGCTTCAAGTTGTATCTGAGTTTACTTTGAACCAAACTATCCACCTCCCTGTGTTCTTTCCACAACCCAAAAATGAGGGAGAAAGGATACTACACATCCTGGATGTCCACAGACAACTCGGTTACTAAGTTTGACAGAACAAAATGTTTCAGGAACACTGATTAGTTTGTCATTTCTTGTGAAGGTATGACAAAGGGACAGCCTGTCTCAAAGCAGACTATTTCCAAATGTTTGTTTAATGCTATTACCTTTTGATCTGAAGTTGTTGTCTTCATTTGACCTTCAAACTGTGGGTTACTGGATCCGGCACGGATCCGACTCGGCCACATATCCAGCATATGATCTGAGCTCCAAGCTACTTCCCTACCCATAACGCCCCTGTCTCTGTCCTCCCTTTGGATCTTGTTTGCCGCACTTCATGCCCGCATCGTGATGCATGCTCTAGGCTACAGTTTTAGGGTAAGTGACTTTTTCTGCCTTTTTGACACTCTTTATGTTGAAACCCCCAAACCAGGCTTACAAAAATACATGGAGTGTGGCCACAAGCTTTCTCCAGCTGATGGCCACACTCTGTGCATTGAATGTCTTGGGGCTGCCCACTTGGAGACCTCCTGTACTATCTGTGCTGGGTTTAATCCCTGGGCACTAATGGACAGGAGGAATAAGTTAATTTTGAAGGGCCTTCTCCTCCTCCTACCACCAGGGCCCAGGGCTCTTCTGCCCCAGCTTCTGCTTCCATTTCTGCCCTGGGACTCAACCTCCCGCCAAGAGGTCTGAGGATAGAGACATCCTCTAAGTCCAAGGACAGGGCCAGGCAGTGATCCCTGGATTGCTCGTCCACAGTGGGCTGTCCAGCAAAAGTAAGGTTGGCTCAGAGGAAGGAATCCCCGAGGCTCCATTCCCGTTGGTTCTGTCCAGAGCCGGAGAAGCTTCAGACCCTGTTGCCTGCACAGGCTTCCTCTCACTGCCCCTCTAGGCCGGTGTTGGTAGCTTCCTCTTCCCGCTTCACCCGCAGTCTTTCCGAAGCAGAGATGGATAGGATGATGCAGAAGTTTATCTCCATTCAGATACAGATGGGAGTCTTACCTGCCCCCTCTCCCTCTGGAGTAGGGGGTATGCAGTCTGTGTTCATCCCTATTATTCCTTCTCTGATCTGACCTCCGGTTTCGGAGCCCTTGGATCTGAGTACACTCTGCGTTGAGGGGTCTCCTACAGTGGTAGCTTGTACCTCGACACCGGCCATGGCCTTGAGCAGGTCAGATCCAACTAGCTCGGAGCCATAGCCTTGGCGCTGAATCCGAGGGGATGGTGTCGGCTCCGAGTTTTTTGGAGCAGAGCCTCCCCTTTGGAGTCTTGGTGCTTGGAGGGTCAACTCTGGCTCCCTCGTTGGGTCAAAGGGTTATGGCTCCTTCCATTGTCCCTTCTCAGGAGGTCCATTCCCTTTTGGCTTTCAACGTGGTGGAGAGGGACCTCTCGATCCCGTTGAGAGTCTTGACAATCTCATCTTCAGAGTCCAGCCCAGCTCCCTCTGTTTCTGATGTGGACCTGGCCATCCTGCCATCTGAAGGACAGCCTGTGGCCTCTTTGTCCCAGGGTGCTCCCACTTGGGAACAGCGAGAAGTTGGCGAGTCCTCCCCAGAAACCCCCCACTGAGGAGGTTCCTTGCAAACATACATGCAGAAAGAGGCACTTGTCTTCCATAAGGGACTCCGGTGTGGAGTCCACCGATTTGGAGGAAGGGGAAGGTTCCCCCCAGTCACCCCCCCAAGGATGTCTCCTTTGGAGACATCATGGATATCCTACACCAGAGTGGGGCATGGTCTGCCCAAAAACCTAACCTGAATGAGTCAGTGTTCCTGGAGACATTTGGTGTAGGACCCTCTACTTCCTGTTTGTCCCCTCCCACGGATCCTTTGGTGGATCTTATTACATGTCGGGCGTGGAAGGAACCGAACACAGTGCAGCCCATTCCCAAATGCCAGGACAAACTTTAGAGTGCCCCTACGGACAGGACCTATTGGACCAAGGGATCCCCGGTTGATGCCATGGTGGTGGCAGCTGCCACTAAATAGGAGCTCGCTCAGGGGAGCTCTCTGGTTCATCCTCCTGACTGAGAGTCCAGGATAATGGACCATTTTGGGAAGCGGGTGTACACTTCAGCAATGTTTTCTGTGCATGCACTGAATTATTTAGCACATGTGTTTAGGCTGCAATGAGACCTAGTCAAGGAGATCGCTGAGTCTACTCCTGGGTCCATGTCGGCAGAGGACAAAAAAGTGTTCTCCTCTCGAATGGCCACCCTGGACATCTATCGCTAATGCCTGTATGTGTCTCCTCTCCCATGCAACTGAGGGCGCCGCTAGAGCTGCCGGTACAGACGTTGCCATTAGGTGCCATGCCTGGCTGTGGCTCTGTGCATTTTTGGAACCCTTTAAGGCATCTTTTACAAATGCCCTGTACGACGGTTCCACCCTTTTTGGGAAGTCGGTACGTGATACCTTAGTTCAGAGTGAGAAGGACGGGAAGACTTTGTCTGCCATTGGGATTTGCTTTTTGGCCCCTCAACGAACCTTCTTTAGGAATCAGCAAGGGACCAAGAAAATATAGTTCTGGAAATCTCAGATCTATTGCCAGGACACTCAGGACTCCCCTTCCCCTAGGGCAGGGATAGACGTCTCCGTAAAGGCAGAGGGGGTCCGAGAAATCAAGGGTCTCGAGAGCCTTTCTTGGAGAGACTCACGCAGCAACCCTAAAGGGTTGCCTGGCTGCTCATCTCTGAAGGCAGTCGGGGTTCTCCTCTCCCTGCATCCAATGGCCTGGGAGTCCATCATGGAAGATCGTTGAGTGTTGCAAATTATATCCAGAGGTTATTCAGTCCCCTTTATCAAGCCACCTCCACCAGCCAAACACTTACCCAGATGTTCCACCTGCACAAAGGGAGGATGTGGCACTGGAAATTGCAAAGCTGCTAGAAAAGCGAGTCATCCAAATTGTCCCCCCAGACCAGTCCGGGTTAGGCATTTATTCCAGGTTCTTTTTGGTGCCAAAGAGTACGAGGGACTTAAGACCCATTCTGGATCTCTCCATCTTGAACCTGTCAGTGGCCAAGATGAAATTCTGGATGGTCACCCTGCAACATATCCTGCCCTTCCTGCAGGAGTGCAATTGGATGTGCTCGATCGACCATCAAGATGCATACTACCACATCAAAATAGACAGGTGCTTTCAAAGGTTTCTCTGCTTCCGGCTGGGAGCCAGTCATTACCAGTTCAGAGCGCTCCCTTTTGGTCTCACCACAGCCCCCAGGGTGTTCACCAAAGTGATGACAGTGGTAGCGACTCACCTGAGAGTCCAGGGTATACAGGTCTTTTCCTACCTGGACGATTGGCTCCTCACTGGCCCTTCCAGGCATCAACTCTGCTAAGTGAGGGATTCCTTTCTTCTCTTAGCCCAGCGGTTGGGCATTACCATCAATCTCAGCAATTCATCACTGGCCCCGGTTCAAGTATTAGATTTCACTGGGGCTCGATTGGACATGATTCAAACCAAAGTCTTTCCTACCTTGGAGAGAATACAGTCTCTGAAGCTACATGTCCTTTGTATTCTTCAAGCTCAGTCACTGACAGCGGAAGTGGTATTAAGGGCATTGGGTCCATGGCGGCCACGATCAATCTTTTACCCATGGTGCGGTTTCACATGCGGGTTCTTCAGTGGACCCTCGTGGCTCAATGGTCCTTGTTGGATCTCCCATTGTCACAACCCATTCGAGTCTCTTAGGTTTGCAGGGACTCTCTTCTGTGGTGGATTCATTCTCTGGAACTTGTTCGGGGTTGTTGTTTTCTTCCATTTTCCCCCTCAGCCACGATGACTGCAAATGCCTTCCTTCTAGGGAGGGGGGGTACTGCTCGGGAAAGACAGTCCAAGGCACGTGGTCCCCTTACAAGACCAGATTGCATATCAGCGTCCTGGAGATGATGGTGGTCCTTCTAGCATTACAGGTTGTCCATGCCTATCTTCCCTCAGTGACAATTGCTATCCAGACAGGCAATAATATGTCTGTGGTCTGCTACATCAACAAGCAGGGGAAACCAGATCTTATCCCCTATGTCGTGAAACCATGAGAGTATGGGAGTTGGCGATCTCCACCTGCCGTTTTCTGGTGGCAAAGCACATTCCAGGGAGGTACAACATTCTAATGCATAGGCTCAGCAGGTTTATTCTGATGCCTTATGAGTCGTCTCTGAATCCTTTAGTAGTGAAACAGATCTTTCTCAAGTGGGGTCAGCCTTGCTGCGATCTCTTTGCCTCTCCTTCCAATGTGAAATGCAGTGAGTTTTTTGCTCTGAATCTCCCACTGGGGGAAGCCCCCAGAGATGCTGTGATTCATGGTTGGCCCCCTGGTCCTTTGTATGCTTATCTGCCTCTTCCCTTAATACCAAAATGATTTCAGAAAACTCGCAGGCTGGGGAGCTTAGTTATCCTCATTGCCCCATTTTGGCCTCGCCCAGTCTGGTTCCCCTATCCGTGGTCTCACCTGGTGACTCCAGCATGGACGTTGGATACAGTTCTGGATCTCATTTCTCATCCTTCAGGAATTCCCCATCCAGACCTGGACAGTCTGAAGCTCACTGCTTGGCTGATCCAGTTCCTATGAAAGTCAGGACTCCCAGATTATCTTCACCTGTCAAAAGGATCCTGGTGGCGGCTCATAAGTCTTACACCAGAAGGGTGTACTCTAGCAAATGGAGATGTTTTCCGATCTGGGCTTCGCAGCGTGGCCTAGATCCTTTCACTGCCCCGGTTTCTGCAGTTTTAGAATTTTTGGCAGGGATCTTTCAGCAAGGTGCCAGTTCTTCTGCAGTCAAGGTCCAATTAGCAGCAATTTCTTATTTTCATGTAGATGATAACATCGCTTCTGTAGCATCTTCTAAGCTTTGCAAAGCCTTCTTAAAAGGCACCTTTCTTCTTCTTTGTCCCCCGGTGAAGGATCCTACGCTGCCGTGCGATCTTACGTTAGTTCTGCAAGCTCTTGTTTCATCCCCCTTTGAGCCTGCAGCCTCTGTGGACCTGCACTTTTTGTTAAGGAAGATAGCCTTTTTGGTTGCTATTAACTTCTGACAGGAGGGTTTCGGAGCTTCAAGCTTTGTTGATCAAGCCTCCTTATATGAGTTTTCATAAGGATAGGGTATCCTTGTGTACTAATCCATCCTTTCTTCCTAAGGTAGCTTCAGAGTCCAATATTAATCAGGTGATTAATCTCCCAGTCTTTTTTCCCAAATTTTAAAAATAAGGGAGAATACAAATTGCATTTGTTGGATGTACACAGACAGTTATGTTTTTACCTGCACAGGACTAAATCCTTTCGTAAGTATGACCAACTCTTCATTTCCTACTCTAAACCCTTTCTGGGAAAACCAGTATTGACGGTCACCATTGCCTGTTGGATTTCCTAGTACGTATTCTGCTAGGGGTTTATCCCTGCCAGGTCATGTGAAGTCACATTCCACTAGATCTGTGGCTACTTCAGCGGCCTTTTGGTCCAGAGTTTCATTAGATGACATCTTCTCTGCGGCTACTTGGGCTTCATACCTTTATCTTGCATTATAAGTTGGACATCATGTCCAGGAACAGGGCATCCTTTGGTGCCGTCGTTCTCCAGAATATCCTTCCATGAGGGCCTCCCAGGTATTTAGTGGCTGGGGACTCTGTCCCACAGGTTGAAGACCAAATGAAGACAACAACTTCAGATAAAGAAGTTATGTACTCACCATAACATTTTATCTGAGCTGTTGCTCTTCATTTGTCTTCATCTGTTCCCTCCCTCCTTCCCCCTGCCTTGCATAGACTGTGTGGTGGTCTGGTGAGTAGAGGATGTGGTCACCACCAGGGTGCCTTTTACTCTCTCTTTCTTGCTTATAGAGACATTTAGCATGGGACAAGGTGTTGGTTCGGCTGTGGATGCTAGGTTAGGCAGCAAGCTCAATCTGAATGAATGAAGGAGACAGGGGCATTATGGGTAGGAGAGGAGCTTAGAACTCAGATGTTGGATATGCGACCAAGTCGGATCCGTGCTGGATCTGGTAAACCACAGACTGAAGACAAATTAAGAGCAACAACTCAGATGGAACATTATGGTGAGTACATGACTTCTTTTTATATCCACTACAACATAAAAATTCCAAGCAGCATGAAGGCTGAATCCACCAGTGATTTGGTTTTATCTTGTGGTATTTTAAAAAGGGTTAGATTGTGGAAGGATTCTAGAAGCACCAACTTGGAGCACTAAGCACACTTCTACAAAGCACTATAAATGAGATTTTTTATCCGGGTCTAGGACAGGCTTTGCCTAGACAATTCTCAAGGGGTCTCTTGGACCCTCGTCCTTCCTCCACCCAGTTAGTGTAAGCAGTGCTAATATACCTATAAGGCTACTGCAGCAGTTGAACATAGTATAGCTGTGTAAGTAAATTTTACCTGTAACAGTAGACATTTGAATGATCACTACTTTAGTAGCCACTTCCTTCCATCCCCCTTATTTTTGTATATCTTTTTGCCAGTGTGTGGGCTTTTATTGTTATTTTCTCAGCATTGTCCTTGTCAGGGCTTTAACTTTCCTCTCTCAATTGGTATTAAATTTCTGAAGGACTTGGTGCCCAAACCTGACTTTTGTTTAGCTCAGCAATAGCCGACTAAAAGTTTGGGTGTATGTAAGGTACCCTGAAGTTGTTATATTCTTAACATGATATAATCCATATAGCTAAGGCTGCTGCAGCATCGATCATTTGAACAGCCACACAACTGTATTTTTCTTAACATTCCTGAATTTTAGCATATTTTTCTTTAACCTGTCACTTCCTCAGCAGATTAAATACCTATGCTAGAGCTAGTGATAATTTACTGAGTGGTAGTGAGAACAATAGCAATAGTATTTAATCTGAGTATTTAATTTTTTAGGTTTTCTTTATCAGAAACTAGCTGTTCACAAGAAGATAATTTTCCACCTAATGTATCTGTAAAAGTGAATGGAAAGCCATGTAGTCTTCCTGTAAGTATCTTTAAAAACTTTTTATTTTTTTATTACTTAGCTTTATATTGACACTGCTTTTGGTTTGCATTTGGTTTGACTTTTATTTGTTATGTTGTAGGGCTATCTTCCACCTATGAAAAATGGAGTTGAACCAAAGCGACCAAGCCGTCCTGTTAATATTACCTCATTGGTCCGATTATCAACAACAGTACCAAATACAATTGTTGTTTCGTGGACATCTGAAATTGGAAGGGTATACCTTTTATTTCTATTTTCTTACTTAATTATGAAACAGACATGATCGTCTTCCATCTACTCCTTGCTCTGTTACACAAATAGGTGATTACTGTCATAAGTCCTTCCTTCATTTTGGCATAACATCTGATGTTATGTTGTCCCATCTCGCCTTCATTCTTGCTGGTTGGGTTCGGAGCCGTGCATTGGTTCCGACTTGGCCTTATACTAAAGCTCAAGAGCTTTCACAGGCTTGAGGCTATACCCTATCCCATGATGCCTGGCGACAGTTACCCAGATCTCATTTGCTGCTTTGCTAGATCGGGATTGCCTTTCTCTGGCTCAGGCTAAGTTTTTGTTGTTGTGTCTTTCGGCTTTTCCCGGTTAGGGGTCGTCACAGCGGAACTCCGGTCCACTAATGATTGGTAGTTGATTTTTATGTGCCGAGTTACCAGCCCTGACATACAACCTTCAGCAAAGGTACGCCCATTCACGCATGTCTCCACGCAGAAGACACTCTAGCTGAGAATCGAACCGGACAGCGTCTTACTGTGAGGCGACAATGCTACTGCAGCACCACCACCGCAGGTAGGCTAAGTCTTTGTTATTTACTTATATTTGTCTGATTTTTCTATCTTTTTATGTTATAAACCTTAAACTTCTCTCGTCTTCTCGTACTAGGAGCTTAGTGGTAGTTTTGTATTACCAAATTGTGTTATCGCTGTTTTTTTTTCTTGCAGTGTTGTTGTGTAGGCCATCGTTTTTTGCAGGCCTTTTCTAACCCTATCCCATTAAAGTTTAAGTTTGTCCTGAATGAACCCATTTAATTTAGAGGGTTCATTTTTTGTCCTTTTTTATTTTAGCCCGTTTTAATTAGAGGGCTCCCTCCCTTTTTTCTACTGCCTTTCTCCCTGAGGTTTCGTCGTTTAAGATAGAGATGTCTCCTCTGGCTAGAGGAGATTGTCATTTAAATTAGAGACCTCCCATCTAGTTTTCCCCTGTTTAAAAAAAAAACAAAAAACTCTTTGACTCTTTTTGTTGTAAAATAAAATGTCTAAAGATACTGGAGAGAAAAGTTCTAAGGAAGCCAAACAATTAGGCTTCAAAAAGTGTGACTCATACACAGCGAAGAAGTCGCTGACTGACGGGCACACTAGCTGTGTCTATTGCTTAGGTGCGGTTCATCTGCAGGATTCCTGCTCTGTCTGTCATGGGTTCACTTCCAGGGTCATGCAGGAACGCAGGAATAAGTTAATTGTAAGGGGTTTACTTAAGGTTGATGTGGCATTGGAAGGGAGTCAGTCCTCTAAATCCTCCCAATCTCCCTCATCAGAAAAATCTTCAAAAAAAATATTCTTCGGCTCCGGCGTCCGATTCGACAAAGAAGCCTGTCAAACATGTAACTTCAGATCCGAAGGCTGTCAGGCCTGAAAAGGCAACAACTTCATCGGCTCCACCAGCTTTATCGGAGCCAGTTCAGAGCCACAAAAGGAGCCAGTCCCCAACTCTGAAACCAGTTTACTCTGTGCCCCAGTCACCCCTTTTGCAATCAGTGGCTCGTAGTCATAAATCCTCCACTTTTTCCTCTCGATCCTCCAGGAGTCTCTCGGATGATGACGTGGAGTGGGTGGTCAAGAAGTTGCTTCAGACTTCAGCCTATTCTCTTGAGTCCAGCCCATACTGAAGTGGAGCCAGCATCTGTTCCTCCTATGACTCGGATGAGTTTGGAGCCGGAGTGTCTGGATGTCCTTGCGGTGGAACCGTAGGGTCCAAAAACCACAACCGGTGTCTCGGCCCCCGACTACTGCTCTGACCTCTTCGATGCTATCTTCTCTTGGGGGGGGGGGTTCCGGGAGCTGACACTCCCTCGTCGGGTCCAGGGAAGTGAGTCGGATTGGACCCTTGTCGGATCCGACTCTTCCACTTGGGGTTTCGATGCAGGTGAGTTCAGCGCCCACATCTGCCTCAGAGCCATCCTACTTGGCATGGGGGTGGTGTCCCAGCTCCTCAGAGCCGGAGGCTCTCTTGGTCCAGGATCATGGTGCCTTCGAGGTGATGAGTGTGCTGTCCCCCCAGACAGCTCCACCCTCGGCTCCAGCTACTCCTCCCTCAAAAGGACTGGTGTGAACCTCTGTACCATCCCTCCAGCCCAAGCGTAGAGAGCCAATGCCCCAGGATGCCCCAATGGACGATCCAGTTTCTTCTGAAACTTCCCCAGAGTATCCCTCTGAGGAGGTCCCTCGGAAGAGGACTTGTAAGAGGAAACATTTAGACTCCCCTGAGTCTGTCACATCGGATACGGACTTGGATACGGACTTAGAGGATACAGAAGTGTCCCCACAGTCACCCTCTGAGGATATCTCCTTTTCTGACATCTTAGAGATCCTGAAGCAGAGCGGTTGCTGGAAGACCCTCTCCCCTTCTGAAGGTGAGTCTGTATACCTGGAGGCATTTGGATCTCGACCATCCACCTCTTGGGTATCTCCGCCTTTCAGCCAGCTCCTTGGCATAGTTAGTCGAAAGGCGTGGGGCTCTCCAGAATCTGTAGAACCTGTTCCAAGGAGGCTCAACAAGTTTATAACTGCCGCGGATGACAAGGAATTCTTAACCAAAGGTGCCCCAGTAGATGCTTTGGTGGTGGTGGCAGCCACCAAGAAGAACGATGGACAGATATGGGAAGCATATGTTTTCTTCAGCAGCCTTTACTCTTAGGTCGCTGAACTACTTGTTTCATTTTACCTGACTTCAGAGGGATCTCCTGAAAAAGCTAGGAGATACCCTCCAGAGTGCTACAGCTGAGGGAGTGCCGGACAAGGTAAACTCTCAACTTGTGACTTTAAATTTTGTAGTGAACTCCTCCATGCGTCTCATCTCCTATGCAGCCAATGGAGTGAGTAGGGCAGCAGGCAGAGGGATAGCTCTGAGGAGACATTCCTGGATGCACCTTTGTGAGTTTGTTCAACCCTTTTAAGTCTTCCTTTATAAGCGCTTCTTTTGACGGCTCATTTTTGTTCAGACCCAAAGTTGAAGAGATTCTGACCAGGTGCAAACAAGAAGGCAAAACTCTGTCTGCCATGGGAGTACATTTCTCCGTCCCTACCAGACCTTATCCCAAAGGTCAGAAGGGTGGGAAAATGTGGTTCTGGAAATCCCGAAGAGCTTTGCCAGATGCACGTGGTAATTTTTCCCCTAGGGGCAGAGGGGAAAATAACAATGGAAGACACCGCCCTTGACGCAGAGGGGGTCCACAAAATCAGGGAGACAGAGATACATTCTCTGGCAGGCCCTTCCAGTGCTCCTGAAAGGAGGCCCACCTGTCCACCTCTGGAGGCAGTTGGGGGCAGACTATGACTGTACCCAAAAGCCTGGCTCAATATCACTCAAGACAAATGGGTATGGTCGATTATATCCGAGGGATTCAACATACTCTTCTCCTTTCCACCCCTTCTGTCAAGATCAGTCCCAGACATCCCACCCGGTCAAAGGGATCAAGCAGCCCTAGAAATCCAAAGGTTGCTAGGAAAAAGAGTCATCCAAAAAGTTCTCGCAGACCAAATCGGATCCAGAACTTACTTCAAGGTTCTTTTTAGTTCCATAGAAGACAGGGGACTGGAGACCAATCTTGGATCTCAGCAAGCTGAACAAGTCTGTAAAAAAAAAAAAAAAAAAGCAAAGTTCCTGATGGTGACACTGCAGTCTGTACTCCCTTTTGCGGAACAAGACAATTGGATGTGCTCAGTAGATCTTTAGGATGTGTACTACCATATAAAGATAGACAGGCGATCCAGGAGATATCTACGTTTCTGGCTGGGAGCCAGTCATTACCAATTCAGAGCTCTGCCCTTTGGTCTCACTACAGCCCCAAGAGTGTTTACCAAATGCATGGCAGTAGTCACGGCTCACCTGAGGTGTCTAGGATTCCGGGTGTTTCTGTACGTAGACAGCTGGCTCCTGACCACCACTACCGAGAATTTACTGACCAAGGCAAGGGACACCACCATTCATCTCTGCTCAGAGCTAGGTATTACCATCAATTTCGAAAAATCTGCCTTGTTGCCTTCACAGCATATTACCTTCATAGGGGCAGACTTAAACACAAAAGACATGGTAGCAAAACTGCCTCATGAAAGGGTACAAAGACTACGCTGTCAGATATCAATATTGCTCATGAGGAGGAAAGTGCAGGCAAAGTTTGTTCTCAAGGTTCTGGGTTCATTGGCAGCTGTGATAACATTAGTTCCACTGTCGCATCTACACATGAGAGTATTACAGTGGCTGCTGTTTGCTCAATGGTCCATGCAGGAGTTACCCATGTCACACAAGATCCTCATTATGGACACCTGCAAGAGGGACCTACAATGGTGGCTTCAGTCCACGCAGGTAACAATAGGCAGACCATTCGTTCTCTCCCAACCAGTAGCTACAGTGACCAAGGATGCTTCCCAGATTGGGGGGGGGCATTATCTGGGACAGACTGGCCAAGGGACTTGGCAGGAACATGAATACCACTTGCACATCATTGTCCTAGAGATGAGAGTGGTGCTTCTGGCATTGCAAGCATTCCAGAGCTGTCTTCCAATGGGTACGATCGCAGTACAGACAGACAATATGTCCGTGGTCTGGTACATCAACAAGCAAGGCAGAACCAGATCCTACCCCCTGTGTCGAGAGGCTCAAAGAGTATGGCTATGGGCAGTTTTTTCTCAACGTTTTCTGACTGCAGTGCACATTCTGGGGAAATCCATTGTGATAGCAGACAAATTAAGCCAGGCATTTCTTATGCCCCAGAGTGGTCCCTGAGAATATTTTGCAAATGGGGCCAGCCTTGCTGCAACCTCTTTGCTACATCCATGAACTCCAAATGCAGCAGCTACCTTGCCCTAATTCCAACTCCGGGGGAGTCTTCGAGGGATGCACTTGTTCACGACTGGCCCCTGGGACTTCTTTATGCATTCCCACAATTTCTAATAATACCCAAAGTTCTTCAGAAAGCCAAGTCATTGAGTTGCAGGCTAATTCTCGTTGCTCCTTACTGGCCTCATCAAATCTGGTTCCCTTTCCTATGGCCTCATCTCCAGGAGGAGCCCTGGATCCTGGACCCAGTACCAGATCTTCAGACCTATCAGTCAGGAATGCTGCATCCCTCTATTCAGACCCTTAGGCTGACAGCTTGGTTGCTCCACTTCCCATCTTAGCCAGGCTTCCGGACATGTCCCCAGCAGTGCGACACATTCTGGTTTCATTGCACAAGAATGCAACTAGAAAACTATATGCTAGTAAATGGAAAAGGTTTTCTTGTTGGGCTGCCAAAAATCATATAGACCCCTTTACAGCCCCTGTAACTTTAATTCTTGAGTTTTTAGCAGAAACTTTTAATCAAGGTGCAGCTGCAGCCACTGTATGAGTACAATTAGCTGCCATATTAAACTACCATGTAGGAGACATGAGATCAAATATAATGTCTCACAGATTATGCAAAGCCTTCCTGAGGGGTACTTTCCTATTAAGACCTCCAATAAGTGAACCGCCACCTCCTTGGGATCTAAATTTGGTACTTTATTTCTCTCCCCATACTTAAAGAAATCCCAGTCCCTCAGAGCCACACGCTGCAGGGATCTAAACCTTGTCATCACAATAAATAAAACATGCTGGAGGGATAGGTTCCTGACCCAGAGACTCCCCAGACTCTGGAATAGACTGCCCATACATGTCAAGCAGAGCGCCTCTTTGGCCCTCTTCAAAAGGAACCTTGACGATTGGATGGGAGAAAGGAAATTCACCCCGGGGATCACGTCAGTCGCCCTGCTAAACAGGGGTCCAGGGAAGTAAATAGTGTGGGAAGAAATAGCCAGGGAATTGTTATGGCTAGGCTTGTATAGGCCCTAGGGCCGATAGCCTAGTACCAACCTATGAACCATTCGAGCCAGCTTCCTCTTGTCCACTAAAGTTTCTAACATGGAATTCAGTCTTTCTGACAGCCATTACTTCGGCTAGGAGGGTTTCAGAACTACAAGCTCTGTCTATTCGCCCTATCTAATTTTCCACAAAGACAGTCTCTCTCTTAGAACAAATCCTTCATTCCTGCCCAAAGTGTGTTGAGTCCAACTTAAATCAGTCTGTTGACCTACCTGCCTTTTTTTTCAATTATAGCAACAAGTATAAGCTTCACCAGTTGGATGTCCATAGGCAGTTGCGCTTCTATTTACATAGAACAAAGGAGTTTAGAAAATCTGACCAATTATTTGCCTCATTTTTAGAAAGTAAAAAAAGAGCACCAGTTTCAAGAGTCACTCTATCTAAATGGCTTACAGACAACATTACTTATGCATATAATTCTCAGAATAAGTAACTGCAGGAAAAAGCTGAGGCCACTCAACTAGAGCTATGTCAACTTTGTCCGCTTTTCAAGCCAGATTACCTTTGGTCTAATTTGTGCTGCAGCCACATAGGTCAATCATCATACCTTTATCACTCATTACAAAGTAGATGTGGCCTCCCAGAACAGGGCTTCCTTTGGTTCCACTGTTCTCTAGAGTTTATTCCCTTGAGCCACCCAACCAGCAAGAATGAAGGTGAGATGGGACAACATAACATAAAGAAGTTATGTACTCACCATAACGTTCCATGTTTGTTGTCCATAATCTCACCTTCATTCTTGCATTCCACCCTCCTTCCCCCTTCCTGAAGGATCGAGAGGAATTTTTTGAGTTGGTCATAAAGTTCGCTTCATGAGACATGAGCTAAGAATTATTATCTTTACCTTTTTGGTTATATAAGTTCTAGTGATTAGTATTTGCAAACAAGATCTGGGTAACTGTCGCCAGGCATCATAAGATAGAGTATAGCCTTGAGCCAGTGAAAGCTCTCGAGCTTTAGTATAAGGCCGAGTCAGGACCAATGCTCAGTTCCAAACCCAACCAGCAAGATTGAAGGCGAGATTATGGACAGCAAACATGGAACGTTATGGTGAGTACATAACTTCTTTTTAGCCCCTCATCTTTTCTGACATGTCTAAAAGCACTAGCTTGTGGCATTGGAAGTTTCTTTTGATAATGTTACTCTTCAGAAACGTTGCAACATTGTGTGGCTGGTTTTGCATATGTATTCTGCAGCTTTTTAACAGTAAGATAGTTGCAAACCAACACTTCAGTAAAGCAACAAAACTTAGAAGATGAAAAGCATTGTAAGTTTTTTTTTAGATGTTTGCGTAATTACAGAAGAGAAATAAAGCCAAGATATCAGTTGTAAAATCACCGTCATGGTATTATACTTACTTGAGAATTAGGTAAACATCTGGTCAATTGTGCTAGCTTCATTTCTTTTATTAGCATGCATTAGATTGGAAGTTTGCCCATTGTTAACATTCAGGTGACGCCAACAGATCAATAATTACCCATTTTAGGATTATGTTTCTACTTTTGTAGGCTGAAGTTTTGTTACTTTTGTCTTTTAAAATCCTTTTGATTGTGATTTAGAGATCTTTTCATGGAATTTTACTTCTTTGCAAAAGGTCACATATAGGTGTGCTTGAGGCTGACTGATTCCACTGAAGGACTTGAAAACTTTCATATGGTCTTTTGTTTCTTGGCACATCTCATAACATCTTTCTTTCATTGTGCTTTGCATAATAATGATCCTTACAACAAAGAGCATGTAGTTTGAGCACTTTTCCAGAACATAAAGAAATCTCATAGTTTTAAGCCAAGGGCAGCTGCAACTCTTTTACGGGGATAGTTTTCTACAGAAGGCATGCATGAAATATCTGAACATCTAAAAATGGGCAAGATGATAGCATTTAGAGCTTCCACAGACGTAGAGCAAGAGGTATTTGTGATTCTGTGTGGTGACTCCCTTCTGGCCATGTCAGCACTGGTTCCCCTCCTCCTTCATTTGTCCAAGGGCAATCACCACAAGTTACCCCCTCAGTGGACCTGCTCACACAGCACAAGGGGACTCCGATTCACCCACACTGTCAATCCCTTCAACTCACCCTGTGGTTGATAGGATTCTGATCCCCTTCAGACACCTGCACAACAAGGACATGCTAAATGTCCTGCAGGAGGCCAGGAAACCCAACACAAGAAAATCCTATCTTTCAAAGTGGAAAAGGTTTTCTATTTGGTGCCACAAAAGACAGTTGGACCCACTGGAAAGCGACATTCCTCTAATCCTGTCTTACCTGTATGAACTAATGCCGACAGGACTGGCTTACTCATCTCTAAAAGCACATTTGTCTGCAATTTCTGTCTGTTTACCTATGGACCCCCCCTTGCATCCAGACTTCCGGCTAAACTTTTTCTCAAAGGGGTACTACACTTGAGACTACCCAGGAAACACCCCCCTTACTGGGACCTTAACTATGTATTAGAGAGACTCACTTAAGCCCCCTTTCAGCCAGCAGACAAGGCTCCTATAAAATTTTGCACATGGAAAACTGTTTTATTGGTAGCTGTGATATCAGCCAGAAGGGTCTCAGAGCTGCAGGCTCTTATGGCTACACCACCCTTCTTAGTCTTCCACCTTGACAGGGTGACTCTCAGGACCAATCCATCATTCACACCCAAAGTAGTGAATGACCTATCCTTGAACCAGGCCATTCACCTGCCTTCCTTTTTCCCCAACCCACAGGGGGATAGTGAGAGAGTACTTCATTCCCGACACATCCATAGGCAACTTAGGTTTTACCTACATAAAACCAAGCCCATTAGGAAATCAGACCAATTGTTTGTCTTCTTCCACCCCAGGGTTCCGGGGGAAGCGGTGACCAAACAGACCATACCGGCCTGGATCTCCAGGGCCATTTCTTTCTGTTACCTTCACCATGGGAAGACCTTGCAGGGCAGTGTCAAAGCCCACTACACCAGAGCAGTGGTCTCTTCTGGAGCCTTCTTTAAAGGGCTAGATAGCAACACCATACTTGAGGCAGACACCTGGTCCTCTGTGCACATCTTCACCAAGCACTACAAACTTTCCTAGAAACTTCTTCTAGGCCACCACCCAATTCTCAGTGAGGTTTGGTACTCACCCACATGTAGAATACTGCAACATTGGAATAGAAGGACATAGGAAAGTTGTGTAAAATCTTACCATAACCATAGATGTCCTTCTCTTCCATGTTGCAGTATTCCTTCCCTCCCTCCTTCCCCTCCTATCAGGTTGCACTTCCTCTCCTGGGTCACACTGGACAGGCTATGCCGTTTATAGGACTGGCTCCGACTGGTGCTTTTTAGGTTCTGAGGGCTGGTGCGTACAGCTGTCACATTTATGGCCCATGTTCCTGCTGCCACGTTAGACATCTGAGTCACCTAGAGGGACTGAAAATCTTTTAAATCCTGGCCGGACGAACTGAAAGGAAGATTGGTAAACCCACAAGTAGAATACTGCAACATGGAAGAAAAGGACATCTATGGTTATGGTAAGATTTTGCACAACTTTCCTTTATTCGAAGTATCTCAAAGTGTGTTAAAGTGCTTACAGTGTGTGCTTATTACTGTGCATTTATCCCGAGGAATTTATTTGGGTGCAGAGTGCAACTGTTTGTAAAGTGCAGTCAAATACAGCCATTTCGAAAAGTTTCTTATACTGGATGTGTCTGTTCGCAAAGTGCTGCCATTACAGAGAGTTTCTTGCACTGTAAAGAGTTATTTAGTAAAGTACCACCATTTTTGGGATGTTTCAGTGTACTGTTTATTCGCAAAGTGCAGCTACTTCGCAATGTTTCTTACTCTGAGCTTCTTCTGACCAGTTCATTCGCACAGTGCAGTTATTTTGAAGTGTTTCTTACACTGATAGGAGGTGATTTCTACAGTATAGTAATTTCAAGAGTATTACCGTGCCTGAGAGACTTATTTTGCTAAGTTCAGTTATTCAGAGGCTTGTTATGCTATTGGACAAAGTTACAAGTAGTGACATAAATTTCTGGCATATATTTATATGTGCAAGTTCGTGCATGTTTGCAAAAGCCTTCACTGGTATGTGTTAATATGGCAGATGGATTTTGAAAACCCTCACCACTTGTGTTTGTTCAGAATATTACAGAGAATTGGAGAGTATTTGATTAACAGTACAACATTTTTATACAAGCAGCTTATTCTGACAAAGATGCATGCACCAGGGTATTAATTTTCCTAAACCTAGCTGGGTCAGAGGCCATTGAAAGAGAGCGTTCATTTGTGTATGCACCAGCAATATATGAGGAAGAAGGTGAAAATCACCATATTGTTGTGCAGGCTAAATCAAGGGAAGACTCCAAGTGTTTGAAGTGTAAATTCAGGGAAATGTGCAAACCCCAAACAGATATTACATTAGAGAGGCACTTGTTTTACACAAGAGATCAGAAACCAGGAGAAACTTTTGCAGCTTATATAACTTGACCTGAGAAACAAAGCTAAAATGTGTAGGTTTGGTGATTTAAAGGATGAGTTGATAAAGGACAGATTCATGTGTGGTATTAATGGTGCTGCAGTGAGAAAGATTTGCTTTGTGACAGTGATTTAATGTTGAGTAAAGCTGTTGAGATTTGCCAAATCTATGAAATTACAGAAAGGCACGCAAGTATACACCATAGATGTGGTTGACTTATTTAGTTCCATTCCACATGATATTGGGCTGGAACATTTTTCAGAAGACCTTTTTGGAATACACAACGCTTAATGGGGCTCTTATGAATTTGTCATGGATGTTATGGAGATTATTCTTCATAATAATTACATTTGTTTTGAAAATGAGTTTTTTAAACAATCAAAAGGGGTCGCAATGGGATCGAGCTGTGCTCCCATGTATGCTAATTTAGTGATGGCATCATGGGAAAAGAGATGCATCTTTGATTCAGGTTTTGGTTGTGAATGGTTGACATATTTGCGTTATTTGGATGACATCTTTGTCCTCTGGAAGGGTGAGAGGTCAGTTGTGGACAATTTCACTCACTACAGTAATAACATTTGTGGTTATTTTAAGTTCACCCACAATATTTGTACTGCGGTCATAGAATACCTTGATGGTGATCATTACTAGAGACATCAGTCAGTGTAAGTTTACTTATAAAGTGTTTCGTAAGCCAACCTATTCTAACAGTTTTTTTGGCTTATGATAGTAATCATCCAGTGAAGAGGAACATTGTAAGGGGTCAGATGATCAGTGGTGCTAGAATGTGTTCTACGTTGTCTGATTTTAAGTTTGAGCTTGGTAACCTTATCAATATAGAAAACCACAGGAAAACAAAACAATAAACCAAGGTGGAAAAACAGCATTGCAACAATGAAAAGTCCAAATCTTTAATATTAAAACCAAGGTTTAGCACTTTCTTCCCTCAATTTGGGGACTTCCTCAGAACAACTCTATACATTGAAACCAACCCTTAAATATTAACATCAGTTAAACTGTCTAATTAATTAAGTACCCATTACATAAATTACAATGAAATGCAACCATTTAAAAATACTACACCAATACAACAACATAAAAACATCAACCTAAAATATTTTTTTAACTTTAATACACTAGATATGCTAACATCCTTATTAATACCTAGATGCTGAGTTGCATTTAAATGCAACTGCCATTTCAATTCATATATATCCAGATGCACATCTAATACTCTCCCTTACATGCCTTTAACTATTTGCTGTATTACTAAAAACTTAAAAGTGTGGTCATCATGTTCCATTATATGCCTACTTAGGGCATTAGTCATTTTATGATTTTTAATGTCCAATAAATGCTCACCTGTTCTATCTTTAAAATTTCTACTGGTTTTCCCTATGTAATATATTGAGCATTTTTGACACTTGGCCATATAAACCACATTTTTACTAAGCAATTAAAATGGCCCGTTAAAAAAATCTCTCTACCATTCAAATTAAAACAATCTCCATTTTCCAAAATGTGGGAACAATGCGTACACATCCCACATTTATAATTCCCTACTAATCTATTAATATGTACTTCATTGGTTGTACTATTCATTTCTAAAAGGTTTTTGAATGAAAGTGTTTCATAAGCCAACGTATTCTAACAGTTTTTTGGCTTATGATAGTAATCATCCACACTTTGTGAAGAGGAACATCGTAAGGGGTCAGATGATCAGAGGTGCTAGAATGTGTTCTACGGTCTCTGATTTTAAGATTGAGCTTGGTAACCTTATCAATATGTTTGTGACCTGGGGCTACCCTGAAAAATGGGTCCAGGAGATTGGTATGGAAGTCCTAGAAGTTTGGGGCACAAGGTTTATTTCCTTGCTTGGACAAAGTTTTGTTAATAATAAAGGGGCATGAACAAATAATCAAAACTTTTCTCATTCTATTGTCACTTATTTTGGTTCCTTTGGCCAGAAAGTTAGAGACATCTTGACAAAAAATTGGGTGATACTGGAATGCAACAGTTAATTGTATAGCAAATTGGGCAATAAGCCACTTTTCACTCACAAGGTAGGACACGATTTGAAGTTCCTATTCGAACACTCATTTACTACTCACACTGTCACTAAGGGAACAAGGAGCTGTGGTTCCTGTAAGTACTGTTCTTTTGTTTTGAAAGCAACAGACATCTTGATAGGTAATCCCCTTTGGACAGTTACTTAGCAGGGGAAATTGTGACAATATAGGTTTAGCATATGTTTGTGTTTGTCAGGGCTGTAACGGGTTTTACATGGGTAAAACAGAAAGGTCTCTTAAAAGAAGTTATAAACATCTTTATGCCATAGAAACCCACAATAACAACAGTGCTCTGTACAAACACACACTTTCTTGTGATGCCTACAATGGTTTTAAGTTTAGTATTCTGGAGATTAAGAAAAACATTAGGGGCGACAATTGGTCTAATGAAATATACAAGAGTGAGTTTAGATGGCAGTTAATTCTTAATGCCAACCCCCCCCCCCCCCCAGGAATTAATGAACATATAATAGTGATGCCGATTTTAAGGGATAGGGCATCTATTTTGTAACATATTTTAACATAGAGTATAATTTATATTGAAATAGTTTTATTAATTGTTATCACACACACAGTGTTTCACTTGTATATATGTTTACTAGCCAACTATGGTTCTTATGGGCTTGTTTAAGGCTGTTTTTATAGATATCACTTTAATTCTTGATTGTTTAATTAGTGTTGTGCTATTTAACTGTTGCAAGTTGGCAGTCACTTTGTTTTTGATAAAGTCCTATACTTGTCAGGACGAAAGAGCTTACCAAGTCTGAAGTGGATTTAATAAGTCTTTGTGGTTCTACACTCCATTGATTGTTTATTTGGACTTTCCTCTCACTTCCAGTAGGTGGTTTTATGTTTTTCTTTGTTACTTTCCACCAAAGCTACATTTTTTTACATATGTAGGTCATTTATTTAATAGCACTGGCTTGCGACCAGACCTGTCCAAACAAACAGCCATTCTTGAGATGCCAGCTCCAGATAATGTTCAAGCACTACAACATATTTTTGGCATGGTCAACTATTTAGGCAAGTTTATACCAGACTTCAGTGAGTTGACAGCACCTTTAAGAGAGCTGATGTGCAAAAATGTTATATGGTCATAGTTGGAACAGCACCACAAAGCATTTGAAGACCTTAAGCAGAAAATCGCTAACCCACCTACATTAAGATACTATGATGCCAGTAAACCAGTAACACTTTCCTGTGGTGCTTCAAAATTTGGTCTTGGTGCAGTCATTCTTCAAGAAGGCAGACCAGTATCCTATGCATCCAGAACTTTTACCCAAACTGAGATGCAGTATGCTCAACTTGAGAAAGAACTTTTGGCGATAGTATTTGCATGTTCAAAGTTTCATGATTATAGTTGTGGTCGAGCTATTCAGATTGAAACTGATCACCAACCTTTAGTTACTATTTTAAAGAAGCCTATCCATTCAGCTCCAGCGAGATTACAAAAATGATGCTCAAATTACAAAAGTTCAACTACAAAATGGTCTATATAACAGGCAAACTTCTTTATCTGCCTGATAGCTTAACCAGATTGCCCAGAAATACCACGGAATGGCTTCATGCAGAAAAGTTTGACTTTGATGTCATGGAAATGCATAATTTTTCTACCACGAGACTTGATGAGCTAAGAGGTCATACAAAGACTGGTCCAGTTTTGCAAAAGCTCAGTCACTACCTTAATGTTGGATGGCCGTCAAAGCAATCTAGTGTACCATTTGAAGTGCAAACCTATTTTCCTTACAGAGGTGAGATGTTGACGGAAGATGACATTATTTTCAGAGGTCCTAAAATTGTTGTTCCTGCTTCCTTACAACTTGAGTTTATCCAGATTTTGCATTGTGGTCACCCAGGTTCTGAGTCTGCCAGAAGAAGGGTGAGAGGACTAGTATTTTGTCCTTCTCTAGCAAATGATTTCGATAAAGTACTTTCTTCTTGTTCATTATGCAGTAGTACTAAACCACATTTGCAAAGAGAACCACTTCAGCTAAGTCAAGTTCCTGAACTACCTTGGTCAACAGTAGCCACTGATATATTCAAGTGGAACAATCAGCATTACTTGGTGTTTGTAGACTCTTATTCAAACTGGTTTGAGATTGATTTACTACCTAACCTAATGTACACTGCTGTTATTACTAAGTTTTACTACCTAACCTAATGTACACTGCTGTTATTACTAAGTTGAAATGCCATTTGTCAGTCCGTGGTAGTCCACATAAAGTTATTTCTGACAGTGGTACTCAATTTACTAGTCAGTTGTTTCAGAAATTTGCAAAAGAATGGGACTTTATACATGTTACTAGTAGTCCAGAATATGCACAGGCAAATGGACTAGCTGAAAGTGCAGTGCAGAGTGCAAAGCAATTACTTGAAAGGTCAAAGTGTAGCAATACTAATGTCTTTTTGAATTTACTTAATCTCAGAACCATACCCTGTGACAATATACTTGGCTTGCCTGCTCAGAGACTTCTGTCTAGGCAAACCAGAGCAATGTTGCCGATCAGTTCCAGTTTGTTGAGGCCTAAAGATAAGAACAACAGGACAATTAGAGCTCAGGTATTCAGAAAACATTCTTCCCAGAAGTCCAGCTATGATAAATCGAGCAGATTTCTTCATCCATTGAAAGAGGGAGAGACAGTGAGGATACAAACGGTGAAAGGTTTCGACTGGATAGGTCAAGTAATAGGTATATGTATCAAGCCGAGATCCTACTTTGTAAAATCTGAGGGTCTGGAGTACAGGAGAAATCACAGACATATTCTTCCTGTATCAGAATCTATATCGCAGCATTATTCCTGTGATACCGACTCTAGATCTCAGAGAAATCCAGACAATGCTCCTGTTGTACAATGTCTCTTTACCTCCACTACCAGTCCTGATGATGTTCCTGATGTCCCAAAAGGTGGACATTCAGCAGAGATGGTCCCAGTTGCCAGACCTGATTCCAGTTTCTACGTCACATGATTTGGTCGGATTTCCAGACCTAGTGTGAAATACACAGCAACCTGGACATAACTGTGTATATGTGTTTATTTCTGTATAATTGCATGACAAAAAATTATTTGTATTGATTGCATGTCGATTAATGTCATCAACATTGCATGATTTATTTCTCAGAGAGGGAGGATGTAATGGAATACGTTTTCTGTATATTTAAGAAGCATTCCAAAGCCTGAACATGCATATAAATAGCATGTGCTAGGTTCAGTGGCATTTTGTGAGTGCAGCCAGAGAGTGAGCATGTATGAATGTAATAGCTAGCTTGTTTATAAGTTTATCTAAGTTAAAGTTAAAGTTGTTAAGCCTCAATCCTGATGTGTTTGTACATAATAAAGCTGCTTGAACAGAACCCACAAAGTCTTGTATATTGTATCTTGACTAGACGAGTGACAGATACTATAACTGGTAAGATGGAGTACTTAAATTGGGATTGCTCCCTGGTCTCTGGCATCCAAAGGAGATACTATGATTCTACAAATGGAGTCTCCTAAGCTGTCTGCAGTTCCTCCTGTGTTGGCAGCACTTTTAGACACCTCTGATGCTTCTGTAGCTCCTGACTCTCAACCCCCATGACTAAGAAACCTGAAAGTGCCTGCCAACTGCAAATTCTTGTTGAAATGCCCTTCTGGTCACCCTTCTGTGTTTTCAGTCTCAACTGATAAGCCTTCTAAACTTTCACCTTCTAAGCCCCTTCCATCTAATAAGGATAGTAGAGCTATTTCCCTGTTTGGGTCTACTTCCTAGGTTGCTTATCACTCCATAAAATGCAATTATAATGCTGCTGATTCCTCTTCCAAGGCTGCTGCTTTTGGTTCTGTGATGAGGCGTTATTCTTGACTTCGTCTTCAGGCCTTGCCTTATTATTGATATTAAAGCCAAATTCTGGCTGCTCCTCTGGATAATTATAACTCTTTTTGGGACATCTGCTGCTGATCTTTTTAAGTCCTCCAGGATAAGGATAAGGCCATACAGGAACTGGAGCATATTTTTGTCTTCCCTATGCCTACTTTTTTCATAGACAGACTCACCACCCTCCCAAAAGTAAGAAAGGTTATAGGTGTATTCCTCCTAAGTCCACCCAGACTCCTGAGAAGCAATCCTTTCAGGACAAGCCTATTTCTGTTTTGACATTTTGCTTCCTGTTCCCCTTGGGCAGGTACCCTTATAGGTTCATAGCTTGGTACTAGGCTATCGGCCATAGGGCCTCTATAAAGCTAGCCATAACAATTCCCTGGCTATTACTTCCCACACTATTTACTTCCCTGGACGCCTGTGTAGCAGGGTGACTGACGTGATCCCCGGGGTGAATTTCCTTTCTCCCATCCAATCGTCAAGGTTTCTTTTGAAGAGGGCCAAAGAGGCGCTCTGCTTGACTTGTATGGGCAGTCTATTCCAGAGTCTGGGGAGTCTCTGGGTCAGGAACCTATCCCTCCAGCATGTTTTGTTTATTGTGATGACAAGGTTTAAATCCGTGGAGCGTGTGGCTCTGATGGATTGGGATTTCTTTAAATGTAGCATGTCCAACAGTTCTGGGTTTGACATGGCCTTGTATGTTAAGCAGAGATCATCTCTGAGTAGACGATATGCGACAGAGTATAGCTGGAGTTGTTTAAGGTGGTCAGCTTAGGGCATCTGCTTTAGGCCTGTGATTCTTTTAGTGAGGTATTTCTGTGGCCTTCCCTGTTGTTGCAGATGTCTTGAGAGGTGCATACTAAACGGGGCATTGTATGCTATAATGGGTCTAATGAGGGATGAGTGAGACAATGACCTCCTTTTTTCAGGATGAAAAGCCCTTAGTGATGAGGTGTGCCACATAGAAGGATTTCCTGACTATTGTGGCGATGTGGTTATCGAAGGTGAGAACACTGTCCACCTGTGTCCCTAAGTCTCTTATCACACTTTCTGTGTTTAGTGTACTGCCACCTGTGTGGTAATTCACGGGTACATGTTTCTTCCCAAAGGGGATAACTATACTTTTCTTGGCATTGAGCTTGAGCTCATGGCTGTGGCACCAAGCATCTGTTTCTGTAAGGCCCTTTTGTAGAGTATCCACATCATTTGGGGATTTAATAATGGCTCCCAGTTTGCAGTCATCTGCGAACTTTGTTAGCCAGAGTCCCTTAGTGTTGGCCTGTACTTCAGAGAAGTAGATGCCAAACAAGAGCAGTCCCAGGACTGAACCCTGAGGTACTGTACTTGTCTGGAGCTAGATTTGGAGTCGGCTACTTTTAGTGTGGGTTCTGTCAGTAAGCTAGTTGGCAACCCATCGAGTGACGTACGGATTAATGCCCAGCTTAGTAAGTTTATCTATAATTCCAGAGTGGGGGATGGTGTCAGAGGCCTTGGCGAGGTCCAGATAGGCTGTGTGGACTGCCTTACCCTCGTCCACAGTTCTGGAGACTGATTTGAAGAAGTCAGTCAGGTTCAGGAGACTGATTTGAAGAAGTCAGTCAGGTTCAGGAGACAAGATCGGCCCTTCACAAACCCAAACTGGGTGGGGTCCAATGTTTGAAGGTTGCCAATGTCTTTGTTTATAAGTTCCATGATAATACGTCCCATGGCCTTGCAGATCAGGCTCGTCAGACTGATGGGGAGGTAGTCCCGGGATCCAAGGTTGATCCCCCCTCGTGGAGTGGAATAACTGTAGCTGTGCACCACTCAGTGGGCATGAAGCCTGAGGTGAGGCTGTGATTAAACATGACACTTAGATGAGGTGCCAGTTCATTTTGTAGTTCATGTAATACACAGCCCGGGATGTCATCTGGTCCCATGGATGCTATATTCTTAGCTTTGGAGAGTGCGTTTTTTACCTGTGTGGCCATTATTAATGGAATTTGGCAGTCTTCCAGTATTGAAATGGGCCGTTTAGGGGGTGAGAGGGGAGTGAACTTTGCACTGAATTGATCTGCCAGGATATTGGCAATATCCTTGGGATCAGTCTATTTAATGCCATTCTGTTGTAGCTCAGAGCAGATCTGAGCATTGACATTTAGATTTGTGACATAGTTATAGAATGCCTTGTGGTTGTCTTTGGAATCTTTGGTAATTTTATTTTCATAACTAGCTTTGGAGGATTTTATGAGGGATCTCAACTTCTTACTGAGGCTGGTAAGGGAGTTTTTTGCATCCTGGGATTTTCCTCTTTTCTGCAACAGTTTCTTCCTTTTGTTGTAAAGTTTGTTTATGGCAGGGGACCACCAGATTGGCTTCCTTTTTTTGGAGGAGAGCATCTTGGTTCTATTTGGGATGGCACGATTCATGCATGAGTGGATGTGCTCATACAGTGCCTTAGTGTAGGATTCAGCAGTCGAACTTTCAGTTCCCGTCTTCATGGGTATCATGAAGTTTGTCACTTCTGACTTGAGTAGCATGAAGTTGGCTTTGGAGAAGTTTTTTTATGGAGGTTTCCTTACTGGGAGGTGGGTGTGGGATGTGGATGTTAAGGGTGATTAGCTTGTGGTCAGACCTAACCAACAAGGGGGGTGACCATAGGTGTGGAGCATCGATTTCCCATGTTGGTAATGACCAGGTCTAGGATATTGGAGCCCCTGGTGGGACTATGGATTAGTTGATCCAGGGCGTTGGAATTTATGAATTCCAAGAACCTTGTCACTCTACATTTCTCTGTCTCTCCCAAATTGGCAACAGATCACCTCAGACTCTTGCGTGCTCTCTATCATTTATCAGGTTTATTTTATGATATTGAAATCTCTTCCAGACCAACTCTCTCTTTCCCCACAGGTTTTACACTCCCTTCTGGATCAGGGCACCATGCAAACTGTTGCACCCACTCAAGTGGGAAGAGGATTTTACTCCAGGATGTTTTTGGTTCCTTGGAAGGAATGAACTTGGAGACAAGTTCTGGACCTCTCTCTCTCCTCGCAAAACTTTTCTCAAGGTCCCTTCTTTCAGGATGTTGTCTCTTCAGACTTTGTTTCCTCTTCTCCTGCAGATCATCTTGGTCTCTTTAGACCTCAAGGATACCTATCGTCAAATCCTTCTTAACCCTCTGTTCAGGAAATTTGTACATTTCTCTGTTTCTTCCTCTCATTTTCAGTTCTCTGCTTTGCCCTTTAGCCTTTCTACCGCCCCATGGGTATTCCCCAAATGCCTCGCTCTTGTCATTGCCTTTTTTCAGCCTCTGAGGGATACAGATATTCCTTTATCTAGACAACTTGCTTATTCACACTCCTCCTCTCTGTAGTCTTCTGAAGGATCTTCACTTTACCACTTACTTTTTACAAAGTTTGGGGTTCACCATCAATCTCGACAGGTTGGTGCTTACACCCTCCTAGCATCATATTTGTTGCAGTTGCAGGATTCAGACCATTCCTAGGTTGGCCGGTCTTCCTGCTCCCAAGGTTTTCTTTCTGACAGCCTTCCTCTGTTGTCTCTCACAGCCAGGGAATCTCTCTTGATTCTGGAATGTATGGCCTGCACCATTCCCATGGTTTCTCTTGCCAGGCTGCATATGAGGAAGTTTCAGTGGTACCTCATATGCTTGTGGTGTCAACATTGCCATACCCTGGAGTTCCCTGTTCCTTTGCTTCCTTGTCTTAAACTCGAGCTCCATTGCTAGATTCAGCAAGTTTCTGTCAATCTGGGACTGCCCTTTCATGTCCCATTTCCTTCCGAAGAACTGTTCACATCACCTCAGACATGGGGTGGGGTGCTTTTTGTGGTCCTCTGAAAATTCAGGGTATCTACCCTCTTCATCAGAGGTCAGACCATATCATTGTAAAAGAGATGAGGACTCAGCTTCTGGCTCTGCAGGCCTTTCATTTCTTTTTTCTTCCTGGCCACATGAAAATTTTCATGGACAATGCCACTGAGATGCGGTATATCAACAATCAGTGAGGTACGGGTTCTTATCTCCTTTGCAGGCTAGCTCTTCAGGCCTGGAATTTGGCTATCAGTTATCAGATGACTGTTTAGGCAGTTTATATTCTTGTACAGCAGATAGTTGTAGATTTTGTAAGTAGATCCAGTACACAGACTGACGAATGGATGCTTCACAGAGATGTTTCTGGACATAGTCCATCAATGGAGTATTCCTCAGGTAGATCTTTTTGTCTCCCTTCTGAATAGACAACTTCCTCTGTTCTGTTTGAGAGTACCAAG
This sequence comes from Protopterus annectens, assembly GCF_019279795.1. Taxonomy (NCBI): domain Eukaryota; kingdom Metazoa; phylum Chordata; order Ceratodontiformes; family Protopteridae; genus Protopterus; species Protopterus annectens. Next base: position 1,276,198,531 of record NC_056739.1, read on the forward strand.
ATGTTCTTCGTGTTTCACTGTTGTAGTCCTAACATATGGGTTATCCGGCTCCCGGTAGCCTTCAGTCGGCCCGAATACCAGAGTCCTCGGTATATAATGTCGGCTGCCATCGGCTGTAAAACTGATGTCAGAATGTCAGGTATAAAGGGAGTAGGCCGACGCCATTTCCCCAGTCTTTCTTGCCGCAGAGCCCGAAGCAGATGCATTTCGCACTAGTGCCGGTTGGCCATTTATCTTCTTTCTGCATTCCGACTACCAAGTTGAAGACGCCCTTTGATAAGTACCCCGTTGGGGACTCTCTTTTCTTGCTTTAACGAATGTCAGATAAAGTTAATAACTGTTTTGCCTGTGGAAAACAGATTCCGCACCGTGATTTTCATTCCTGTTGTATAACTTGCTTGGGCCTTGAGCACAATGACCCTAACTGTGATCTCTGTGCCTCCTTCAACCCGCATTTCCATATGCCGTAGAGCTAAGATTTTATATAAGCATTTTGGAGTCTGGTCTAAGTTCGTCGTCGGTATGGCGTCTTCTGGACTCCCAACTTCGGATATACCTAGGAAATGCAAGGACAAGGACCGTGACAGGCCTAGGGTTAAAGCTGCTGACGATGGGCCGGTGAAAATGGTTGTCGGCCTAGCGATAGTTAGTGAGGTGCTTTCGCAGCCCCTACAGTCTGCAGATTTTCAGCCGCAGGCCTCTGCCGAGACCTTTACGGAGTCCTCCATGCTGCAGGCTGCTATTTTGTCTTCAGATCCTCCGCCTGTCACCGCCTCAGATGGGTCCGGAGCCGCTATGCAGGCACGGCTTCTGACACCTCCTCTTCTACATGAGACCAGAGCCAGACCGACTACCTTAGCTCAGACTTTTGCAGTTGCTAGGCCTCTCGAGTCCCCCTTGATTACTAGCAAACCTTTCAGCCGCAAATCTACCCACAAGCAGGGGTCGGCCTCCTCTCCTGTGCCTCAATCCCAGTTGGTAAAGATGTCTGGTGATCTTCTTTCCCTTATTAAGGGCTCTCTTCTCCCCCTTCCAAGAGGGCTAGGGAATTGTCTCCTGTTGTTTTGTCTGAATCAGATTCTGAGGTTTCCAGTATTTCTGCTGGTGAGGAAGGAAATTCTCAACTTTTTTCTACCTTTGAGGATTCTGATGCTGAGGACTCTATCCCTTCTGCCTCCCCACCAGAAGGTTTTTCCTTTGGGAATACTTTGAATACTCCTTGATAGCACTTTAAATGGGAAAGTCAGGATTTTCCTCAGTCTAAGAAGAGGATCCTGGAATTTTTGGATTTGCCTAAGCATAAACCTCTAGCTGCACCTCCTGTTTTGGAAGTTGTGGATGATGTTTTCATGGAAAATTCTTTAACTCCTAATTCTGTTCCTCCTGCTACCAGAAAACCTGATAGGTAATATAGGGTTCCTGATTCTCATCAATTTCTTTTTAAAAATCCTAATACTGATCCTGAGATTATTTCTCAAGGTCCCAAGGATGTTAAGGCTACTATATCTAAAAACCCTATACCTTCTGATAAGGAGTCTAGGGCCTTGGACAGGTGGGGTAAAAAGGTCTATACCTCTGCAACTCTTGCAATTAGATCTGTGAATTATCTTTTTCACATGCTTAAGTATCAGCAGCGTACTTTGGAGGCTATTAAGGCTAAGCTTGGGGATATTCCTTTCATGTCGGAGAACAAAGACTTAACAAGATTTTCTAAATTCTGCCACTCTGGTTAATAAGCATTCACTTCATTGTGGTTTTGACACCTTGGAGGCTTCCTGCAGAGCAGCAACCACTGGTTCCGTTATTAGAAGACATGCTTGGCTTAGGGAGCAGCCTCTTTCTGAACCTGTAAAATCTAAATTGCTGGATGTTCCTTTGCACAAAGACAACATTTTTGGTAACAAGGCTGAGGAGGTACTGAAAAAGTTGGAGGATAAAGCGAAATCTATGCAAGCTGTAAAGGATTTCCTTCAGGTTCAGCCTCCTCGGTTTAGTAGGCATTATCCTTCCAAGAATTGGTCTTTCCCTGATCCTGGCAAGCATGGTCGCCGTATGCCTAGGGGTTTCAGATCTTCCAGAGGGCAGGCTTCTGCCCCTCAAAGGGCTAAACAGTGGCATCCTTCTTCTGCTAAATTGGGGAGTTCTAAGTCAGCTTCCCAAAGCAAGCATTCTCAATGACTCTGGCCTTCTTGTGCCTACCTCTGCGGGCCCAGGGTTTCCTTTGGGGGGAAGGTTAGCCAGGTTCGCATGGGTATGGTCAACCATCACAGACGACAAATGGGTGCTCAACATAGTAAACCAAGGTTACGAGTTTTATTTTCACACCTTCCCTGTTCTGCAAGGTTACCCAGACATTCCTAGAACTCTCAGGGCAGAGGTAGAGAATCACATTTCTTCCCTACTGACTATGGGGGCTATAGAGCCAGTTCCTGCAAATCAGGCAGGCCTAGGTTTTTATTGAAGACTTTTTCTGGTACACAAAAAAGGGAGCATCTGGCACCCTCTTCTGGATCTGTCTATTCTAAACACTTTTCTAGTGATTCCCAAATTCAAGTTGCTCACTCTTCAACAGTTACTGCCAATGCTGGGCAAAGATTCATGGCTGGTAATTTTGGATCTCAAGGAAGCTTATCTGCACATCCCAATAAGGGAAAGTTGCAGGCAGTTTCTTCGTTTCAGGGCTGGGGAGCAACACTTCCAATTCTCTGCCCTGCCCTTTAGCTTATCTACTGCTCCCAGAGTTTTCACAAAGTGCCTGGTGCCAGCCATTGCTTTTTGCAGGCAGAGAAACATTCAAATTTATCCTTACCTGGATGACTGTCTCATTCAAGCAAACTCCCCAGAACAGTTAAAAAAGGATTTGGACTTCGTGAAGAACATTCTCACTTCTTTGGGTTACACTCTCAACGAAAAGAAGTCAAAGTTAGTTCCTACAAGGGAGATTGTTTTCCTGGGAGCGAGTCTGAATACAAACAACCAGATGCTATTCCTCCCTCAAGACAAATAACAAGATCTTTCAGCTTATTTCAAGAACTTTGCAAGCATGACCCACCTCTCTGCAAGGCAATTCCTGCAAGCACTGGGGTTCATGGCTTCATGTATCCTGATGATCCCATATGCAAGGCTGCATATGAGAACACTTCAGTGGTACCTCAAGAACCTTTGGTGTCAACACACACAGGGCTTAGACTTGATTCTTCCCCTTATTCCCTGTCTACAAATGGAGTTTCTCCTGGTGGGTGACAGCCTGTTCTCAGAACAAAGGTCTGCCTTTCCACCCACCACCTGCCAGCCAGACTCTCACCACAGATGCCTCAGATTATGCATGGAGGGGGCTCATCTGGAAGGCAGGGGCATACAGGGGACTTGGTGCACTCAACAGATTCATCTGCACATAAACTTAAAAGAATTGATGACAGTGCAGCAGGCCTTGCTGGCTTTCAAGGACCTACTCTACCCTGGGACTCTTTTGATCAGGACAGACAATACCACAGTCATGTGGTACATCAACAAGCAGGGGGGACTCACTCTTACCAGTTGAGCAGACACAGCATGAGACTATGGTCCTTAGCAGCTTCCATGGGCATACATTTCATAACCCAGTATCTTCCAGGGAGGATAAACTCCTTGGCGGATCAGTTGAGCAGACATGATGTTCTTCGTGTTTCACTGTTGCAATCATTACATTTGGGTTATCTGCTTTGCAGTAGCCCTCAGTCAGCCTGATTAACAAAGTCTTGGGTCCTGCGTTGGTTGCTGTCCCTTCTTCCATGACGTCAGGTCGTCAGGGGTATAAAACATGCAGCCGATGTCATTACATCAGTCTTTCTTGCCGTGCGGTGCCCAAAGCAGAAGCAGTTCGCAAGTGCCGGTCGGCCGACTCCTGAAATTTTCGTTTTCAAGTTTCAGAACCAAAGTCTTCAACTAAAGTTAAGTACCCGGTTGGGGAAACTTTTTTTTGCTCCTTACCGATGTCAGTAAAAGTTAATAATTGCATTACTTGTGGAAAGCAAGTACCTTACAAAGATTTTCATTTGTACTGTATTCCTTGCTTAGGCCCTGACCACAACGTGCCTTGCTGTCGGTTTTGTGCTTTATTTAAACAGCGCACTATCTGTTGTTGGTATATTTTTGCTTCTGAATATTTTGGTTCTCGGTTTAATTATCCAGAAATGTCATTGGTTAGCCTTCCGACTACCGGGATTCCGAAAAAACGCAAAGATAAAGACAGACACAGGCCGCTGAGGTCCAAAGCTGCCGACGACACTTCTCCTAAGCCAGTTGCCAGTTCGCCGGTATTCAGTGAGGCGCTTTTGCAGCCCCTGATACCCGCTACTTCTGACTCGCAGGCCTCTACTGAGACCCATTCGGAGTCCGGTATGCTGCAAAATGCTTCAACTATGGAACCTGCGGATGTCTCTACCTTGGATGGGTCCGGAGACACTGTCCAGGCACCGGCTTCTGAGGGTGTATTCAGGCCTATGGACTTGCATATTAAACCAACGCCTCCTTCTTCTTTTAGGCCAAAATTTTGAACCATGCCTAAGAAACCGATGCCCAGGCCACTTGCTTAGGCCTCTATGCCTAAAAAAAATGTTAAGAATGGCTGAAGATCTTATAACTCTAATCAGGGGAAGCCAACCTCCCCCTTCTGCTACTGCAGATTTAAAATGTCTTTCCTGGAAAACAGCTTTCCTTTTGGCAATCACTTCTGCAAGAAGGGTATCTGAATTACAGGACCTTATGGCAGTGGAAACTTTCATCATCTTTCATGCAGACAGGGTGTCCCCTCAGAACCAATCCCTCCTTCATGCCCAAGGTGGTATCCAGTGTGGCTCTTAATCAGTCCATTCATTTGCCTACCTTTTTTCCTAACCCACAGAACAAAGGGGAACGGATACTGCACTCTTTAGATGTGCACAGACAGCTTAGATTCTACTTGAACAGGACTGAACCTCAAATCTGACCAACTACTGGTGGCATTTGCTGCAGGGACAGAAGGGAAAGCTATTTCAAAACAAACCATTTCAAAATGGATAGACCACTGCATTCATTTCTGCTATAAGCACCGTGGAAAACCTATCCCACAGGGCATTAGACCCCATTCAACCAGGGCTGCATCCACCTCTACAGCCTTTCTCAGGGGAGTCCCTACTAAGGACATCTTAGAAGCTGCTACCTGGAGTTCTGTACATACGTTCACCAAGCATTGCCGTTTTTCTCTAAATTCAGGGCTGGTTTTGCCACTTCAGTCTTGCAGGGCCTTATAGCTGGTCCTAATTCTATTTAAATTCCTCCTCCCAACCGTAGCTTTGGGAATCTACCCACATGTAATGACTGCAACAGTGAAACACAGAGAACATAGTACAGTTGTGTACACTTACCTTTAATGTAGATGTTCGAGTGTATTCACTGTTGCAGTCCTGGTTACCCTTCTTCCAGCCCTCTTTTCTTCCTTTGGCTATATCTCAACTCTCACTTACTTTGCTCAAAAATCTTATTGGTGTATTTGATTTTCTGTTGGAGGTATATCCATGTATTTATAGATTTAATTGCTTCCCATTATGGAGGCACCTGACATCTGGGGCAAGAAAAACTGATATAATGGCATCGGCTGCATGTTTTATACCCCTGACGACCTGATGTCATGGAAAAAGGGACAGCAACCAACGCAGGACCCAAGACTTTGTTAATCAGGCCAATTGAGGGCTACTGCAAAGCAGATAACCCAAATGTAATGACTGCAACAGTGAATACACTGGAACATCTACATTTATAGTAAGTGTAAACAACTGTACTTTCTGGATCCTCACGAGTAGCAACTGAATAAGATCATTTTCCATCGCATCACTCAGCATTGGGCACGCCTCAGGTGGAGTTTTTCTCCTCTCACACCAATCATTTCCGTCCAACCTTCTGCACCAGGGACTTTCACAACAAAGCTTGGAGAGTGGACGCTTTGTCCTTCCCATGGACACAACTCTCAGTTTATGCCTTCCCTCCTCTGCCTGTTCTTCCCAGAGTTCTGCTAAAGATAAGGGACGAAAAACCAATGGCTTTTCTTTTATCACCAGATTGGCCCAGGCAGCATTGGTATCCCCTTCTTCACAGTCTTTCCCAAGCTCAGCCTTAGCATCTTCCCCTGGGACCGGATCTGTTGGTTCAGGAAGTGGGAAAGTTTCTTCATCCTCATCTTCAAACTCTGCATTTAACTGCTGGCTAATACTTTAAATGTTTCTCAGCCGGTGGTTGAAGTTCTTCATGAGGCCAGGAGGCCTAGCACCAGGAAATCCTATGCAGATAAATGGAAAAGATTTTGCTCTTGGATGCAGGCTAAAGGAGAAGAGTCTTCCCAACCTTCTCTTTCCCTCATTCTTGATTATCTAGCAGGTTTGCTTAATGGTGGACTTTCCTTTTCTTCAATTAAGATTCATGCTTCAGCAATTTCTGCTCATTGTTCTTTTGAGCAACCAATTTTTTTCTCACCCCTTAATGAAGCAGTTCCTGAGGGGAGCTAGCAGTCTTAGACCTCCCAGAAGAGCTCCTACTCCTGCTTGGGATCTTAATTTTGTCCTGGAGAGGCTTACTCTACCTCCTTTTCAACCTGCTGCCTCTGCAGAATTAATGTTTCTTTCATGGAAGAATGCCTTTCTTTTGGCTATTACTTCTGCCAGAAGGGTTTCGGAGCTGCAAGCGTTAATGGCAGTAGAACCTTTCATTATTTTTCTTATAGATTGGGTTTCTCTGAGAACTAATCCCTCCTTTATGCCTAAGGTGGTTTCCAGTCTGACCCTTAATCAGTCTATTCATCTGCCTACCTTTTTCAATAACCCCAAAATAAAGGGGAAAGGATTCTGCACTCTCTTGATGTGCACAGACAGTTGAGATTTTACTTAAACAGGACTAAACCCTTTCAGACGTCTGAGCAGTTGTTGGTTAGTTTTGCTCCTGGGGCTTAGGGTAAAGCTGTTTTGAAACAAATCATCTCCAAATGGATTGCTCATTCTATTCACTTTTGTTATCTGCAGCATGGAAAGGTTCCCCCTCAGGGTATTAGGACCCATTCTACTAGAGCAGCCTCTAATTCTGCAGCTTTTCTGAGCGGTGTGCCTAAAAAGGCATTCTAAGCAGCTACTTGGTCTTCTGTCCATATTTTCACAAAGCATTGCAATCTACCTTTGATGTTCATCGTGCATACAGCTGCAGTCATAACAGAGGGGTTCTCCTGCCGTCAGGCGGGTCCTCGGTCGGCCGAATTCCAAAGTCTAGGTCCGGCGTCGGTTGTCGTCGCTTCTTCCCTGACGTCAGTGCGACAGGGGTACAAAAGAACCAGCCGACACCATTTTCTTCAGTCTTTCTTGCCGCGCGGTGCCCAAAGCAGAAGCAGTTCGCAAGTGCCGGTCGACCAGCTCCTGAGATTACGAAAATTTGGAAACTGAAGTCTTCTTAAAAGCTAAGTACCCCGTTGGGGAACCTTTTCTTGCCTCAGACCGATGTCAGACAAAGTTAATAATTGTATTTCTTGTGGGAAGCAAATACCGCATAAGGATTTCCATTCCCTCTGTATTCCTTGCTTAGGCCCAGACCACGACATCTCGGTCTGTCGCTTTTGTGCTACATTCAACAAACGCACTATTAAGCGTCGGGCGGAGTTCGCCCAGCATTTTCTTGGGAAAGCATTTAACTATACTATGTCGTCGGATACTCCGACTCCGGTTTTGTCTAAAAAACGCAAAGACAAGGACCGACACTCGAGGTCCGCGGCCTCTACCGACACCACGCCAAAGCCGACTACACATGGTCCGGTTCTCAGCGAGGCGCCTACACAGCCCCTGATTACCGACGACACATCTTTGGCAGTGTCTCCTGTACCCGAGGTCGCAGGCTCCTCGGCCCACACCCCGACTACAGATACCGAAGCCACTCTTGGCGTTGAAACACAGAATGTGGACAGGTCCACCTCCACTCAAGGCGTCTTCAGACCTTCATCTTCTTTCTTCATCAAGGCTTTCACCAAGTCTAAAGCAACCATGCACCCTAAGAGACCAGCTACACAGGGCCCATCTCCAGGCCCCATGCCTAAGAAACAGATGCTTAAAATGGCTGAGGATTTAATTACTCTAATCAGAGGTTCTCAGCCTCCTCCGGACAAAAGGCCCAGAGTGAAGGAAGATTCCCCCTCCTCTGATCAGGGCTCCATTATTTCAGAACACTCTGATGATCAGGAACAGTCTTACTCCCCTTTTGAAGACTCTGATGCAGAGGAGTCTATTCCTTCTGTATCCCCCCCTGAGGATTACTCATTTGGGGAAACTTTGCATACCTTAAGGGAACACTTCCACTGGGAAGGCCAGGATTATTCAGATTCCAAGAAAAGGCTCAGGGAATTTCTTTTGTTACCCCAGCACAGGCCTCTAGCTATACCTCCTGTCTTGGACATCCTAGATGATGTTTACTCGGAGGCCTGCCTTAACCCGGACTCTGCACCTCCAGCTCCAGTTAAGCCTGACAGGTACTACAGGGTTCCTGACTCACACCAATTTCTATACAAAAGCCATGCTGCTGACCTAGAAACCATTTCACAGGGGCCCAAGGGAGTTAAGGCCTCCATTGCCAAAAATCCATTGCCTTCTGAGAGAGATTCCAGATCCTTAGAAAGGTGGGGGGAAAAGGTATATACCTCGGCTACCTTATCCATGAGGGCCTTAAACTGTCAGTTTCATATGCTAAAATACCAACAGTTTCTGTTATCTCATTTGAAAAGTAAAATATCACAACCTGAACAACCAGACTTGAAGGAGTTGCATGATTTGATGCATAGTGCAGAACAAGTGGGTAAACATACCTTACAATGTGGTTTTGATGCTCTAGATGCCTCATGTAGAGCTGCTGTTACAGGCTCAGTCATACGTAGGTATGCCTGGCTCAAGGAACAAGCCTTGCCTGATCATGTCAAAGCTAAATTACTAGACGCCCCTCTTCAAAAGGATGTACTATTTGGAGCAAATGCTGAGGAAGTATTACGGAAAATGGAGGAAAAGGCTAAATCAATGCAAACTGTGAAAGAATTTCTACAGGTTCAACCTCCACGTTTTTGTAGAAATTGGCCTTCCAAAAACTGGTCCTTTCCTGCCACAGACAGACCCCAAAGAGGCAGATACAGGCGCCCGAGGGGCAGAGGACAATCACAAGGATCGTACAGAGGCAGACAGTGGCAAGCTCCTACACAAAGAGGTGGTGAGGACAACTCGCAGTCTTTCAGAAAGCAAACCCAATGACTTTCCCCTTTGCATGCCAACCAGGTCTCAAATGGCAGCCCCCTTAGGAGGAAAGCTGGCACTATTTTCAAAAAATTGGCATGTTGTCACAAAGGACAAATGGATCCTGGACATTATAAACAGAGGCTACAAATTCCATTTTCATACCCTTCCAAAAATGAGAGGCATGCCAAACCTGCCACACAATCAAAGGGCAGAGGCACAAAAACAAATTTCAGATCTTATAAACATGAAAGCTATTCAAGAGGTACCTACACATGAACAAGGTCAAGGTTTTTATTCCAGGCTATTTCTGGTGCCAAGGAAGGGAAAAGATTGGAGACCTATTTTGGATCTTTCCATCCTAAACACATTTCTACTCGTACCAAAATTCAGGATGCTCACTCTGCAGCAACTTCTTCCCATGCTGGGCAAGGAGTCTTGGCTGGTAACATTGGACCTCAAGGAGGCATACCTGCATGTCCCAATCAGACAAAATTGCAGAAGATACCTCAGATTTCTTGCAGGTTCAACCCATTATCAATTCTCTGCATTGCCCTTTGGCTTATCTTCTGCGCCCAGAGTATTCACGAAATGCCTGGCATCAGTAATTGCCTACTGCAGACTTCAAGGGATACAAATATACCCTTATTTGGACGACTGCCTGATCCAAGCGGACAGCAAGCACATTCTTCTGAAACATCTGGCTTATGTAATAATGTTATTAAACTCTCTGGGATACACAGTCAACAAAGAGAAATCAAGGCTAATACCCTCTCGGAAGATAATTTTCCTGGGTGCCAATTTGGACACAAACACCCAGATGGCCTACCTCACGCCAGAGAAGCGGGGGCAACTAATTCAATATTTCAGAACACTGGCAAATTGCACCAGGCTGACTGCAAGGAAAATCCTGCAGGCTCTGGTATTCATGGCATCTTGCATCTTATTAATCCCATGTGCAAAGCTGCATATGAGAAAACTACAATGGTACCTAAGAAACATATGGTCTCAACACAGCCACAGTTTGGAAACAATAATACCACTAATTCCATGTCTGCAAAAGGAATTTCTGTGGTAGGCTCAAGCATGTCAAACAAACACAGATCTTCCATTCAGCAAGCCTCAAGCAAATCAAGTCATCACAACAGACGCCTCGGACTACGCCTGGGGGGCGCACATGACAGACCGGTGCATTCAGGGCAAATGGTCCCAAAAAGAAAAGCACCTTCACATCAATCAAAAAGAAATGCTAGCAGTAATAAATGCTATTATAGCTTTCAAGGACCTTCTACAACCAGGTCAACTATTGATAAGAACGGACAACACCACAGTTATGTGGTACATAAACAAGCAGGGAGGAACACATTTTTACCCCCTATGCAGACTGGCCATGTCACTTTGGAACATGGCCATGGACTTAGAATTGGAACTACAAGCACAGTACTTGCCAGGCAAGGAAAACACGCTGGCAGACAACCTAAGCAGGAATATGACAGATCCACACGAATGGAAGTTGCATCCAAAAGTTTTTACAGAAATAATCCAAGAATGGGGAAGGCCAGACATAGATCTCTTTGCCTCCCACAAAAATCATCAGTTGACAAAATTTTGCTCAAGGATCTTCCATCCAAAGGCCTGGAGAGTGGACGCTCTCTCTTTCAGTTGGACATCAATGACAGTTTATGCCTTCCTGCCTCTTACTCTGCTGCCCAAAATCCTATTGAAGACCAGAGCAGACAGACCAAAGATGATGATCATTGCTCCGGACTGGCCAAGGCAACACTGGTACCCACTCCTGAGGAGCCTGACGCATTCCCCACCATGGACCCTGCCTCTAATGCCTCTTCTCCTGACTCAGCACAGCTTCAAAACTCTTCACAGTCAGCTAAAAACACTCAGTCTAGCCGCATGGAAGATTTCTTAGCATCACAGCAGGCCCTACTTTCCAAGGAGGTGCAGGATGTCATTTTGGAGGCCAGAAGGCCATCAACTAGAAAAGCTTACTCCGCCAAATGGAAACGTTTTTGTGTCTGGAATGAGAAAAAGGGCCAGAACCCTGGAAAACTGAATTTACCTCAAATACTACAATATTTGGCTGAACTGCTAAGCAGTGGACTTTCATTCTCCTCCATCAAAATCCATGCCTCAGCCATTTCTGCAGAATACAACACTGATCCACCTTTATTCTCTCACCCTCTATTAAGACAGTTCCTCAGAGGGGCTAAGAATTTAAGACCTCCAAGGAAACAACCAATACCTGCTTGGGATCTTAATTTAATTCTGGAAAAACTGACCTTGCCTCCTTTTGAGCCAGCTGCCTCATCAGATTTGCAATATTTGTCCTGGAAAACAGCGTTCCTTCTGGCTATCACTTCAGCTCGTAGAGTTTCAGAACTACAGGCTCTCATGGCTGTCCAGCCTTTTATCATCTTCCATCAGGACAGAGTTTCCTTACGAACCAACCCGTCCTTTATGCCTAAAGTGGTATCCAGAGTAGCTTTAAATCAGGCCATACATTTACCTACTTTTTATCCTAATCCTCAAAACAAAGGGGAGAGATTACTACATTCCTTGGACATCCACAGGCAACTGCGTTATTATTTGGACAGAACAAAGCCTTTCAGGAAATCAGAACAGCTCTTTGTGGCCTATGCGGTAGGAGTTCTAGGAAAGCCAATTTCCAAACAGACAATCTCAAAATGGATAGCCCACTGCATACGCTTTTGCTATTCTTTTCATGGCAAAACTGTACCTACAGGCATTAGAACCCATTCCACCAGGGCCACAGCCACCTCTGCAGCCTTCCTCAGAGGAGTACCTACCAAGGATATTTTGGAAGCAGCCACTTGGAGTTCTGTGCATACCTTCTCTAAGCACTACCACCTACCTTTATACTCCAAATCTAGAGCAGGCTTTGCCACTGCAGTCTTGCAGGGCATTTTGGCTCCTCCTAGTTCCACCTAGTGCCTACCACCCCTTTCTTAGCTTTGAGATTCTACCCATCTGTTATGACTGCAGCTGTATGCACGATGAACATAGTACAGTTTTGTACCTACCATAAATGTAGATGTTCGAGTGCTAATACAGCTGCAGTCCAGGTTTCCCTCCTTCCCTCCTTCCCCTCTAGGGGTATTCTTTTATGGTGTATTTGCTTGCAACTACTGTTTTTTGATTATATTGCATTGCATTATTACATTATTTTATGTACTGCCTTCCTTCTGGGGGCACCTGACATCTGGGGCAAGAAAAACTGAAGAAAATGGCGTCGGCTGGTTCTTTTGTACCCCTTTCGCACTGACGTCAGGGAAGAAGCGACGACAATCAACGCCAGACCTAGACTTTGGAATTCGGCCGACCGAGGACCCGCCTGATGGCAGGAGAACCCATCTGTTATGACTGCAGCTGTATTAGCACTCGAACATCTACATTTATGGTAGGTACAAAACTGTACTTTTTCTAAATCCAGGGCTGGTTTTGCCTCTGCAGTTTTGCAAGGCCTCCTTACCAACCCTTAATCTGTGATTCCTCCTCCCCCCTTTTGTTTTTTTCTTGGGCTTTGGGAATCAACCCATATGTTAGGTCTGCAACAGTGAAACACGAAGAACATAGTACAGTTGTGTACACTTACCATAAATGTAGATGTTCGAGTGTATTCACTGTTGCAGTCCTGGTTTCCCACCCTCCATTCCCCCTTTTTTACTAAGGCACAGACTAGATATGTTATTTTTGGATGGCGTGTTTCCAGGGTGTTTCCTTCCTGGTTTAGCCTTCTTTTGGGGGCTCCTGACAGTTAAGGCAAGAAAAACTGAGGGAATGGCATCGGCCGCCTCCCTTTATACCTGACATTCTGACATCAGTTTTACAGTCGTCGGCAGCCGACGTCATATACTGAGGACTCTGGTATTCAGGCCGACTGAGGGCTACCGGGAGCCAGATAACCCATATGTTAGGACTGCAACAGTCAATACACTCGAACATCTACATTTATGGTAAGTGTACACAACTGTACTTTCTCTAGCTTGGGAAGTGGATGCCCTGTTTTTTCCTTGGTTTCTGTATGCCTTTCCTCCCCTTCCTCTGCTACCAAGAGTTCTGCACAAGATCAAGCAGGACTCTCCCAAAATCTTCGTGGTGACTCCCTTTTGGCACAGACAACACTAGTTCCCCCTTATTTTTCATCTGGGCAGGGGCAATCACCACACATTACCTCATAGGGTGGATCTTCGTACACAAGAGCTGTTACCCATCCTCACCTGTCCACTCTTCAGATGACACTGTGGGTGATAACAGTTTTGATCCCTTTTAGGCACCTGTTTTCTGAGTATGTGCTTTGGGTTCTGCATGATGTCAGGAAACCCAATACCAGAAAATCATGCATGTCTAAATGGAAAAATGTTCATCTTGGTGCCTCTCTCTCCATTTGGATCCCTTCTCAGTAGGGGTCCCTGTGGTTCTGTCCTATTAGTGTGATCTGCTCCATTCTGGCTTGACATATTAGCCTCTTGGTTTGAATTCAAGGAATTTCTGAAAGGTGCCCTTTGTACCAGCCCTCCAAGAAAGTCTATGCCTCATCCTTGGGACTTCAGTTTTGTTCTTGAAAAATTGACTCTGACTTCTTTTGAAGCTGCTAGTTCAGCTTCATTGCAACTTTGTACTTGGAAGACTGTTCTGCTGTTGGTCCTTACTTTGGCCAGAAGAATTTCTAAGATTTAGGTTCTTATGGCCATTCCTCCTTTTTTAATTTGTCATAAAGTCTAATCCTTCTTTTACACCCAAGGTGATTAATGAGTTTTTTTCCCTCTCCACAGTCTGCCAGTGAGAGGGCTTTTCACAGCTTGGACCTAACATAGCTCAGATACTATTTGGATAAAACAAAGGATCTAAAGTTGTTGTCTTCATTTGGGCTTCAGCCTGTGGGTCTTGGATCCGACATCAGATCCTACTCGGCTGTATACTCCAGCCTTGGAGCTGAAAACTGAGCTCCTGCTATCCTACACATAATACCCCACTCTCACTGCACCTCTCACATCTTGTTTGATACTTGTTTGAATAGCCTTGGGGTTCTGTCTGTTTTCTTTCTCCAGGGAAATTTCAGTGATATTTTTGGGGTGTGAGTTTATTATTATTATTATTATTATTATTATTATTATTATTATTTATTTATTTCTCGTCTTTGAACTCCCATTCTATCTCGTTAGTTAAAAAAAAAAAAAAAATGGTAAAAGTAGCATTTCTCTCTTGTTCCTTTCTTCTGTTCTTAGAGTGTGTTTTTTTTTTGTCGTTGTGTCATGCCATGGCTCATTCCAAGCCAAGAAATGTACACATTGGGAGCATAACGATGCCCACACTTTGTGTGTAGTTTGTTTAGGAGCGGACCTTTTAGATTCCTCCTGTTCAATATGTGAGAGTTTAATTACTGACCGCTTATAGAGAGGAGGAATGAGTTGATCATGAAGGGCCTTCTTTCTGCCTCAGCTTCTTTTTCTTCTGCAACAGTGTCAGGGGCTCAAACTCCTTCAAAAAAGCCAGTGACAAGGGTCTTGACAAACCCAAAGACAAGGACAAGTCCAGGAAGCGGTCTCCTAATAGAGCATCAGTTCATGTGGGAGAACCACCTGGCAAAATTTGCCGGACTACTTTTGCTTCATCCCCACTCGGCTCCAATCTCCAGGTTTTTCACCAGAGCCAATGGGCCCTCTCCCAAAGTCTCCTGTATTGGCGTCACCCAGGCACCACTCCAGGCCAAGGTTGACAGCTTCCTCTGCCACGTCCTCTCGGAGCCTCTCAGAATTTGAAGTAGACATGCTGATGAAATTTCTGAGGGCACAGATTCAGTTAGGAATTTTGCCAGTTCCATCTCCGTCTGCAGCCATGAGCGCACAACATATCTTTATTCCTATTTCTTCTTCTCCGATTCAACTTTGGTTTTGGAGCCCTCGGGTCCGAAGATCCCGAGTTTCGAGACATCAGCACCGCTAGATACTTGTACTTTGCCAACCGTCACCATGAGTAGTTTGGCCCCTGTTTTGTCAGGCCCTACAGTCTCTTGGAACCATAGCTTTGGTGTCTGGTCTGAGGGTTTGGCTTCAGCTGCCAGGCTTCGGAGCTGTCCCTCCCCCTTGGAGCCTCAGCTCTTGACAGTTCGGCTTCAACTCCACCTTCAGCACCGAGAGTGGCAGGGATTCGTCAGGGTTCAACGTTGGTGTCTTCGGCCCCGACAGAGTTGCCCTCCGATTAGCCTTCGAAGTAGAGGAAAGGATTCTCTTACAAGAGCCTCGATTCTCCCTTGCTCAGATCTGATCCCCCTTCCTTCTGAGTTATCTCTCACCTGTCTTTTTCGGGGCAGCCTGTTTCAAGAAGTTTGCAGGTAGCTTCTCATCAGGAGCACCCCAACTCTTCAGACACCTCCTCTGAGCACCCCCCTGGGGAGGTGCACCGGAAGTACACGTTCAAAAGGAGGCATTTGGATTCCCCACCAGAATCCCTGACAGAAGACATGGACTTGGATTAAGGGGAAGGGGCCCTAGATCCCCACCTGAGGATGTCTCTTTTCGAGACATCATGGAAATTCTTTGACAAAAAGGTGAGTGGTCTACCCATAAACCACAGTCTGATGAGTCTGTGTTCCTGGAAGTGTTTGGAACAGACCCATCTCCATTCTGGATCCCCCCCCCCCGCAGACCCACTGATTGACTTGATATTCTGCAGGGCTTGCCCATTCCTAAGCACCCTGATAAGGTACTTAGCGCTTCCCCGGACAGGGTCCACTAGACTAAGGATGTCCCGGTTGTTGCAATGGTGGTTGCAGCAGCCACAAAGAAAGAGCTGGCCAGGAGAGCTCTTCGGTCCATCCTCATGAGTCAAGGGCAATGGACAGATTCATTAAGCGAGTCTACTCTTTAGTGACTTTTTCTCTGTGCGTGCTGAATTATCTGGCACATGTGATCAGACTTCAGAGTAACCTCTTTAAGGAATTCTCTTTTTCTGCTCCAGGTTCCATGTCTGAAGAGGACAAGAAGATCTTCACCTCCAGAATGGCCATCCTCCATTCTATCTCCAGCGTGTCCATGAGGCTACTTTCGCATGGTGCAGAAGGCACCTCAAGGGCAGCTGGTTTGGGCATCGCCATTAGGCGTTATGCCTGGATGCGGCTATGTGAGTTTTCAGAACCCTTCAAGGCATCCTTCATCAACGCATCTTTTGATGGATCATCTCTTTTTGTTCCTACAGTTAGAGATACTCTCTCCCAGAGCGAGAAAGATGGAAAGACCTTGTCTGCTATCGGAATATGCTTTTCTACCCCACAACGATCCTACTCCAGGAATCAGTGTGGTGGTAAGAAGCTATGGTTTCAAAAGTCTCAAAGTGTTTTCCAGGACTCGCAGGGAGAATTTTCCTCCAGAGGCAGAGGAGGAAACAATTCCAGTGGCAGGCGCTGGCCCCATCGCAGGTGGGGGGGGTTTCCGAGAAATCAGAGGTCTAGAGATACATTCTCTGACAGGCCCTTTCAGCGATCCTGAAGGATTGCCTGACTGCTCTACTCTTGAGGCGGTTGGGGGACGTCTTTTCTTATACCCAACAGCCTGGGAAGCCATCACTGCCGATCATTGGGTGTTACAAATAATATCCAGAGGTTACACCATTCCATTCTTGAAATTCCCAACTCCAAGACAAAACCTCCCTGATGTGCCACCCAGTCAAATGGAGGCGGCAGCCCTGGAAATTGCAAAGCTGCTGGCAGAGAGAGTCATCCAAGCCGTCCCCCAAGATCAGTTTGGATCAGACATCTATTCAGGATTCTTTTTGGTGCCAAAAAAGACAGGGGACTTCAGACCAGTTCTGGATCTCACTTCCCTAAACAGGTCTGTTGCCGAAACAATATTCCGAATAGTCAGAATACAGTCTATTCTGCCCTTTTTGTAAAAGGGCGAGTGGATGTGCTCAGTAGACCTTCAGGATGTGTATTACCACATCAAGAGGGACAGAAGCTCCAGAAGGTTCCTCTGCTTCCAGCTGGGAGCCAATCACTTCCAGTTCAGGGTACTCCCCTATGGACTAATCACTACCCCCTGGGTGTTTACCAAAGTGATGGCAGTAGTTGCAGCTCACCTGAGACTGCTCGGATTCCACGTGTCTCCTTAAGTGGATGATTGGCTCCTCACTGCTCCCACCAAGCATCGACATCTTCAGGCCAGTGAGTTTTTTCCTTCATCTAGTCTTGACCTTGGGCATAACTATCAGTCTTTCAAAGTCCAAAATGGAGCTGGTCCAGGTCATCAGCTTCATAGGAGCCCAGCTAGACACAGCACAATGTATGGCCTTCCTTCCCCCAGACAGGTTCAGCTACATGTAATTCAGATCCTTTCCAGCCATTCTCCCCCTGCTTTTCTCATTCTCAGAGCATTGGGATCAATGGCAGCTACTATAACGCTTCTGCTAATGGCTCGCCTTCACATGAGGGTACTTCAGTGGACCCCAGTGTTGCAATGGTCTTTTCTTGAACTGCCCATGGACTGCCCCATAAGACTATCTCGAGTCTGCAAGGAGTCCCTCATATGGTGGCTCAGATCTCAGGATCTTTATGTAGGACGACCGTTCGTTCCCCCTCCTCCCAAGGGCATGGTGACCACATATGCCTCCCAGTTTGGGTGGAGGGGCATTGTCTAGGTCAGACAGTCCAAGGCACTTGGTCCTCACTGGAGACCAACTTGCATGTAAATGTTCTGGAGATGAGAGCAGTCCTTTTAGCGTTGCAAGCTGTTCATGCCTCTCTTCCCACTGGGACAATTGCCATCCAGACAGACAAATATGTCGCTTGTCTGGTACCTCAACAAGCAGAGGAATCAATTCTTATCCCATATGTCAAGAAGCCATGAGATTGTGGGAATGGGCAAGCTCTTCCAACCACTTTCTAGTGGCAATGCACATTCCAGGAAAGTCAAACATTTATTTATTTATTTTTTATTTTACATTTGTTGACCAGGCCAGCCCAAATGGATATATGTCTATTTTGAATGGAGGCCCGGGGAGAAAAGCTCCAACATAGATGATAATAAACATAAACATAACATAAGAAACAATGTATTTGTAATACTAGAACACAAGTATAAACAATTTGTAGAGGACCCTTTTAAAATTAGAAAGAATTAAAAACATAGACTTAGAGATCAGGTAGTTATCATCAAATAAAAAGAAGGAAAGATAATATATATTTGCTGGGAGCATGTATATAGAGTAATGAGTTAGCAGATTAAGTCACAATTTGCTGGTAGTGTAATTAAGAGCAGGATTAAGTAATACAGATGCTGAAGACACATTCCCACTGTTGAAAGCTAAGAGACCAGGTTAATACTCTGAAATGGTTATAAAGAAAAGACTAAGTAAATACAGACTTAGTTAGCTAACTCCTCATATTCCATAAGGTTAATGAAAGATACTGGTAGTGCAGCAGTACTGAGATCAATGAAGGTGAGAGTGGCAGGCATCAGCTTGTTAGTGTGGGTTGGTGCATGGGCAAAGCCAGCGAGTCTTGAGGTATGTTTTAAGTTGATTTTTGAAAAGTGGTGTAAATGAGAGGGAGGTTAGTTCACTAGGGAGCAGGTTCCCGGTTTTCCCTACAGTGTTGGAGAACAGGGAGTCCCCAGCCCTATTATTGGATTTCAGTGTGGATACTAGAAGTTTACTTCATGAGCGTAGGATTGTAAGATTTTTGTAGGGGTTGATGAGAGTAGTTAGTATAGGAGTATTGCTAGGATGATAAAGGGTCTTATGGGCAGTAATAAGTTGGTGAAAGGGAAGCTGATTAGGTAGTTCCAGCCATCCCAGCTGTTTGAGATTATGACAATGGTGGGTTCTAAATGGGGATCCAGAGGCAAATCTGTCAATGTTATTGTAGGAGGTATTAAGCTTATTGAGGTTATTTTTAGATAGATTGGTATAGATGGGAGAGGCATAGAGGAGGGTAGAGATAAGATGGGTATGGGAAATAGTAGTTCTAGCTATTGGAGTAAGAAACTGTTTTAGCCTATAGAGGGAGCCTAGTTTTCTGTTCATTGACTTTATTGTAGTATTGATATGGGTATCAAAGGTGAGGTTGTGGTCTATAGTTACACCTAAGAGCTTGGTGATTGGGTCGGGGGATATGAGAGTACAATTATTAGGTGTTACTGTGAGGTGTAATGGGGAGGACTTTTGTGTAGGAGTAAAAAGCAATACTTTGTTTTTTGGGGGATTTAGGAGGCAGCAGCGTTGGAGGAACCAATTCTCTACTATGTTAAGTGTTCCTTGGGTGAGGGATTGCAGTTCAGATATAGATGAAGCAGAGAATATTAATGTTGAGTCATCTG